>NC_067245.2:312389470-312692500 GCF_019359855.2 Lolium perenne
GAAGCTCCGGTCAAAACACCAGACTTTTTCCGAACCCCGGAAAACCATATATGAATCTTATTCTCCGGACCATTCCGGACCTCCTCGTGATGTCCTGGATCCCATCCGAGACTCCGAACAAACATTCGAACTCCATTCCACATCTACTTAAAACGACATCAAACCTTAAGTGTGTCACCCTACGGTTCGTGAACTATGCAGACATGGTCAAGACTCTTCTCCGACGAATAACCAATAGCAGGATCTGGAGATCCATAATGGCTCCCACATATTCAACGATAACTTAATGATCGATTGAACCATTTACGTACGATACCGATTCCTTTTGTCACGCGATATTTTACTTGTCCGAGGTTTGATCATCGGTATCTCTATACCTCGTTCAACCTCGTCTCCGACAAGTACTCTTTACTCGTACCGTGATATGTCATCTCTTATGAACCATTCATATGCTTGCAAGCTAATTAGACGACATTCCACCGAGAGGGCCCAGAGTATATCTATCCGTCATCGGGATGGACAAAATCCCACTCTTGATCCATATGCCTCAACTCATACTTTCCGAATACTTAATCCCAACTTTATAACCACCCATTTACGCAGTGGCGTTTGATGTAATCAAAGTACCCTTCCGGCATAAGTGATTTACATGATCTCATGGTCGAAGGACTAGGTAACTATGTATCGAAAGCTTATAGCAAATGAACTTAATGACGTGATCTTATGCTACGCTTAATTGGGTGTGTCCATTACATCATTCATCAATGACATAACCTTGTTATTAATAACATCCAATGTTCATGATCACGAAACCATGATCATCTATTAATAAACAAGCTAGTTATACAAGAGGCTTACTAGGGACTCCTTGTTGTTCACATAACACACATGTATCAATGTTTCGGTTAATACAATTATAGCATGGTGTGCAAACATTTATCATAAACACAAAGATATATTATAATAATCATTTTATTATTGCCTCTTGGGCATATCTCCAACATGTGGGAGGGGCCATCGACACGGTTCATCACCACGAGTCTTTCTCCTTCTTTGGCCATGCTGTCATTGGCAGCCACATAAGAGACAATATCATCTGCGAATAAATCTGCTTGTTTGGTGAGGATTTGCAAAGTGAGAGCAAGGTTGGTGTCCTTCTGTTTGACAATAATCATGGCAATGACCTTGGACTTTGTGAACTCTTCATTCATTTCAAATCCATCATTGTATTTATCACAACCAAGGCCCTTGACCTTCACCCGAAGAGCTCCAAGTCTTCCATAAGCCTCAGCTATAGTCTCCCCTTCCTTGATCATGAACAAGGTAGCCTCAGTCTTGGCTGACTCATAAAGAGACTTTTGGATAAGATTGGTTCCCTCTTGGAGTACTACAATCCTATCCCAAAGCTCTTTAGCTGAGTCAATATCATTGACTTGGTCAAGCATCTTGCGATTGATGCCACTTCTAATTTTGTCACATGCAGAGGCATTGAGTTGACGGTTGTAGAATTCGGTGGAGGTCAACCTAATTGGATATTTTGGCTTCCGGTATGCATCAACAGTGATCTCCCACATCTCCACACTACATCTACGAATATGAAACTCCATAGAAGATTTCCAAAAGGAAAAGTGAGTTCCATCAAAATGGGGAACGTTCCCACTATGGTTTATATGAGGCATGGATGAAGTGTTTTTAGGATAGTCATGATTGACCTGATTGTAGGACTCCCCAGGGACAGCAACCCCACTAGAAGTCCCAGCACTTATCCTCTTAAGCATGGCACTCATGTCTGCCATTTGGCTCTGGAGATCATCATCCTTTTTCTTTTTCTCAGCTTCATATGCTAAGAATCTGGATTTCATCTCCTTAACCGAAAGGTTAGAATCTTCATCCAAACCCTTGAATAGTTTATCCATCTCACTCTTAAGGATATAAGGCCGTTAAAAAGAGTCTAGGCTCTGATACCAATTGAAAGATCAGATATGGTAAACCTAGAGGGGGTGAATAGGTTTCTACAAATTTTAATTCTTTCTTTGCAGTATTAGGCTTTGCAGAATATAGATGTTAGCCTAATGCAAACTAGGTGAGGCAACCTAGATGATAATACAAGTATCTCAAGCACGAAGGCTCTCACAGGATATATAACACAAGTAAAGAGTTCGGTTAGAAATAACCAAAAGCACGCGGAGACGAAAATGTATTCCCGTGTTCCCTTCCTTTGCAAGAAGGTACGTCACGTTTGGAGAGGTGGGGATCCCACGAAGGATTTCCCAACACCAGGAAGGCTCACCTTCTTCTCCGAGCCTATCCCACGAAGGAATAGCTCTTTCACTTGTGGTAGACTTTGAGGTAGCCTCCAAAGCTTCACAATCTTGTCAGGAGCAAATCCACAGCCCGGATGCTTCCGGACGATTTTCCCACCTAGGGTTTGAAACCCTAGAGTAGGTATCTCGAAGAATACAAGGGGGAACAAGAGTTGGCTCGGTGGAACTATAGATCAAGACCTCCTCTAGCTTTTCCTCGAGGGATTTGAGTTTGGGTGGAGGAGGAGGGAGATCTGAGGCTTTTGGTGTTTCCAACAATGGAGTATGAGAGAGAGAGAGCTCAAGAACAAAGTGTAGTGTAGTGCCTAACAGTTTTGAGCTAGGAGAAGGGGTATATATAGCTTCACTTGAAATCCAACCGTTGGAGACTTGTCCAGCTCAGCAGTAAGTCGAGGAGGCCGGTCTACCGGGCCAGGCGCCGGACTGGCCGGTGGCACACCGGGTGCCGCCGGGCCACAGACCGGGCCAGCCGGCTGCCACCGGGCCTGGCACCGGGCCTGTACTGGACGAGCATCCCAGCTTACTGGAAGTGCCCTGGTGTGCATTGGCGCAGGGGCTAGCAGACGCTGGGCCAGCCGGCGGAAACCAGACGAGTGACCGGGTGACAGCGGGGTGAGAGGTGCGGAGTTCCTAGAATGCGCCCGGTGTGCACCGGCGCCACATCCGGTCTGCGCCGGACTGGCCGGGGCTGCACCCGATGCCACCGGACCTGGCGCCGGCCAGAGGGAAAACTGGTGTTCCCCTTTTTCATCGAAGTGGGGGGTCTCCCTTCACCTTCTTGTTCCATTGATACACCATTATGCCTGATAGACTAATACCTGAGAATAATCTTGTAGGCATGCATTAGTGCGATTACTCTAGCTATGGTCTCATTGTTACCAAAATAATGGATAAGGGTAAAATACCCTTACACTTTGTGATAGCCTTCGTGCTTGAAGTTATATATATGTCTTGGTAGCACATAGTTGCTTGTCTTCTTAGCATAAGTTGTTTGTGCACATAGGTGAACCCTAATTATATAGGTTTGTGCTTGACAAATTAAACGCTAGTTTTATTCCGCATTTGCTAAGCCATATTCGTAAAAGTTTTAAACCACATATTTACGCCCCCTCTAGGCAGCATCCGTGTCCTTTCAACTGGAGACTCCAGTCCGGAGACTCCGGCCTTACTATGTTGAAGCCTACTTAGGCCGGAGACTCCTCTCCTTACAGGACGGAGCCTCTATCCCATCTATTTCCCGACAATGTGCATGCCGAAGACTCTGGTTCTTCTCAGGCCACATACTCCGGGGTAAGTTGCCTGCAATGGCTAGTTTCTGGAGAGCACCATATACAGCCTCCTTCTTTCCCAAGTGGAGGCAACGGTTCTGATTTCTCTCTCCTCCATTGTTGACCTTGAGCAGCTTGAGAACATCTAGATCAACATTTTCACCAATCAATATCCTTTCTAAGTGAGGAGAACATAGTGGATCTAGATCTTTGAGTTATTGGTGGATTTCCTCTGTTCTTTCCCCATATAGCTTTTGTAGCTTTGGTGGAAATTGAGAGTGAAGGATTATGAACACCTTTGTGTTCTTGCCATTGCATTTGATGCATCGGCTTGAGTTTTCCACGGTGATATGTGGAAGTGAAATTTTGCGAACTTATTACTCTCGAGTGCTTGTATTCGGAACTTGTTCCTCTTGGGTCATTGGACCCTAGACGACTTTATGGCTTAGTGGTGCCGTGGAGCTCAATCATTGTGGTGTAAAGCTCGGTGTCGATTTCTTCGGAGCCTCCAATTAAGTTGTGGAGATTTTCCCCAAGCTTGTACATGTTCGATGACCACCCTCAAGGGTCCCCTAGTGGATCGTGGCATCTTGCATTGTGCAAGAGAGCAAGGAGATTACGGTGATCTACCGTGGAGCTTGGAAGGGCATTGTGCTTTCATACCGCTCCATTGGAGACTAGCTTCATTTGGGAAGTGAACTTTGGGATACATCATCGTCTACTCGTCCCCTCAGTTATTCCCATACCCGATCCCTTTTCGTATACACTTTACATTGTGATAGCCTTCGTGCTTTAAGTTATATATCTTTCTATCACATAGTTGCTTGTCGTTCTTAGCATAAGTTGTTGATGCACATATGTGAACCATAGTTTATGTAGGTTTTATGCTTGACAAATTAAACATTAGTTTTATTCTGTATTTGTTAAGCCCATCTCGTAAAAGTTTTATACTGTCTATTCATCCTCTTATGTGCGACATCCGTGCCCTTTCATAAGGATTTGGAGATCCAAGCACTATCCAAGTGTTGTTACTTCTTGGAGGATGTGCACCTCCTAACCGGTCAGAGAGTCACTTGGTAACCTTCAGGGCGTGTTGTGAAGGATTCAACATTTGTGAAGACCGATTGTCATCTACAACATGTGAAGATCTCATCTTAGTTGTTGGGCATGGACTTGGTGTCCTAGCTCAAGGGAAAGAGTTTGGTCTTGGTGACCCAAAAATTGGTGTTCTTTAGACTTCGTTTCCTAGAGTTCTCAAACGAGGACATATGATAGCACCAATTATCCTAACCTCGGATACATCATTGTGTATGTGGTTCCCTTGCCTAACTCCTTTACTTCGTTACAATCTACTCTTCCACAAGTTATACACTTCTAATGATAGAAAGAATTGCTAAAAGTTCCCGCTTTCATCTAAATATTTTATTATCGCTTATTCACCCTTCTAGTCGATATAGGTGGCCTTTCAACATGAATATGATAAGATTGCATGTGCAAAATAGAGGATTGTGTAAACTTATTAAACAAAAAAATGGTGTTTCATTCATAAGAATAGGAAAAAACACAAATCGAACATGGCTATATCATATACAAAGGTTATGTCAGGTCATTAGCATGCAACTAATGGCATTTGTCTTGTTCTTCCTGGAGAGATTCGAGTGGATCTAGAGTTTTATTATTTTTACATTGAAACCCAACCCAAAGAAACAAATCATCCAATCATTTTATACTCCATTCCTTTGTATTCAATGAGTTTTTTTTGTAGGTGAAGTATCAAATGGATGGATAATTCCATAAAAAGGAAATTTTCATATTCATATGTTTTTTCCTTCACCCTTCGTACGGATTAAACATGCCCTAGATCAAACAAATAAATTATTTACATGCTGATTTGCACTCAAGATGATCCATAAGAAGGATAATATCATTTAAACACCAAAATTAACAATTATATCAGTATCATGGACTTCACAGTGTCAACATGGGTAATAAGTTCAAACATGAGATGAGCTTCTCCAATCTCCCCTGGAATAAATTTGTTGACTTGTACAAGAGCCAAAACTTTTAATGGGCATCTTTGGTTCCTAGGATTCTAGCAAGTAGGAATGGAAAACACACATGATTGGAGTGTAGTGACATCTTGAATGGTACACGATTGAAAGGATGGTGATTGTGCACATGAAAAAAATAGAGTTCTTCTTAAGATGTTAGTATTGCTACATTTTTTGTGAAATCTTTCACTAATGAATCACAAGGAAACATTACTATGGTACGTACCCTAGAAATCTGACAACTCAACTAAATAAACTTACGAAGGAGTAGAATCCTCCCAAAACAATCCTTCAAATCAAGTAGTAGGTACTTTTCGGTGCCCTGGCCGCGCGCTGCCTAGTGGCAAGTCGCCACATGGCAATGGTGATCATGGAAGTTTCCATCCAAACCGCGTGTTTCGAAATCGACGGCCACCGTTGCCGCCACACGTCTGTGTGATATAATTTTCCTTTTTCTGGGACCTCGGAGTATACGGATGATCCAAATTTCACATCAAGCATTCAGCTTCCACATAGTAAAGCACAATAAATCCCCTCAAACCAAAAATCCCTAGTGAACCCTTTTTTGTTCCTTCATTGCATCATCATGCCCTAGTCAGAAACAAGAACCCAGATCATGAAATGATCAGAAGGAGAAGGAGATGAGGAGAGAACAAGGCCGGGAAGCAAAAGGCCTGTAGCTTGGGTGGGTAGTCCCCACCCCCCCGCTGCTGCTTCACTTGTCGATCAAATCCAATTCAACGGCCGAAAGAAAAAACCTGCCCTGAGAGAGGAAAAAAAACGAGAGGAGAGACGACAGCCCAAGCCGAGATTGCGAGCGAGAGAGAGAGAGGAACACGAAGAAGCTAGGAGAGCGAGCGAGCGAGCGAAGCAAGGGCAGGCAGGACCCATCCACCCCCAACCCCACCCCGCGCAGCATCCGGGCCCCGCGGCCGCAAGCTCGAAGCAGCAGCGGCAGCATCCCGCCACCGCGAGATTCCGGCGGGCCCGCGGGGAGCACTCGAGCGGCGCAATTCCTCGGCTGCTCCAATCTCCAGCCCCCAATTGCTCCCGCCCGCGCGCCCCCACCCCACGGAGGTCAGCTCAATTTCCGCTCCCCCCATCGGATTCGCGCCGGTTCGCGCCCATTCCCCCTCGGAGATCCGGGTCGCCGGCGCGGGCCGGGATCATGCCCCCATTGCTCTAGGGTTTGGCCGGGCGCCGCAATTGGGCTTCCTCCTCCCTATGCTTCATTCGGGCCTCGGGCGATTCGTGCGGGGGTGCCACTGGACATGAGATGAGATCCCCCGCGTGGCCGGCGTGCTGGGAATTCGCGCTCTGCAGGAAGCGCCATAAGCCCTAGTGCGATTCCATTGATCCCAGCCTCGGTTCCGTTCCTGCAATCTGTCTCTGCTACTTCCCTTCACATATTTGGGGGGTGTGTGATTGTGTTTTATTCATGGATACAGTCAGAGAGGAGGTCTGGCCAATGGCTGCTGCACCAACCCAGCAGGCGCCAGCGCCTCGGGGTCCGCACCCGCCGCAGCAGAACGGCCGTGTTGATCTCCGGGACCTCAAGGCTCAGATGGAGAAGCGGCTGGGTCCCGACAGGTCGCGCCGCTACTTCGGCTACCTGAGCACCTACCTCTCGCAGAAGCTCAGCAAGCCCGATTTCGACAGGATGTGCCTGCTCACGCTGGGGCGGGAGAACTTGCGGCTGCACAACCGGCTCATCCGCTCCGTTCTCTACAACGCCTACCAGGCGCAGTGCCCGCCGCCACCACCGGATGCCGCGAGGTCGGCCAAGAAGGTTTCCCAGGCTGCTGCTGGAGCGTTTAATTCATGCAATGGGGATGCTAGGCTGTTGCAGGTCCAAGGATCCAGGCCAGTCGGCGCAGCAGTGCAAGATCACCAGTTGAAGGACCGGTTCAAAAACATGGGCCCAAATGGTAGGGTGGAAGCCGCTGCTGCTGCCAGTCACACCCAGGTTGTCCGTGCCGCACCGGAGAATGGCGCCCTGAGTTCAGTCGAGTTGAAGAGATCCGTGTCCTTTCAACAGCATGAAGCAAAGCATCTGCGCGTGGACCAGCTGCTCCCTGAAAACGTGCTTAAGAGAAGAAGAGTTGTGAGCGATGCAGCTGCAGATCATTCTGCTCAGACGTCGAGAAGTCCGCTACGAGCTCCGCTTGGGATCCCCTTTTGTTCAGCTAGTGCAGGTGGGGCTAGGAAGCTATTGCCGTCAACAGTTAATGCGGGTGAAGATCCCTTTACCAGCTGTTATGAGCATGGCCAGCTGTTGAACACGGAGGTTCTGCGTAAGCGGATGGAGAAAACGGCTGAATCGATGGGTCTAGCAGGTGTCACGATGGATTGTGCTGAGCTTCTGAATAATGGCTTGGACTCCTACTTGAAGAGCCTGATTAGGTCATCTGTTGACTTGAAAGGAGCCGATGTTCGAAATGATGCAAGAAGAGGGGCGTCGTATAAGCAGCATGCCCACGGGAAGCAGATTAACGGTGTTTGGTTGCCGAACGAAGTCCAGATGCAATCGAGCAGTGGACAGTCAGAAGCTTCGCATGATAGCAGAAGTCACCGCTTGATCTCTGCTGATGATTTCAGGGTAGCTATGCAGCTGAATCCCCGACAGCTTGGGGAGAATTGGCCAGTCCTTCTCGAGAAGATATGTATACGCCCCTCGGAGGAAAATGACTGACAGATGCTGCTTGTTAGTTCAGATCAAATTTTGTCCGATGTATTTCTTCTTGTCCCATCTAATGTACATTTGAGCTGAAGTAACAATACTGCAGTCACATCACAGAAGATGCATGTTTGGGGATCAAGGCAGAATTCTGCTCCCAGATTTGTAGTGAAAGAAAGCCATTCTTTTGTCCTGATAATGATGCCCCAATAAAGGAAGTCGTCTTCTGTTCCTGCTGCTTAGGCCTCGTTAGGACTCCCGAGGTGGAGACTGTTACATCCATAAGTCCCGACATCTATGTAACATCTGGCATAAAGGGACAGAGCACAGCAAAATGCAAGTGCTGTCATGTAACTTATAGGGAAATGTTCTGTGAGTTTCTAGATCAGGATGTACATTATTGATTGCAAAATTTTCTAGATTATCCTCAGTACTAATTCAGGATCGTGGATGTTAATTTTATTTAAATTCTTTGTAACTGTTTTGCAAGTTATATTCTAGATCTAATATTTCTCCTTTGCTCCCTTCGATCTGCATGTGTTTCTTCAGGAGTGGGTGGCTTGTTGTCTGAAGTCCTTTTTGCGTTTTTACTCTAGAGTCTAGAAATGAAAATGTTAGATATATCCATAATTGAGTTGTGTATCATGAATCTGAATCTTATGTTGTCACCTGAAGCAAATGGATTCCCTGTTGAACATTGTGGTATGTAATGTTTTCCCATCTAACTTTTTTGGTCAAATATTTACTTCTGGAAGGGAAAGAAATTCTGATGCAATTTCAGGTCAGTACAATTGTATGTAGGGACTTGGCTAGGTTACCATTTTTTACAAATAAAGCTGATAAACACATTTTGATAGTTGCATGCTGCAAGTATGACGCCTCAGTTTAATCTTCTGCTCTATCTAAAGTTGGTTAGAAGTAGTCCTATGCAATCAATTCTGTATACACTGGTGTGGTCAATTTCACAAAGTTATCTGGCTGTTTTCAATTGTTTCATCTCCCAGGTGTTGAACTGCAAATTGCGATTAAAATTTGTCAGTCGGTTGCACCATTGCTGTATTTAGTATTATGTGGTGTCACTTTAAGTTTTACTTCTCCAGCACATAGAGTGGAGGAAGAAGAATATCTGTAGCTGACTTTTTTCTGGATACATTTGTCAGCATTGAATCAATGAACTCTGTAAATAGCTGATATTGTGGGATTTCCTCTCCGTTCTGTTGCAGATTTGGTGCTTACATTTGTTGCTTATCTGATCTGTTACCAGATTAAATATATGATTTGTTTTGACTCTAGAGTCTAGAAATGAAAATGATAGATATATGTATCCATAATTGAGTTGTGTATTATGGATCTGATTCTCTTGTTGTCACCTGAAGCAAATGGATTCCCTGTTGAACATTGTGGTATGTAATGTTTTCCCATTAACTTTTTTGGTCAAATATTTACTTCTGGAACGGAAAGTTTCAGGTCAGTATAATTGTTTATAGGGGCTTGGCTAGGTTACTACTTTTTACAAATATGAAGCTGATAAAAACATTTTCTATATTTTTTGATAGGAGTAAACTGCAAGTATGATGCATGAGTTTTATCTTCTGTTCTGTGTAAAGTTAGTTGGAAGAAGTCATATGCAATCAACTGTGTATATACTGGTGTGGTCAGTTTGACAAAGTTACCTGGCTGTTTTCAATTGTTTCATCTCCCAAGTGTTGAACTGCAAATTGTGATTAAAATTTATCAGCACGTTGCACCATTGCCGTATTTAGTATTATGTCCCATCACTTAAATTTTCACTTCTCCAGCACATCGATAGTGCATCATAGAGTGGAGGAATAAGAATATATGTAGCTGACTTTTTTCTGAATACATGTGTCAGCAATGAATTAATGAACTCTGTAAATAACTGATATTGTGGGATTTCCTCTCCATTTCTGTTGTAGATTTGGTACTTTATGTTTATTGACTCGTCTGATCTGTTACGAGACTAGATATGGAGAACTTTGATGCATACTAATTCTAATGCAGAACTTCTTTTGCTGGTGTGCTAACATGATATATTGGAATATCTAGCTGTTGCAGAGTATTCGATGCAACTGATCTCCCTGCACATAACTGCCTTACATTTTGCCCTGGAGTATCCCTCACTTTCTCATTTCTGAAACTGTATCAACTTTGCTGCTCTGTTCTCCACTCTGTAGAGATACTACTACCTATGAAAGAGTATTTCGGCCCTAGAAATCTTCAACACAATTTTTGTTGTGCAGATAAACTTAAAACTGCCCTCCATAACACGGGTACACAGTTTCATATGCTGAAATAGATATTTGTTGAAGATGACTAGTGAACAAATGTCTATTTTTCCTTTCAAAACACGTTTAGTTTTGATGCAATTTGGTGTCACAATGCACTGACTGAACTGAATAATTTGTTGTTCTGTAGTGCTTCTCTTATTACGCTCCTCTCCTTGGCACCTGATGAGCGATGCTGAAGAAATGGTTCTGAATCTAGTTAAAGACTGCTGTGAAGGTATGTACAGACCGGTATCTCTTTGATCGAAACTAACTGTAAAATATTTACATCAAGCAGCAGAGCAGGAAGAGATGCCTGTGAACAGAAATCTTGGATGTAATTTGAGATGCGCATATGAACTCTGCTTCTTAGGACTCTGACATGTTTTCTCGTTCTTTCAGGCAGGAAGAGCTCTCTTTCTCTGTACTACAGGTATGCATGCAGTTTCATGTGCGGGAAACAGATCTGTAACGTAGATAACTAGTCATCAGATGTCGTTTTCTTTTCTTTTGCAATTGGCATTACGTTGCACCGACTGATCTGGATATATTGTTCTATTGTATATAGGGAACCATAGTTGGTAAACAAAATATTCCGCTTCTCTCCATTTTGGACGAAGTTTGTTTCCATAGCGCGTACTCATGTGAGATGATGAGGAACTGGTTCTGAAGCTAATTAAAGACTGGAGCAGAGGTATATATACAGACAGGTATCTCTTTATCGGAATGAACTGTAAAATATTTACATTCGGTAGCAGAGAAAGGAGCTATGCAGGATATAGCTGCAGGGGCAGGATGAGTGACGACGACAGGCTGCAATGCCCGGTCCTCCGGTCGTCGGTCAGGATCAGGCGATCAGCAACGCGGACGAATGAGGTCCATGGTGTGGTGGCGGCGCCGCGGTCCGAGCCAGATGAGTGCGCGTGAGCCCTTGGGCGTCGGCGGCGCTCGGGCCATCTTCTCCGTCTCCGACCGTTGCAGCATCTCCCACATG
The DNA here is from genome assembly GCF_019359855.2 of Lolium perenne. Taxonomy (NCBI): domain Eukaryota; kingdom Viridiplantae; phylum Streptophyta; class Magnoliopsida; order Poales; family Poaceae; genus Lolium; species Lolium perenne. The sequence goes on from NC_067245.2 coordinate 312,401,070, forward strand.
ACCTGCACGTCCTGGTACGCGCATGTCTGGATGTCGTCGTGCAGTCTCACCAGCGCACCTCGGCCATCTGCACAATGGTTTCGTCGTCAATCAGCAGCAGGTACATTTGGCCATATGTAGAGTTGCAGTAGTAAAATAAAACGCAAATCAACACATCGATCATCACGAAGTCTTTTGTGTCTTGCTCCAGATCGGTGCGGTGTGTGGGGCGGTTCGTTGCAGGTGGCTTCCCCTCCATGTTTGCTTGCCATGCACACAGTGGTAAGCATGTGTCGCTGGCCATGCCGCCGCTCTCTCATCTCTTGGCCGTATCCCACTCCTGCATACATATGCATGTACAGTTTTTTCCTGTGTATCGGTCGGTGTACGCCTGACCGGTCTCCTACCTATGTATGTATCTCTATCTGCCTACCCATATCCATCGCCAGTGATGCATGTGTGATGACGTGCATGAAGACAATGTGGCTGCATATGCAGATAGGGGTTTTGCCACCCACGAGAGACAGGAAAGACTGAACGGCGAATCGTGCCACGGAGGAAGTGGCAGTTGCCGCCCAGTGCAGAGCATGCATCCTTGTCTACCTACCCATTAATTCCTACCACCTTCTTCAGAATCTTCAGAATATGCTAAGGTACTCCCTCCGTTTTCATTCAGATACATCTCAATCTACGACAACTGATATGGAACGGTGGCAGTATGTATGTATTATGTGTCAATGGCGCATGTCCATCTCAACGATGATATTAAGTTAGCGCATAAATTGATGGGCCGGAAAGTTTGTTCGTCTCAATGTGTCTCGATTGCGTGACAGATAAAAAAAACAATACAATATGAATGATAATGTATATTTCTTTTTAACTTCGGATAAGCACTTGATGGAGCCATGGAGGAAGACATTCTTCCTGGACAAACCCAGGACATGCATGCTAATTTGTGAAGCTAGTTTATATATATGTAACTATCTTTTCCCAACGAAGTGCGGGTCGTACAAACAAACGAAAACAAAGGTGCGGCATGGTCGCATGGACTACGGATAGTGGAGTCCAGTCGTGAGCATGCGATGCACGGTGGGAGACACGTGGCACACGAGAGAACTATTCTACTCGATGCCACAAACTCTCAGGCGAGAGGGAATGCATATGTGTGTAGCGCTGCATGCTGATCTTTATACGGGAGATTGTATGGCTTGTCCTGTTGCGCAGAAACTAAACGACAGCCACGCATATGCCTCGTGAGTCGTGAACTCGTGATGCGTAGTATCTTGAGTACCTGCACTATCCTGAAGGTGTACACACCATCAGTTTCAGGCGTCAGGCGCTCACGTGGTAAAGGACAGGAGCTTCCACTCTGATTTAATGGCGATGTGGATTACGCAGGAGATTGTCAAAGAGATCGACCCAGCAAACACTGCTAGTAAGACATCACTGACTGTAAATAGATCGACGAAGCATTGCTACTTATGTCCAGTGATAGACAAAATGATCAGGGCATGCGCAGCCGTGTTTAATCAACGAGAAGATGTGGACGACGAACTGGCCGGCGGTGAGGTAGCAATCGAACTTACCACCATGTTTCTTGCGGCGCAGCCGCGCGGCGACGACCACCCACGCGCGCCTCACCGGCACGACCACCGCCTTCTGCCACCAGTCCGTCGACCGATCCCGCCCGTCCAACATCGATCCCCTGCGTCGCCGGCGACTTGGCACACTGTGTTATTGGAGAGGAAGGACTGAAGGAGAGGGACAGACGGCGATGAACACGAAATTAGCTTCCTTATATACGCGTGGAAGATCAGGGAGATTTCGCCACCTAACCCTGTTGGCTAGTCTCCACGTTGCCTTGGGCCTGGAGCCAGGCGCCCATTCCTAATACGACCCCTCGACGTCCATGACTCATCCTACCACTATTAATTTCAGCAGCTAATTTGTTTCAGCACATAGGAAAACTTGCATCGTTAAGCTGATTGCACGGCCACTTGTGCTCTCAAAAATATCCCCAAATTTTCTCTTCATGGGAAAACTTATAGCAACTCAATCTCAAGTAATTAATAAGTTTACTGCTGCTTTGAGCTCTGCAGTTTATGTGTTCTTTACGGTCTTGAATGCAGATCGCTAGTGTTTATAGTCATCGTTAGATGATCTGAAGATCTATTTACAAATTTATTATTTTTGAGGTTCTTTGTACTTTATGGTTGATTATCAATAGATAGGTAGATTTTTTTTCGAAAAAAAAGATCGCCTCATGACATACTGACCAAACTTGAAGTAACATTTGGTGGGTCAAATTCTCTTATGGTCGTTTATCTCTTCGAGGAACTTTCACCACGAAGAGCTCCATGCTGCTTCTGATGTATGATGGAGTGCATGTGGAGGTTTTTACTTCGGCATATCTCGTTGGATTTTGTTCGTGTTTCTTCTGGTCTCTTCATCAGCGATGACTGCTACTCTTTTGTGTTGGTCCTTTAGGATCTTACCACGACGACTTTCTGTTTGTCTGCGACAACAAGTTTTATTACGACAAGTTTTGCCCGACTCCAATGAGCAGGGGCGAGGGCGACGGCGCGCCTTCGGTTTGGTCGCTAGGTTGACCAACGACCATTTTGTATTTTTTATTGCTTTTAAATTTTCTTACATGTTCTTGAGGATTATAAATAGATTAGTGGACTTTTCGGAAAAAATCAAATACTACTGGGCAAGCTGAGGGATTTGTGATGCCCTTTGGAAGCTTGCTCTCATTTGTGGGGCTCGGTTTCTGAGGCAGCCCGCATGAGTGTAGCAAGTCAACTGGATGACTTTGGGCAGTGACGCGAGCAAGGACGGTGGTGTTATCTATTCTTTCATCAGCCGTACGTGCATATCTGAGAGTGAAACCACGATTTAAGGGGAATTCTCTGATCATGAAGCACTGCATGGACTTCTGTATAGTTCAACCGAGACAGCAACGGAAGCAAATAAAGAAAGGAAAAGAACATTTGCAACAGAGTATGAAGTACACATGTACTGGAAAAATGCTTGTATATATATTCCATGAGTTTTTTTACAATGTTATATACTTGCACGTGTAACTCATCTACCGGGAGACACACAATATATAGGAGGGCCCAGTGCAATTTACAGAAAATTGGAAGAAATAAAAAGATACTTTACATGGGTTGAGGTAGGTTTTTGTACTTGTCTTTTCAGTTTCGAGCTAGTCTTCCAAGTTCTTCATATATTCTTTCGATAGCTTCGAGTTCATTATGAGCTCTTGCTCTGCCACCAAAGAGTCCCCTGACTCGATCAATGCGTCTAGTGTTGGCTGATAAATTATATCAGCATATTAGAAACAGGATTGGTTTCTCAATACCATCCAATCCAACTGTACTGTGATATTGAAAGAAATGCTAGAGAACGACTGTAAAGAAAACTCCTAGTGGATTGCCTGAAAGTGAAATACCTTTGGAGGGATAAACGTGGGAAGCTTCTCTCTGTTCTTTCGCTTGAGAAGCTTTTCACCTAGTTGCTCATAACCGCCAATGTCATTTACCCACTGCAACATATGTTAGAATATGAAAAAATTATTTATCCATTTCCCGAGACCATTTCCAAAGAATGATACTTTCAGACGGTACACAGACAAATTTGGGGGTTCCATTGCGAAACTTTGTGTAAATATTTCTGTTTTTGCGTACCAAACATGACCTAGTTAGCCTAACCCTGTCTATTTTAATAAAAAATGTATCGATGAACTCTAATGCATGAGACAACCTTTTCACACATACACAACAAAACATCAGGTGAAAATATTTTCTAAATCAACCATAACAATATGCATGAATTGGGTCTCTATGTAAAACTAATATGAAATGTTGTAAATCAAAATAAGTACCTTCAAGATAGCCTGGTCATATGTCCTGGATCTCAAAGCTCCATAAAAGTCCAGAGCTGCAACAAATTGAAATTGTATTTCAGTAAGTTACTCAAAGGTAGAAGCTAAAATAGGTACTTTCTTCCCTCAGAAGAAAAAAACTACTGACAGTGCTAAGTGAAACCCAAATTTGACCAATAACTGAAGACGCAATCCACACAACATAGAACCTAAAATTGATAAATGTGTGTTTTTTGAGATATAAATGGTTTTGCTACCATCTAAAGACTTGTGAATCAACATAACAAAACATAATGGCATACAATGTACCTGTTCTAGACTGGTTTATGACCATGGATGCAATATGTTTCAAAACTTTTACTCCCTTCAAAAAAGTAAGAGGTCTCTACATATTTTTTGAGATAAGCGGATTAAAGGATTCACAGCTATCAAAATCTTTCTCCTCTCCCTTATTCAAATCCCATGGGGACAACAACCAAATTTTTTCACCAAAAGCCACCCAATTCGCAATTTTTTTTAAAACAGCAGAAATAATTACTATGGCTATTGGACAGCCAAAAGTTTCCTCTAATATTAGAACATCTGCGTATGAATTTGAATGCATTAAAAAACTGAAGAAATATCATTCTGGTGTATATCTGAAACACGAATGAATTAAAAAACAGAAGAAAGAATCATTCTAATGTACTGTATATCTGAAAAAATAATTGAGTATATCAAGCCCAAAATAATACTCCCTCCGGTCGGATTAAATTGACGCAGGTTCAGGCATCAAGTACGCACACGCTGGTACTGTTTCGCGTCAATTAATTTGGGCCGGAGGTAGTACCTTATAAAACGACAGATTAAATTGTTTCTTCTATCTATAATATTAGAAAGAATTTTCAGGCAAAGAAAATACTGTGATGGCCTTTATATTGCATGTTCCACCATCCAAAACCACACAAGCCTCATACACTGCAAACTAGAAGACAGTTTTGGTGAAACAAGTACCTTGATTTGGAAACGTATCTACAATGCTTGACACTTCCTCAGAAGATAACCCATCCTTCGTGTACATACGGTGAACAATGTTAATTATATCTTCACGGGTGGGTTGCCTGTTATGAATAAATGATTACACTGTACATCAAGTACAAGGGTTTGAATATTTCTTGCATAAGTTAAATGTACCTAGTTGGTATAAGTAAGTAGCATGCAAGTACATATAATTATAAAAAAATGCTGAATAAATATCAAATTGGTGCGAATCTTAAAACTAAGGCAATCTGTGAAGTAGAGAATTGAATAAAGGGAGGTTTTATTTTATATAGAGCCTATGCAGGTGCCAAATAACAGAAAACATTAAACAAAAATGAAATAGAACAATTGATATTTTTCGGTTAATTAACAAGATTCCTTGAGATGCAAGGACAAACATACCAGTAGAACTTTTCCATCCTCCCATCACGAATCAAAGGAGCATATAGTGTTGAAAAATCATTTCCAGTTGCTATTATTGGCACTCTATGTGTAATGTCAGATTCTCTCCATTTCTGCCCAATGCTAACCCTGGTAGGATTATCCGCCAAGTTCATCAAAGTTCCAACCACGATTTGGTTATTGACCGTCATTTGTGTGTTTCCTGGCAACAACAGTAACATTTAGTAGTTAGGTTTTTTTCCCAACTAGCAATGTTGATATGTTTGAACAATAAAAATCTAATAGTAATCAACCATGTAAATATAAGGTTCAATTTTTAAAAAAGATGCTTTGCACACAATGAATGAAATGGACACATGAACAAAATGTCCAAGCTTTTGATTAAAAGGCTGAAACATAAATATAAAGGTCCACCATAATTAACAATACCATCGAAGTACAATAATTACCAAATCTTCCAACACCAGCATCTAGGTCATTGATCATCAAACAACTCATTTTCCCCTATACCATGAAAAAACTTGTGAAAACATAGTCTTGTAAGGAAAAAATCAGAAGCATCATCATTATGGCAACATTATCACTATGGAGCACTTCCACCTACTGGGAGATGTAAGCTCCAAGTCATGAAAATATTTCATCATAGCAAGATACGAACACAGTGAAGTAGACAATGGAACACTATATTAAGATGATAAACGAGTAACAAGTACCATCTTTGGTAGTTCAGGAGCATTTCCCCTATCACACATTAACAATCTTGAGCTAGAATCTTTTATCTTAATAATTTTCAATTATTGCATAAAGGGAATCCTGGGTAGCCCAACAGTAGGACACAGTGTTGTGCTGCCAAACATTCCAGATCTGAATCACGGCTTTCTCTTAAGAATATGTCGGGGTGCTAGACTGCTTTTGCCCCTGGGCCTCTTCTTTTTCTATTATGGAAGTCATCAAGCTAGTTTGACTGCTAGAGCTACAATGTATGTAAGTCTACTCGTCAACATACGTAACTGATCAAGTACTGTGTGTTGATGCATAAGTCTGTAATATTAATAACAATATTTCCTTCCATGCTCACTGGTCAATTCTCAGAAAAACTGAATTTGAAAGGCACATTATGAAATTGAGTATCTGAATACACCTTCTTACTTGGTTTTGAACTACTTGAGATGCCGTTCTGTATCGATCACGTATAAGCCTCCCAGGTTCTCCTGCAACATGAGCAGAAAAAACCTGAGCAACTAACGACAAATATAATTAGTCGTACGCTTAAGGAAAATACAAGATAACTTTCAAATATTCAGTGTATTAATGTAAGTCAATGACAACTTTAATGGGCTCTAAATGATGTCAAATTTTTAAGGTGTCAGTTTTCTTCATTGTTTATAAAGGAAACAACTAAATAAGGGTTTGGTTTTGAGGTTTACATGAAAAAAAAGAGTGACATCTCGACAGCATGCAGAGTAAACCAAGCTGGCAAACATAAAATAATTCAGATGTTTCTTGACCTGCTCTTTCAGATTCGAGCTCTCCAGCAGACATAATAACAGGCTCAACACCCATTGCTTTAAATATAAGTTCAGTTTGGAATGTTTTCCCTTGGCCTTTTCCACCCCAGACACCTGCATGGTTGAATGTTACTCAAGATCATTAAATGATAAAGCATGACAATGGATTACACTACAGTAGTACTCGTTCTTTCTCATGTTACACTCACACAGATAGGAACAAAAGAGTGGAGAACGCTACCGAGTATGAGGGGAATCTTGATATTAAGATTATTTGCAAGGTAGTTCTTTACAATGTGGACGGCTGCAAACAACAAACAGTCCTTTAGCACATATACCTGGAGAAGAAGATTACAAAGATGTTAAGCAAATGACAGCTACTTCTGAAAATTGTACCAAAATACTGCCTGTCGACTCTTAAACTATCCTACAGAATAATGTTTTGTACTTCAAAACATTTACCTCTCAAAAGCCAAGATATTAATTAGGATGGGCTTAGCAAAGCCTCTACAAAAGCACATGTACGATTTGCTACTACTTCATCTGAACATGTATGCCATTATTTAGCAGGTTGACTAAAATACATCCAGCCTTGTGACTTGATTGCTCTATGTTTATCATTCATTCAGTAAGGCATATTGGTCACTGGAACACCATTGTATAAAATCAATAGTGATTACAGTGGAATAAAAAAATGTATGATGCACGGGTAACTAGTTGCTAAAATTATTTCCTAATGTGAAGTTAGTAGCTAGACTGTTTGCTGTTCTGAAATGTTGACTTTCATACTTATTTATGTATACTTAAATAGTGTTGTATATGTAACGAAATTCAAAAGAAATGCACCTTTTGGAAATATTGAGATTGTAATACCTGATTGCAAGAATGTCACGGCCTCCCTCATACACTAAATTGCTTACCAACTTTATCCTGTAACACAAGGAATCTGCAGTGTCAAATATCTGGCAATCAGATACTGAGAAGAACATAATAGTAATACAGAAGAAGGTGGTTAAATACACCAGAACAGATGTACATGAACCAAACAAACTCACGAGGAAGGCGGGGGCGATGTAGTAGTCTCCCTGCAGGTACTCGAATTTCCTCGTCGCCTTTTGGCGGTAATCGAACACGATATCCGCTGCATACAGAACAAAAAAGCATCAGGCTCTTCAGTTCCAGTGATCTGATTGCTGAACACACAGAAATGTACTGTTCTGAATTCTGGCCAGTGATCACATATAGCTCCATCCTCTACCTAAGCTTGTAAATTGCTACCTAATAATTTTATGAAATGGTGAGATTGGAGGGGGCAAATCGGGGCATACAGTCTCTTCCGAGGAATTTTCCGACGAAGAGGTCGTCGATGACGCCGCTCCGGGCGCCAACGGCGATGTTCATGTTCTCGGCCTCCTTCCCGAGGCGGTAGAGGTAGTCGTCGCCCTGACCATCCGTGGCCTCCCACGAGGACTGCTTCGAAAGCTTCCCCCCATGAGCCGCCTCGTCCTCCTCGCCGCCGGCGGTGGGCTGGGGAGACGCCGACGAGGTGGACGCGCAGAGAATGGAGGGGAAGGCGGGGCAGAGGCGGACTCGGTTGGGGGTTCTGAGGTTGAAGCTGGGGCTGGACCGGGAGGGGAGGAGGATTTGGTGGCGGGAAGCGGCGGCGAGGGAGGTGGTGGCCATGGCGGGGAAGGCTGGGCCGAGTGTGTGATCGGCGGCTGTTTGTGGGGAAGCCTCCGTGGCCTCGTACGGCGCTGGGGCCTTATCGGCAACGGTCGTTCAGGAATACCTCAAGGAAAAATAATCATTGTCTATGCCCAAAAAAAGGCTTGTGTTACAGAAAAGCTCAAAACTAGGGTCCATGGATAGTAATTTGGTGCAAAAAACATGAACATTTGTTGACCATGAATGAATCTTTTCGGCAATAAATCAGTATATAACTTGCAATGTGGTATACTGCAATTCATGTTGTGATTTTTACGCGGACCACAAATGATTGTATGCTTTTACTGGGATTTACATGGACAAGTTTTTACCCTCTATCCACATTTGTGTACTTCCATAATATTTCAACTCAGAGGCACATTTCAAAAAAGCGAGTTCATGTATGAAAATTGTCTTTGGCTCCCCAGCTCCAATGATTCATTTATTAGAAAGGACAAAAATCATATTTGTAAGATTCACAAAAATCCGGACACAGTTAATGACGTGACCTAAAAGCATGTAAAATCGCAATTCAAAATTCTTTCTTTGTATTATAGGCTACACCAAAATGATATAATATGATATCATCTGGAGAATTTAAAATATGCACATACTCGAATCCACACGTTTGTTACTTTTGTGTAGCTCGTATACAAAGAATTTAAAAGTGATATTTTGCATGTTTGTGGGATACATTGTTGCCTAGATCCGAATTTTGTTCTTTCTTTGAAACATGTAATTTTCATTTTTCACTAGTATTCGGGAGGCAAAATCTACACTCGTTCAAGTATATTCGATTTGTTAGTCTTATCAAGCGATTGCACCTAGATCGTCTCATGATGCAGAAAAAGGGAGTGTGATGTGAAGAGTCATCGAGCATGTTAACCATCAGTAAATAGGGTTTAGTGTCTCTTTGGATTGAAGGAATTTCATAACAATTTTGGAGGATTTCAATCCATAGGAGGTTTTCTCGTAGAATCTCTTTAGATCATAGGATTGAGATCACCAAATTCCTAATAAGGAATCCACTACTATGCCCCTTAGTTTGTGCGGGAACCGCAAATATATGCCGAGTTACATCTAGTGCTTCTTCTAAATAATCCAATGAACATTTTAAAGTTTCAAAAAAATAAATTATATCTAGATATGGACAATGTTGTGTTCTACTAACGTGCAAAATGTCAACTCGAAATACCTGATATTCGGGGGTGTGAAAAAATGATAAAATGTGACACTTATAAAAGTGAACATTGCAAAATTTGAGAACCAAAAAATCTGTCACATTTTGTCATTTTTGTATAGCCCCGAATGTATGGTATTTTTATTTTAAATTCTGCAGATTGGTAGAACACAATATTTTCTACATCTTCTTAAAACTTCAAAAAAAAAAATGCTTTCGAATATTGCAAGAAAATAAACTACATGTAACTTAGGCTACAAAAATTCACACTTGGGGTTTGCTTAGAGCTGGTCTGCTTTCTTAGTGCATGATATCTGATTAAGACATGCGTTCAGGTGATTAACTCGATGGACATAACAAGTACGTATGCATAGTAAATAATTACACAAGCAAGCAATACATATGGATTACTCCAATAACTAATTACATAGGCAAGCAATACATATAGAATATCACAATTTGTACCACTAGTTTACACAACCCAATCCACAGGAGAAAAATAAACTAAACATATACTCTCTTTGTTTCATGTAGTTGTCGCTGATTTGGTATATAAAATGTACTCCCTCCGTCTATAAATAGATGCTTGAGATTTGTTTAAATATGGATATTTCTAGACACTAAATAGCATCTAAGGACATGTGCAATGGTTGATAAGATCTGTCTTATCTGAACCCGCCATGTAATCTAGATATAACAATGGACAAGGTGTTTTGGTCCATAGGTGTAGATACACCTATTAGGAAAAGTAAAATTTAAATTTATTTCAAAATTTTAAAAAGTCTAATAAATTCCTCATCGTGCATCTGAACATCCTATGTTACCCCATGAAAGTTTTGCGGGAAAAAATATTTTATGTGGTCTATGTAAAAAAGACAAATAAATTTCTCGTAAAAAACCTTTTTGGAGCATCATAAAAAAAATTCCACCAGCCATAGAAAATAATATATTTTTTGCGACACTTTGTGTGGAGGCATAGAATATGTGGAAGTACACCCCGAATTTATTTTCTAAATTTTTAGACATTTTGAAATATGTTTTTTCAGTAGTAGATGCACCTACACCTATGAGCCAAAATGGATTTCCGCATTTTTAGACTTATCTCTACTAGCTATGGATCCTAAATATGTGGTGAGAGAAATTATGCTAAGAGATCATCTCTTAATTAAGAGAAGACAAACCCTTTTTTGATTTTCTCTTTCCTCCACCTCGACGTTTGTCGTGGCACTGCTAAAAAATCACCATTGTACATGTTCTAATACATCTAGATTTAAATAAATCTGAAACATCTATTTATAGACAAAGTTAGTAGTACTAAATTAAATATGGAAGGGTGGGAGTAACATAGTACCGTTGATACTCTCTCCGCATGCAAACCACAACCTTCAAGTATAACAAGATACAGTTTCACTCACTGGATGGAGCAGTGCAAAACTAGTTTTACAGGCAGTACAAGTAACTAGTTCCAATCCATATGCTGATATGCAAAATCCGAAACATGGCCAAAGATAATGATGTTCGGCAACACGAATCTGTAGGCAAGAAACAATGCCAACGATAAGATCCTGTGCACGGCAGGATCTCATTTCTCCGGGGAAGATGGGTGTCTACATGACAGTGCACGCCGCGTTCGGGTTGTCATCGGAGAAGGCCTCCGTGTACCCCACCTCCGTGGGCGACGCGAGCGCCCCCGGCGCGGCGTCGGGATCCGCCACGACGTTCCTAACGTAGCCGGGCGGCGCCTTCTTGTCGTAGGCGCCGGGCACGTAGGGGTGCGGCACGGCGTCGTAGGGCGCGTACGGCCACGCCTCCACCCGCTTCCCGGTCTTGCGCGCCACCCGCCGCATGACCTTGCCGGGGTCGGCGATGTAGCCCGTCACCGTCACCTTGTTCTGCTTGGGGAGCAGCTCGACGCCGGTGACGCCCTTGAGGTGGCGGACGGCGTTCCGGACCCGGCGCTCGCAGCCCTCGCAGTCCATCCGGACCTTCATCTTGACTGTCTGGAGCTGCGGGCGCTTCTTTATGTAGCGATGCCTACGCAGCGTCGGGAACCAGCCCGTCTCCGACAGAGCGTCCAGGATACCCATCACTACTCAGTTCGTTGCAAGCGATCAAGCTGTGAAATAAGACGAGACGAGACGAAAGAGGAGATATGTATATATAGGTGTGCGGGCAATGGACAAAGTTGGCGCGGAATTCCAGTTGGGGCACTTGAGTGCGTGTGAGAAGATCATAGGAGGACGGAGATGGCGCGCCTGCTCTCTGGATCGACATGATCGGGACAGGAACCACACCTCGGCAGCGCGCGAGAAGACCCAAGATCTCCACGTCTTGCAGGAGGCCGCCACGTCAAACCCAAAATAGATTGGCGCCACCAAACACAACTTACTCTGAATATAAATCTCTAATCAAGGGTAGCACAATAGAGACAGAAGAGGATGCAGAGTCATCGTACATTTCGCTTGCTTGCTGCTTAGACTTCCCTAGCCTCTTCTTTCGAGTCGAGTCTCCTTGTCCACAACCACAGCAGCAGCTACAGAAACAGAGTGGCTTAATCACCACATGGCAAGTGTGGTTAAGCTATCGCAGAAGGGGAAAAAGGAACAGACACGGGACATTTTGAGGCATGTGTGTGTAATTGGGTGGACCGGGCTTTCCTGTGTATTTTGAGTTCCAGAAGATGGTGTTCCAAGAGGAACGCATTAGATCTAACTCCAGTGTAGCTCCCGCGAGTTAGATTCGTCACCGGCGAGCCCGATCCAGTGAAGTGAGGGCATTGTTCCATCACAAATTTCTTTTTGCAGATTTTCGACTTCACATACTTCTGTCTAAATTACATGTGTTTTGTTGCGAACTCACACGTGAGATGATGTGACGATTTTAGGCGTCTCCTACAAGTTCGCTTTTTCCGAGATTTTTATGCTACATACATGAAATTAAAATACTCAAGTACATGTTTATTTTGCTACAAATGAAGAAGCAGGATGTTGCGATGGTCCTGGTTCGTCTGGAGTGCTATGCTAGGATCGGCGGATTTTGGAGCGGTAATTTGTTGCATAACCATTTTTGTTGCATTGCCAATTTTGAAAATGTTGTAAAACTTCCTTGCAAGATTGTAACATCTTCCTGAAAGAAATATAACATTGATATTGCAACAATGCATTTTATTTTGCTACGCAGGTGAGGGCTTTGTTGCAAAAGATGGGACGGCCGAGATCTACCCTAGGTAGTCAATCGGACGGTTTTACGGCCGACCAACCTTTCCCCGTTGGCTATCCGAATTTTGCACGCCTTTTTGCCCCATTATTGTTACTTAACTATATGGACATGTACAAGACGAGCAACCATGTTTTCTACCGGTGCGGCACGCACACGCCTAACTATACACACATGTGTTGTACATTCGGGCGGCCGGCGAACGTGCGCCTAGCTATCAAAATGCCCGCTCCCTCCGGCCGGCGACTTCCCGCGCGTCAGCGCGTGCAACGAAGCAAGATCATGTAACGACGGATGAATTGCGGTCTAGCTATACCGCGCCGTGACGGTGGCGTAGTGGCCGGAGCCTCGTGAACCGGCGGAAGGCCATCATCCGTCCACCAACGCTCCCTCGGCCGGTCACGCCGGTCGGTGCACCACGATCTGCATCTCCGTCTCGCCGCCCGGGTAGCCGGCGTCCATCTCGGGGATGACGGCGAAGGCGTCCTCCTTGCCGACGCGGCGGCGGCAGACGGGGCACGTCGAGTGCGCCTCCAGCCACGTGTCGACGCAGTCCGCGTGGAACGCGTGCCGGCACTTGGGCAGCACCCGGAGCAGCTCGTCGGCGGCCGCGTCGAACGCGCCCAGGCACACCGCGCACTCCGGCTGCGCCTCCGCCGCCGCGCCGCCCATGTCCCCGAACCTGACCGCGGGCAGCGCGTCGACCACGGAGAGGCTCAGCCCGGAGCGGCACCGGTCGCACGTCGACGACGCCGCGAACCCCAGGCCCTGCAGCCGGCCGCGCGCGCCACGGGCGCCGCCTGGACCGCGGTGCTTGCAGTGCTTGGCGTAGATGAGGAAGAGGAACAGCGCCAGGAGGACGCCCGTGAGCACGCCCACGATCACGTCTACGGCTAGCGGAGGCGGCGGCGCGCTCGACGCGTTGTCGGCAGCGTTACCGGCCGGCGACGACGGGGTCATCTTGTTTGGTCATGCTGGCGCGTGTTCGGGGCGCAACGGAGGTGGACGTCGTGGGGCTTAAAAATAGAGCAAGCTATCTTTGAACGGACTTTTTTTTTTTGAAAAAGAAATGCTTTCGGAATTTGGGTTGCTTTTATGCAGTCGTATTGCCAAATTGGTCCGATCAATAGGTAATGCATATGACATATATATTCCTCTGCTCCATATTTATTACAGGTTAGGACGTATCTATACATAAAATCGCGTGTTTGAATGTATATATACACAAAATTTATCAAATACGCTCAAATCAGGGCTAACTAATACTGTTGTAAGCTGTCCGGATTATACATGTGTCCAAATCAAGCAATTCACAGGCGATATAACACTCACTGCACACCGCAATATCGAACTATTGTACTAGTACAGCACTACTGTTAAAGATGAATGAGACAACTGAAATAGATATAATGAGTTTATTTTCGCGTGGCCGGAGCAAGGTAGATACTTCCTCAGGTCCTTTTTAGTTGACTTAAATTTAGTATAAAGTTATACTAAATCTGAGTCAACTAAAAGAGACCAAAGGGAGTACATTTGAACTAAGACACTGATGGGTTCAGGTCAAAGATGAGCTAGGGAATATTAGCAGCAGTTCATGAAGCATCTAGGCAGCAAGAAGTCTCAACTGAGCAAAGAAGACAGAGAGTTTAAACATTGCGTACATCTTCATGACCACCAAACATCAGCAGTCACAACTCACAAGATGAAATACTGCTTAAGATCGCAAAATGCATCTGATTGTTAAAATCGCATGATTGGTAAAGACTAAACCAACAAAGCTTGGTCAAAATGCCAACATAGTTTAGTCAAAAAAAAAATCCAGGACTACATAGGCACATCCTGAGCTAAGGTATTTGAACAGAATTACTGAACACACATGGTCATGCATATAATTTGTGCTGAGTTGCAAGATGAACTGAAGTACAGATCAGTTTGCCCATAAATTGCATCACATGTCTCTTAAAGGAAATGCATCAAAAGATACAAGAACTATCAGTTAGTAATTTTTCAGACCAGATCAACACAGAAGCACAGTAACAAGGGACTCAGGGTGCCCATCTAATTATACTAGCAGAATACATCATGATGCAAAGGTTTCTTCATGCCATATAGCAGTAGTATTCTAAGTCTAACTTCCTCAGATGGGAAACATCACGCCACAGACAATACAAATAGCCTGTCTTCACCACTAACAACAATATGACGTTATGAAGGAAGTGTCCATAATAGATTGTAAACTGCACCAAGTATAGTCATGGTACAGAGAAGATATGAAACAAAAACCAAAAGGAAGCAATCAGAGAGCCTCATACAATATCCAGACAATTAGGGAGCCTTGCCCAAAGTATAATGACAGATGCAAAACATATCAAAGTATAAATGTATAATGACAGATGCAAAACATATCAAAGCATAAATGTATAATTACAGATGCAAAACATATCAAGGCTATCGTACACCATGCTTCTTCATGCCATGTACAAGCAGCATTACTAATTACTTGTAACGTAAGTACGTAACTCCTCAAAATGAAATATCACGGCACAGAAAGAACAACCAGCCTGTCTTAACAACTAACAATAGACACTGTGGAGGAAGCAATCCATGATAAATCACAAGCTGCACTAACACATTGTCATGATAAAAAGAAGATAGAACCAAAACGGAATAATCAGAGAGCCTCATACAATATCTAGAGGTTGAAAGGGCTACTACCAAACAATGATCACTGTATGATTATCATGAATGCACTATATATTGCATCAGAAGAAATTCAATCAGTCTGTCTTCACCACTAACAACAATATGACATTACGAAGGAAGTAGCCATAATAGATTGTGAACTGCACCAAGTATTGTCATGGTAGAGACAAGATATGAAGTTAGAACCAAAAGGGAGCAATCAGAGAGCCTCATTGGCCATCAGAGTATAATGGAAGAAGCAAAATATATCGAGGCTAACTTCACCATGCTTCTTCATGCCATGTACCAGCAGCATTACAAAGTACAGTAATGTAACTCCTTAACACAAAACATCACGGGAGAGAAAACAAGCAGCATGTCTTAACCACAAACAATATGACATTATGCAGGAAGCAATCCATAATAGATCACAAGCTGCACTAAGACATTGTCATGATAAAGAGAAAAGAGAACCAAAAGGGAATGATCAGAGAGCCTCATACAATATCTAGAGGTTGAAAGGGCCACTACCAAACAATGATCATCACATGGTTATCATGGAAGCACTATAGGTAGAAGCAGACGTTAGATCCATAGGTAGAAGCAGGGTAACAGGGCAATCAGGGGCATTGCCCATCTTATTGTAGTGCTAGAAGAAAAAATACATCATGGGCGATCTTCATCACGTAAGGTTTCGTCATGTCATGTAGCAGTATAGTATTTCTACGCAGTCTGAAGTCTAAGTTCCTCAAAAGGAAACAAGACCGCACAGAGAATACAATCAGACTGTCTTCACAACTAACAATATGACATTGTGCAGGAAGTATCCATTAAAGATTGTAAAGTGCACTCAATATTGTAGTGGAGACAAAATATGAAGTTAGAACCAAAAGGGAGAATCAGGGAACCTCATACAGTGCCCAGAGATTGAAAGGGCTACTGCTAATACCAAACAATGATCACATGATTATAATGAATGCACTATGACGAGACATATCATTAAGCAATCCATCAAAACTGAAAAAGTAGCAAGCCAACAGTGTATACGACTACCTAATGAGGAAGAATTAAGTTATGATAAAAACATAATTTAAAAAGCATGATGGTATAGCCGACATTCCATCATACATTCATGAGTTCAAGCAGAGAAGTTTTGCAACTTCCGCAGGCGCTTCACAGCTGAGGAAGGGCTCTTCTTCAACATCTTCTTTGCTGATTTCACTTTTGGCTTGTTCTTCTTCACCGGAGTGGAGCTTTCTCTTATAGGCCCAGGCTGAACTCCGCTTTTCAGCGCACTCCCTCTCGGAGTAGCAGATGGTGGGAGCCTCAAGCACTGTGGTGGCAAAGGAGTCTGAGGCTTCCAAACCAGATTACTCTTCATCGAGAACCTGACTCTCTTGCCGCTCTTATCTCCTTCCTGAGCAAGAGCATTGCCTTCACCACCAGCATTTCCACCAGAAACTGCTGATGACCTATCAGCCGACTTTGAACGCTTCCTCTTCTTTTCCACTTTCACAGTAGCTGGTGTCGCGGGCATCCCAGCTTCTTCTGCAGCCTTCTCAAACTGCTTCTGAAGATTTGACATCACCACCTCATCAAATGTAATGACATCAGAGGCATCGCCCATCTGCTGGTCCTCCGCAGAGGCATCTGCACTACGCTCACTGCCATCTCCGCCATCAACAACATCCACCTTGTTTTTCTTCTTCTTTTCTTTTTTGTCCTTCTTGTTCTTGTCTTTCTTCACCTTCTTCTCTTGCTTCAGAACCTTGGCCGCATCCCCACCTTCAACTAATGCAGCCTTCTTGGCCTTTTTCTTCTTCTTCTTCTCCACCTTTGCCTCATCCAAATCCATGCCGTTCTCTACCGCCGTGACGATTGGCACCTCAGCAGCACCCTCAAACTCTGGCTCGGAGATCTCGATCCCAGACAGCTCCAACCCCTTCTCGAGCTTAACAAAGGCATCCCTCAGCCCGAACAGCGTCTTCCGGTTTCCCTGCACAGTCTCAGCCTTGGCCCCGATATCCACGAACCTCTTGCTGAATCCAAACAGCAGCCCAACCTTGCCAAGCTTCTCCTCCACACTGCCCTTCTCGGCTGATTGCCCATTCTTCAGCATCTCAAGCAACTGCGCGCCACTCTCGAGAAACCTCTCAAACAAGCTGGACCTGACCTTGCTGACCAGCACCCTGTCGGTGGACTTCTCCAAAACAGAGAAGAAGGGGTCCAGCAGCAGCTCCATCGACGGTAAGCTGATGGGGAGCACGGGCATGAGCTCGTCGAGGAACGCGTCGGCGACATGGTACCCGAGCCCTCGGGAGGTGGCGCAGTCGGCTTGCGGCAGGAGGGCCTTCTGGGAGAAGACGGACGCGATCTGGGCGGTGACGCCGGGCGCGAAGGCGCGGGCGGCGAGGAAGAGGAAGGCGTGGCTGAGGAAGCGGCGGTTGAGGAGGTAGAACTTGTCGAGGCGGTGGACGTCGATGTGGGGCCACTCGCGGCAGATGGTGGCGAGGTAGGCGGAGAGGAAGGCGGCGGCGGCGGCGGGGGAGGGCGCGGCGGAGACGGCGGCGGCGAGGCGGGAGGCCAGGTCGGACTGGTAGAGCGGCTTGTCGGCGTGCCAGAAGCAGAAGAAGAGGCCCTTCCAGAGCTTGAGCAGGTCGGCGGCGGAGAGGTGGGCCGCGGAGGCCGGCAGGAAGTCCGAGAGCAGGTGCCGCACGGCGCGCTCGCGGGCGGCGGTGTTGCAGGAGGCGAGGCGCCGCGTGATGGCGGCGGCCTCGGCCGAGGCGGCGGCGGCGGCGGCCATGGGGGTGGTGGAGGAAGAGAGGGGATAGTGGATGGAACCCTAGCGTTTTGATCCGGGAGGGTTTCGGCGTTTGAAATGACCAGGTTTCGAATTTTATTTGGGCAGTGCTGAGCGTCCCCCGGGGGATCCGAAATCAGATCCCCCGGGTCGCCAGCCGTCTGATCGAGTCAACGGATCGCGCGCGTCCGTCCGATGTCCATCATGCACGGGAGACTTTTCTCCACCACGTGGGTGGTCCCCGCCATCCACATGCCCCAGCTTGCATCGCATCTGAAAGCCATGGCTGGGAGTGGACGCCACCGGGGAGTACGCCGCCGGAGTGGACGACGCCGGAGTGGACGCAGCCGAGTAGACGCCACCGGGAAGGACGCCGTCGGAGAAGACCACTTGTAGCAGCGTCGGCGCCGTTTGTAGCAACGACAACGACCTTGTGTAGCAGCCATGGCGGCCTTCCGTAGCAGCGCCACCGACAACTTGTAGCAGCGCCGCCGGCCACTCGTAGCAGCGCCGCCGGTAGCTTGTAGCAGCCTCGACCGGCGATTGTAGCAGCGCTGCCGGCCCCTCGTAGACCTCGACGGCCGATCAGCGCGCCGATAACTTGTAGCGACCTTGACGGTGATTGTAGCAGCGCACGCCACTCGTAGCATCACCACCCGTAGCTTGTAGCAGCGCGCCGCCATTTGTAGCAGGCGCACAAGCAATTGTAGCAAGGCAGACGGACGATTGTAGCAAAGATCGCTGACGACTTGTAACGACGGCGGCGGAGATAGAATTCCTCCGAGGTTGAGAGGTGGCCGGAGCTAGGCGAGCAGAGATGAGGTTGAGAGGAGGCGCGCCGGCTTGAACGCACCGATGGCGGCGGCGCGGAGGCCGGCCATGAGCCCGGTGGCGGCGCGTCGCCCTACCGGCGGGGAGGAAGAGAGCTGGGCCGGCCAGGCGGGCCAGCGGCGCGGGGGACGGAGCAGAACTCCAGGTTGTCGTCCTGCTCGTGCGGAGAAGAAGAGTGCGCGGTGGGGAGGAGATGGGGAACGAACGGAGGAAAATTCTCCACAGACGATAAGGTGGGCCTCACCTGGGCACGTGGTGGTCGGTCGCAGGACACGCGTCCGCGGATGGACCCGGACGATCCAAGACGTAATCCCCCGGGGGAACAGCAGCGTTTCCCATTTTATTTTCCGATGCCCGGTCGGATGCGTATGGGTGTAAGGCTGACAGGTGGGCCCGGACGCCCGGTCAGGTTAGGTCATGCCGCGACGTCACACGGCGAAATATGCACCGTCGATCTATCCATCTACTGGATCGCTGGCCCCAAATTATTTGAGCCGGGTTTGTGGACAACAAAATATCTTGTCCAATTAAATTTTTTCAAAGACCGGGCCTCTGCATCATCCAAGAGATGCATATGACTTTATTTGCATTTTATTTTATTCAATAAACAACAGGATAAACTATACATAAAACAACCTCAATCCATCATACACCTATAAACTCGATAATGAAAAATGAAAATCTCATCAGGATCTTATGGTATGCCCCAACTATACCCATGGTCCAGATCTTAATTTCCAGTGGTGATACAGATGGTATTTCAGATACGACCCCGCTCGTTGTCATCGTTGATTTGATAGATGCAACACCGCTCCACGATTGTACCCAGATCTACGGATTGAACCCGTCTCAGTTTCGTCTAGGGTGTGCCCGTGTGCACGGTAGCGATGCTTGCAAGTTGCGACACATGTTCTTTTTCTCTTCTACTTTTTCTATTTTGGATTGCTTCGCAAGTAAGGCGATTTTTACAACTTAGGTATACCACAATGTACCGCTTACTTTGATGACAATTAACATGTGATTAGATGGTTAGAAGGGGTGGTAACTTTAGCCTCACATTTATCATTTTGGTGTCTAATAAAAGGTGAAATATATTCTTCTAATGGGAGGCGATGTTTCCGTTGATAACGTGGCGCGAGATGCTCAAAGGTACCAATAGTGTTTCTCAATAACATCTATTTTACACTTTCCCCCTCGACTTGCACCACCTTGTCAAACTTGCTCTTGGTGGCGCGCACGTATAGCTAAGGTGTGGCGTTCTGCGCGCGTGACAATGCCCCTTGAGAAACACTTGCTTATCTCCAAGCAAGAACATATGGGAATTTGACCTTGAGGACGTCCCAATCTTCCGAGATTGCAGAGTCGTATGGGAATTTGACCTTGAGGACGTCCCAATCTTCCCAGGTTGCAGAGTCGTCGAGGAGCCTAGACCATTTGATCAGTACTTGAGTAATTGTTGATATCCCTGAGTCACCCTATGGAGAAAACATAAATACGGTCCAGCAAACCCTTGGCGAGCGTCTTATGCTCTTGCTTCAGAAGACGTCACCACTATCAACCTCTAGTGCATCTTTAGGGCAGAGATTCACATAGCCCTTGTCAGGCAAGTCGTTGATGCCACCATGACGCCCGCCAAAGCTTCCCCACTGCGCATGTCCATTACATTGCGTCCGGCACCGAGAGATCCCACTACACCATGCTGCCGAGACTCGCCAATGCCGTCGCGGTGGATGCACACCGCTCCACCACAACACCACCTCCAGCCATTTTCTTCTCCAAAAACGACGCCCTCAGCAAGGAGAACAGCGCCACACACCGCCATTGTTCAATCCGGGAGTCCCGGGTCTGAGTTCCCCCCCCCCCCCCCCCAAGCAGCCCAGACGAGAAGAAAATGCAGGCTGCAGGAACGATGACTTAAACAAGGTAGCAACCAAGAGGTGCCATCATCGTCCTCCATGACCCAAGTCGGGGCCGGTTTTCACCGGCAGCCGTGCATCCCCAACTCACCTCAAACCGCCCGACCACCTTCGGTGAAGGAGAAGACCGCCATGCCCAGATCAGATTCTTGGCTTCCTCAGTGATGCAGAACTAGCCTAGGGAAGACCCCGCTCGTCACCGACGGAGAAGCAACATATCGAGGCCAACGTCCGCACCACCAACCCAGCTACCGACGCTGCCACCAGCCGACACACACCCGCCCGGATCGCCGCCAACCCACCTCACCTCCGCTTGGAGAAGAGGACCAGTCGCGCCCGCACCTCCCCTAATCAGCGCAAGGGGAAAATCGCCACAGCCGCGCCACACGGTCTTTACCCGGTGACACCCCAGGCGGCGGCAGTGGGAGGGAAGTCATGCTAGGGGGGGTGTGGGGGAGGGGGAGGGAGGCGGTCGGTGCCGGTTGGATGTGATTGAGCCCAAGTTCCATTCATTGTCACGTCGTTTACAAAAGGGATAGTAGTCTAGTGTAACGATCATTTGGTTTATTTTTTTTTTTGAAACGAGGCAAGACTTGCCATTTTCATTAATAGAGAAGAATAGGTGGTCAGTTTATTAACGGAAAACCGACCAAAAACCAGTACAAACACCCATGCCGACCGTCATGGAACACGACCGTCGCATGGGTACACACAACCACCCTGGCAACCCACCGAAGCTGCACAAACACCACCTAGGTGAAGATCGTCGTCGAGGTTGCTCACCGGCGTCATCGTCATCACTCCGCACCCGCAGCGACTCCGACTTCCCCGAAGAAGCGACCACCAAAGAAGACCTTGCCGAAGCGGCACCGCGAGGTTCAAGCTGGCCAATGCCAAACAGGTGGCTCCTCATGTGGGGGAAAGCAGCTCCGACTCGGATGACAAGCTCCGGCGAAGGGATGCGCAAGACCCGCGCCGAAGGTGAACTTCACCTGGACCGCCCCTTGCAGGTCATCGTACACCGCCCAAGAGAAGACTTCGAAGAACATGGCAGCTCCGACTCCACAGCAACGGAAGACCAGCATGGAGGAAACTCGGACACGCCGGGCCAAGCCGACTAACAAGGTCTTGCCGCGACCAAACCATCACTCTTCAACGTCATCGTTGCCACATAAGCCGCCACACGGAACACCGACATCGCCGGTTGGACACCTGCCAACCGCGAAGTTGTGTGCGTCCAGCCCAAAGGAAGTGCAGATGTGATCGAGGTCTTCTAGACGACGCCCCAAAGGAGGTAAGCGACGTAAGACGACGCCCGTCGCCCGACCCAATAGGGCCAAAGGTTTCACCCGAAGAGCCTGATCCGAGCTTGGAGGCCGAGGGAGCTCCACGGCGGTGCCTCCAACGAGGGAACAACGCCCGCGGGCGCAGCCACCGCCGGCCGGACATAGCCGGGCAGACTTTCGCCCGGAACTTCAAGGACACCATCCCCACGCAACTGGCCGGAGCCAGCCTGCACTTCCACTGGCCCGCACACACCTGCAACCACGACCGCGCCATCGCGAAGCACGGCCACCACAGACCTCGCCGCCGACGAAATCGACGGGCCAGATCCTGCACGATCTGGCGACCACCTCCAGGGCGCCGTCGACGACCAGCAACAGCCAGCAGGCCGCCAGCCCCGCACAAAGGAACCACACAGCAGGAAGGGGGGCCGCCACCCCACCCCATCGCGACGAGCCGCAGCCTCAGGGCTGCAGGGGTCGACGCCGCCGGGCCGGTGCAGGGGAGCCGGAGCTCAGCCACCGGAGGCGCAGCAGAAGAGTCCACGGCGCGCGAGGGGGGCTCCAGACCGCCAGGAGCCGCCGGACCGGCCGCCGCCGCAGGTGGCCGAGCCTCCCCAACCGGAGCAGAGCCGCCGCTCGATCCGCGATTGCAGCGCGGCCGCGCGGGAGAGGCCCTGATACGTCTCCGACGTATCGATAATTTCTTATGTTCCATGCCACATTATTGATGATATCTACATGTTTTATGCACACTTTATGTCATATTCGTGCATTTTCTGGAACTAACCTATTAACAAGATGCCGAAGTGCCGATTCTTTGTTTTCTGCTGTTTTTTGTTTCAGAAATCCTAGTAAGGAAATATTCTCGGAATTGGACGAAATCAACGCCCAGGGTCCTATTTTGCCACGAAACTTCCAGAAGACCGAAGAGTCAACGAAGTGGGGCCACGAGGCGGCCAGGAGGGCACGCGGCGTGGCCCCACCCTTGGCCGCGCCGACCTGTCTCCTGGGCCCCTCGCGACGCCCCCTGACCTACCCTTCCGCCTACAAATAGCCTTCGTCGCGAAACCCCCAGTACCGAGAGCCACGATACGGAAAACCTTCCAGAGACGCCGTCGCCGCCAATCCCATCTCGGGGGATTCAGGAGATCGCCTCCGGCACCCTGCCGGAGAGGGGAATCATCTCCCGGAGGACTCTACGCCGCCATGGTCGCCTCCGGAGTGATGAGTGAGTAGTCTACCCCTGGACTATGGGTCCATAGCAGTAGCTAGATGGTTGTCTTCTCCTCATTGTGCTTAATTGTCGGGTCTTGTGAGCTGCCGAACATGATCAAGATCATCTATCTGTAATTCTATATGTTGTGTTTGTTGGGATCCGATGAATAGAGAATACCATGTTATGTTGATTATCAATTTATATCTATGTGTTGTTTATGATCTTGCATGCTCTCCGTTATTAGTAGATGCTCTGGCCAAGTTGATGCTAGTAACTCCAAGAGGGAGTATTTATGCTCGATAGTGGGTTCATGTCTCCGTGAATCTGGGGGAGTGAGAGAAACCTCTAAGATTATGGATGTGCTGTTGCCACAAGGGATAAAACATTGATGCTATGTCCGAGGATGTAGTTATTGATTACATTACGCGCAATACTTAATGCAATTGTCTGTTGTTAGCAACTTAATACTGGAGGGGGTTCGGATGATAACCTGAAGGTGGACTTTTTAGACATAGATGCATGCTGGATAGCGGTCTATGTACTTTGTCGTAATGCCCAATTAAATCTCACTATACTCATCATAATATGTATGTGCATGGTCATGCCCTCTTTATTTGTCAATTGGCCAACTGTAATTTGTTTACCCAACATGTTGTTTATCTTATGGGAGAGACACCTCTAGTGAACTGTGGACTCCGGTCCAATTCTCTTTACTGAAATACAATCTACTGCAATACTTGTTCTACTGTTTTCTGCAAACAATCATCATCCACACTATACATCTAATCCTTTGTTACAGCAAGCCGGTGAGATTGACAACCTCGCTGTTTCGTTGGGGCAAAGTACTTGGTTTGTGTTGTGCAGGTTCCACGTTGGCGCCGGAATCCCTGGTGTTACGCCGCACTACATCTCACCGCCATCAACATTCAACGTGCTTCTTGACTCCTACTGGTTCGATAAACCTTGGTTTCTAACTAAGGGAAACTTACTGCTATACGCATCACACCTTCCACTTGGGGTTCCCAACGGTCGCGTGCTGTACGCGTGTCAAGCTAAATTTCTGGCGCCGTTGCCGGGGAGATCAAGACACGCTGCAAGGGGAGTCTCCACATCCCAATCTCTTTACTTTGTTTTTGTCTTGCTTAGTTTTATTTACTACTTTGTTTGCTGCACTAAATCAAAATACAAAAAAATTAGTTGCTAGTTTTACTTTATTTGCTATCTTGCTTGCTATATCAAAAACACAAAAAAAATTAGTTACTTGCATTTACTTTATCTAGTTTGCTTTATTTACTACTGCTAAAATGGGTACTCCTGAAAATACTAAGTTGTGTGACTTCACAACCACAAATAATAATGATTTCTTATGCACACCTATTGCTCCACCTGCTACTACAGCAGAATTCTTTGAAATTAAACCTGCTTTACTAAATCTTGTTATGCGAGAGCAATTTTCTGGTGTTAGTTCTGATGATGCTGCTGCCCATCTCAATAATTTTGTTGAACTTTGTGAAATGCAAAAGTATAAAGATGTAGATGGTGACATTATAAAATTAAAATTGTTCCCTTTCTCATTAAGAGGAAGAGCTAAAGATTGGTTGCTATCTCTGCCTAAGAATAGTATTGATTCATGGACTAAATGCAAGGATGCTTTTATTGGTAGATATTATCCCCCTGCTAAAATTATATCTTTGAGGAGTAGCATAATGAATTTTAAACAATTAGATACTAAGCATGTTGCACAAGCATGGGAAAGAATGAAATCTCTGGTTAAAAATTGCCCAACCCATGGACTGACTACTTGGATGATCATCCAAACCTTCTATGCAGGACTAAATTTTTCTTCGCGAAATTTATTGGATTCAGCTGCTGGAGGTACCTTTATGTCCATCACTCTTGGTGAAGCAACAAAGTTTCTTGATAATATGATGATCAATTACTCTGAATGGCACACGGAAAGAGCTCCACAAGGTAAGAAGGTAAATTCTGTCGAAGAAACCTCTTCCTTGAGTGATAAGATTGATGCTATTATGTCTATGCTTGTGAATGATAGGACTAATGTTGATCCTAATAATGTTCCGTTAGCTTCATTGGTTGCCCAAGAAGAACATGTTGATGTAAACTTCATTAAAAATAATAATTTCAACAACAATGCTTACCGGAACAATTCTAGTAACAACTATAGGCCATATCCTTATAATAATGGCAACGGCTATGGTAATTCTTATGGGAATTCTTACAACAACAATAGGAACACACCCCCTGGACTTGAAGCCATGCTTAAAGAATTTATTAGTACACAAACTGCCTTTAACAAATCTGTTGAAGAAAAGCTTGGAAAAATTGATATACTTGCTTCTAAAGTTGATAGTCTTGCTGCTGATGTTGATCTTTTGAAATCGAAAGTTATGTCTAATGAAAATCATCATAATAAAATTGTTACTACAGCAAATGCCATCCAAGTTAGAATTAATGAGAATATAAGATTGATGGCCGAATTGCGTGCTAGGTGGGAAAAAGAAGAAAATGAAAAAGAAGATAATATAGCTAAAGTTTGGACTATTACCACCACTAGTAATGCTAATGCTCCACAAGTTGCTGCACCTCCTACTATTAATGGTAAAATAATTGGTGTTGGCAATGTTTCCACTTCTAATGCAAAGCGCGAAAAACTGCACAAATCGCTAAAACCGCTGAAATCGCTCGTGATAAAGCTGCTGAAATTTTTTCCAACATTGGGGATGATGATCCCGTTGCTTTAGATTATAATGGTTTGAATTTTGATGATTGCCACATCTCTGAAGTTATAAAGTTCTTACAAAAACTTGCTAAGAGTCCTAATGCTAGTGCTATAAATTTGGCTTTCACGAAACATATTACAAATGCTCTCATAAAAGCTAGAGAAGAGAAACTAGAAAAAAGAAAAAAAAAGAAAAAAGAAAAAAAAGAGAATAAAGAAAAAGGGGGCAGCATTACTATCTTTTATCCACACTTGTGCTCATGTTTTAGCACCCGCATTATTCATAGTCATCATTTGTGCTCATGTTTAGCACCTACATTCATATGAGAGAGTTTTCATGTTTTACTAGTATAACTATGTGGGGAATTTACACTATAGAACTTGGGTTGTATATTCCAATGATGAGCCTCCTCAAAAGCGCTCTAGGTCTTCGTGAGCAACCAAGTTGGATGCACCCCCACTAGTTCCATTGGAGAGCTTTCATACACATATAGCTCTATGTGCATCCGTTGCATGGCAATCACTACTCCTTGCATAGCTTCGATCATAAGGCTTCCTCTTGTCTAATGGTCATTTACAGCTTTGCAAGCCTTTCTTCCATTTGGCCTTCCAAACCCCCATTAACGTTCTTTATGCCATAACATCCTGGTGCTAATACCAAATGCTTGCGCTCACCGGTTGAGTAGACTTCGAAACAGTTGATTCATGACGTTCATGTTTATGTTTACTTGACTGAATCCTTCTTATGTTGTGAAAATTTACTTGATGCTTGGAATGAAGGATATAAATTCTATGCTGAATACTTAATACATCTTTAATGAACTTTGTACGGTTGCATGTCTTTAAAGCAATAGTTCATGAAAACTTCTAGCTTGTCTAACTCTTGCATTATCATCTCTTATATCAATATAGATACTTGCTTTGAATGATTTGATCTCAGCTCATATGCTTTACAATAGTATGATCAAGGTTATGATGGCATGTCACTCCAGAAATTATCTTTGTTTATCGTTTACCTGCTCGGGACGAGCAGAAACTAAGCTTGGGATGCTGATACGTCTCCGACGTATCGATAATTTCTTATGTTCCATGCCACATTATTGATGATATCTACATGTTTTATGCATACTTTATGTCATATTTATGCATTTTCTGGAACTAACCTATTAACAAGATGCCGAAGAGCCAGTTGATGTTTTCTACTGTTTTTGGTTTCAGAAATCCTAGTAAGGAAATATTCTCGAAATTGGACGAAATCAACGCCTAGGGGCCTATTTTCACACGAAGCTTCCAGAAGACCGAAGAGTCAACGAAGTGGGGCCACGAGGTGGCCAGGAGGTAGGGCGGCGCGGCCCAGCCCTTGGCCGCGCCGGCCTGTCTCCTGGGCCCCTCGTGACGCCCCTTGACCTGCCCTTCCGCCTACAAATAGCCTTCGTCGCGAAACCCCCAGTACCGAGAGCCACGATACGGAAAACCTTCCAGAGACGCCGCCGCCGCCAATCCCATCTCGGGGGATTCAGGAGATCGCCTTCGGCACCCTGCCGGAGAGGGGATTCATCTCTCGGAGGACTCTACACCGCCATGGTCGCCTCCGGAGTGATGAGTGAGTAGTTCACCCATGGACTATGGCTCCATAGCAGTAGCTAGATGGTTGTCTTCTCCTCATCATAATATGTATGTGCATGGTCATGCCCTCTCTATTTGTCAATTGCCCAACTGTAATTTGTTCACCCAACATGTTGTTTATCTTATGGGAGAGACACCACTAGTGAACTGTGGACCCCGGTCCAATTCTCTTTACTGAAATACAATCTACTGCAATACTTGTTCTACTGTTCTCTGCAAACAATCATCATCCACACTATACATCTAATCCTTTGTTACAGCAAGCCGGTGAGATTGACAACCTCGCTGTTTCGTTGGGGCAAAGTACTTGGTTTGTGTTGTGCAGGTTCCACGTTGGCGCCGGAATCCCTGGTGTTACGCCGCACTACATCTCGCCGCCATCAACCTTCAACGTGCTTCTTGGCTCCTACTGGTTCGATAAACCTTGGTTTCATACTGAGGGAAAACTTGCCGCTGTACGCATCACACCTTCCTCTTGGGGTTCCCAACGGACGCGTGCTGTACGCGTATCAAGCTCTTTTTCTGGCGCCGTTGCCGGGGAGATCAAGACACGCTGCAAGGGGAGTCTCCACATCCCAATCTCTTTACTTTGTTTTTGTCTTGCTTTACTTTATTTACTACTTTGTTTGCTGCACTAAATCAAAACACAAAAAAATTAGTTGCTAGTTTTACTTTATTTGCTATCTTGTTTGCTATATCAAAAACACAAAAAAATTAGTTAGTTGCATTTACTTTGTCTAGTTTGCTTTATCTACTATTGCTAAAATGAGTAATCCTGAAGTTGAAGTTCGTTCGTTTAAGCAACAAGGTGGAGAATGTTTAAGAGATGCTTGGTATAGAATTAGTAATGCCCATAATAGGTGCACTAAGAAACACTCCACCACTATTTTACTTAGGAATTTTTATGTTGGTATCTCTAGCTGGAATAGGTATGTTCTTGATTGTCTCGCGGAAGGTAACTTCCTAAGTACTCCTGCCTTAGAAGCTAGTTGCATTATTGAGAGTTTATTTGGAATACCACCTGTTAATGAAGTTAAAATTGAAACCTCTCTTGAAGATGTCATGAAAAAGTTGGAAACCATAGAACAAAACCTTCCAAGTATTGATACTACTTTGGGAGCATTACTTGATAGCACTAATAAACTTGATAAATCTCTAGGTGGAATTAATGAGAAAATTGCCATTTTGGAATCTTGTGCTATTCATGATAATCAAACCCAAAGGATTAGTGAACTTGAAGATGCTATGGGAACATTGGGTTCAACATTTTCATCTATAAAATTTAGAGAGAAAGCTTATGTGGGTAAGGAGCAAAAGTTCATGTATGTCTCTAAAGGGCCTAAACCAAAAAGCTATTATAGGCCTAAAATTGATAAAGCTCTTAAAACCACTATAGATAAGGGAGCATCTAAGACACCTAATGGGATAAATTTTGAAAATGATGTTGACACTTCGTCTCTTGATAATACTTGATACACACTTTCTGCGCCTAGCTGAAAGGCGTTAAAGAAAAGCGCTTATGGGAGACAACCCATGTTTTTACTACAGTACCTTTGTTTTTATTTTGTGTCTTGGAAGTTGTTTACTACTGTAGCAACTTCTCCTTATCTTAGTTTTGTGCATTGTTGTGCCAAGTAAAGTCGTTGATAGTAAGGTTCATACTATATTTGGATTACTGCGCAGAAATAGATTTCTTTGCTGTCACGAATCTGGGCAAAATTCTCTGTAGGTAACTCAGAAAATTATGCCAATTTACGTGAGTGATCCTCAGATATGTACGCAACTTTCATTAAATTTGAGCATTTTCATTTGAGCAAGTCTGGTGCCTCAATAAAATTCGTCATTACGAACTGTTCTGTTTTGACAAATTCTGCCTTTTATTTCGCATTGCCTGTTTTGATATGTTCAATGGATATTTCGATTCCATTGACTTTCAGTAGCTTTGTGCAATGTCCAGAAGTGTTAAGAATAATTATGTCACCTCTGAACATGTATATTTTGATTGTGCACTAACTCTCTAATGAGTTGTTTTGAGTTTGGTGTGGAGGAAGTTTTCAAGGATCAAGAGAGGGAGATGATACAACATGATCAAGGAGAGTGAAAGATCTAAGCTTGGGGATGCCCCGGTGGTTCACCCCTGCATATATCAATAAGACTCAAGCGTCTAAGCTTGGGGATGCCCAAGGCATCCTCTTCTTCATCGACAACATTATCAGGTTCCTCCCCTGAAACTATATTTTTATTCCATCACATCTTATGTGCTTTGCTTGGAGCGTCGGTTTGTTTTTGTTTTTGTTTTGTTTGAATAAAATGGATCCTAGCATTCATTGTGTGGGAGAGAGACACGCTCCGCTGTTGCATATGGACAAGTATGTCCTTAGGCTTTACTCATAGCGATGTTTCTTCTTCGTTAAATTGTTGTATGGTTGGAAACGGGAAATGTTGCATGTGGTAGTGTATAATAAAATACTTGTAGAACATTGAGCTTTGATAACTTGATTCTTTGCAAATGTTTTGAGGTATTTAGATGGTAAGGCTTGCTGGATAAATAAGTTAAAATTAGTAGTGGATTGTTGTCTTTAAGCTTGTACCGTACTACAAACTCTATTTAAATAGTTGAAGCCGTAGTTGGACTTGATAGCTTTCCATGTCTGAGAGTTCATCGTAATAACTAAGTTGTGCTAAAGGTCGAGGGAGCTAGCGGGGTACTTGTGCCACCGTGAACGGCCCTCCTTGGAGTAAATTTTAATCATGCTCTTAATGATGAACCTGCTAGTTGTTTGCAATAAGCTTGTGAGTTCTTTTTGACTAATGTTAAGCTACAGTTTTTGGCACTTCCACCATCTAAATTTGCTAGCCTCTTCGGTACTGTGCATTGCCTTTTGCTCACATTGAGAATTGTGCATACTTCGCCGGTACATCCAAACCTGTGGGAGAACTTTCTCTTGTTCTCCTACACATAAGCCCATACATCTCCTCAAAACAGCCACCATACCTACCTACCACAGCATTTTCATAGCTGTTCCGAGATATATTGCCATGCAACATCCATTTTTACATTACATGCCATGTTATCATTTATTATTTATAAATTGCTTTGCATGATCATATACAGCTGATGTGTGGTTTACCCATGTTACGCTAGATCATTGCACATCCTGCTACACTGGCAGAGACATACAGTTTCATATATCATGTTTCATTCATTATGAGTTATTTGTACCAAAAAGTGTGTTGTCATATTAGGATGTTGCCCCTAAAAATGAAAAGAGCCGTGGAGGCCATCAAAAAGAAAAAAAAAGAGAAAGAAAAAAAATGAAAAGAAAGAAAAAAAAGAAAAAAAGAAAAAAAAGGAAAAAGAGAATAAAGAAAAAGGGGGCAGCATTACTATCTTTTATCAACACTTGTGCTCATGTTTTAGCACCCGCATTATTCATAGTCATCATTTGTGCTCATGTTTAGCACCTACATTCATATGAGAGAGTTTTCATGTTTTACTAGTATAATTATGTGGGAAATTTACACTATAGAACTTGGGTTGTATATTCCAATGATGAGCCTCCTCAAAAGTGCTCTAGGTCTTCGTGAGCAACCAAGTTGGATGCACCCCCACTAGTTTCATTGGAGAGCTTTCATACACATATAGCTCTATGTGCATCCGTTGCATGGCAATCACTACTCCTTGCATAGCTTCGATCATAAGGCTTCCTCTTGTCTAATGGTCATTTACAGCTTTGCAAGCCTTTCTTCCATTTGGCCTTCCAAACCCCCATTAACGTTCTTTATGCCATAACATCCTGGTGCTAATACCAAATGCTTGCGCTCACCGGTTGAGTAGACTTCGAAACAGTTGATTCATGACGTTCATGTTTATGTTTACTTGACTGAATCCTTCTTATGTTGTGAAAATTTACTTGATGCTTGGAATGAAGGATAGAACTTCTATGCTGAATACTTAATACATCTTTAATGAACTTTGTACAGTTGCATGTCTTTAAAGCAATAGTTCATGAAAACTTCTAGCTTGTCTAACTCTTGCATTATCATCTCTTATATCAATATAGATACTTGCTTTGAATGATTTGATCTCAGCTCATATGCTTTACAATAGTATGATCAAGGTTATGATGGCATGTCACTCCAGAAATTATCTTTGTTATCGTTTACCTGCTCGGGACGAGCAGAAACTAAGCTTGGGGATGCTGATACGTCTCCGACGTATCGATAATTTCTTATGTTCCATGCCACATTATTGATGATATCTACATGTTTTATGCATACTTTATGTCATATTTATGCATTTTCCGGAACTAACCTATTAACAAGATGCCGAAGAGCCGATTCTTTGTTTTCTACTGTTTTTGGTTTCAGAAATCCTATTAAGGAAATATTCTCGGAATTGGACGAAATCAACGCCCATGGGCCTATTTTCACACGAAGCTTCCAGAAGACCGAAGAGTCAACGAAGTGGGGCCACGAGGTGGCCAGGAGGTAGGGCGGCGCGGCCCAGCCCTTGGCCGCGCCGGCCTGTCTCCTGAGCCCCTCATGACGCTCTTTGACCTGCCCTTCCGCCTACAAATAGCCTTCGTCGCGAAACCCCCAGTACCGAGAGCCACGATACGGAAAACCTTCCAGAGACGCCGCCGCCAATCCCATCTCGGGGGATTCAGGAGATCGCCTCCGGCACCCTGCCGGAGAGGGGATTCATCTCCCGGAGGACTCTACACCGCCATGGTCGCCTCCGGAGTGATGAGTGAGTAGTTCACCCCTGGACTATGGGTCCATAGCAGTAGCTAGATGGTTGTCTTCTCCTCATTATGCTTCATTGTCGGATCTTGTGAGCTGCCGAACATGATCAAGATCATCTATCTGTAATGCTATATGTTGTGTTTGTTGGGATCCGATGGATAGAGAATACTATGTTATGTTGATTATCAATTTATATCTATGTGTTGTTTATGATCTTGCATGCTCTCCGTTATTAGTAGAGGCTCTGGCCAAGTTTTTGCTAGTAACTGCAAGAGGGGGTATTTATGCTCGATAGTGGGTTCATGTCTCCGTGAATCTGGGGGAGTGACAGAAACCTCTAAGGTTATGGATGTACTGTTGCCACTAGGGATAAAACATTGATGCTATATCCGAGGATGTAGTTATTGATTACATTACGCACCATACTTAATGCAATTGTCTGTTGTTAGCAACTTAATACTGGAAGGGGTTCGGATGATAACCTGAAGGTGGACTTTTTAGGCATAGATGCATGCTGGATAGCGGTCTATGTACTTTGTCGTAATGCCCAATTAAATCTCACAATACTCATCATATCATGTATGTGCATGGTCATGCCCTCTCTATTTGTCAATTGCCCAACTGTAATTTGTTCACCCAACATGCTATTTATCTTATGGGAGAGACACCACTAGTGAACTGTGGACCCCGGTCCAATTCTCTATACTGAAATACAATCTACTGCAATTGTTCTACTGTTCTCTGCAAACAATCATCATCCACACTATACATCTAATCCTTTGTTACAGCAAGCCGGTGAGATTGCCAACCTCACTGTTTCGTTGGGACAAAGTACTTGGTTTGTGTTGTGCAGGTTCCACGTTGGCGCCGGAATCCCTGGTGTTGCGCCGCACTACATCTCGCCGCCATCAACCTTCAACGTGCTTCTTGGCTCCTACTGGTTCGATAAACCTTGGTTTCATACTGAGGGAAAACTTGCCGCTGTACGCATCACACCTTCCTCTTGGGGTTCCCAACGGACGCGTGCTGTACGCGTATCAGCCACCCGTGCGGGAGGTGGACATCACCCCATGTCATGAGGGCACCGGCCTCCCAGAAGATCTGCGACACCACCACGGTGACGTAAATCCTCTCCCGCTAGGGCGCAGGCGGCGCCATCATGAATGGCGCCGACGCGATCTGCTAGCTGTTGCCGACCTCTTGGTCGTTGGCGCTAGGAGCGAACTCGCGCTTCGAGGCAATGGCGGCGGAAGCTCGAGCACGCGTGAGTGCGGAGGGGAGTGGGGACTGGAGTGGATAGGGACAGTCCCCTCCCAGTCCACATTAAATATGATGCGTGCCCGCTAACAAGTGGGCCCTAGGATGCGAGGCGGTCGCGGGAGAACGCCGCATGCCATCAGCGGCCACGCAAACCTAGCCCATATTTGGATCGGCTTTGGGTCGTCCCGAACGCTGCGACCATCTGCTTTTGAGATGCGTCGCTACCCTGGGCCATGTTTTTGTCTGACGCAACCGATCTGTCGGCTGCTGCCGGCCTCTTGGTCGTTGGCGCTAGGAGCGAACTCGCACTTCGAGGCAATGGCGACGGAAGCTTGAGCCCCCGTGCGTGCGGAGGGGAGTGGGGACTTGAATTGATAGGGATAGTCCCCCTCCCAGTCCACATTAAATATGACGCGTGCCCGCTGACAGATGGGTCCTATGATGCGAGGCGAACGCGGGAGGACGCCGCATGTCATCCACAGCCACGCAACCCTAGTCCAGATTTGCAAGCCGAACTTTTAACAAGTCAAACTTGCACTCTTTGACGAGCTCGAATTTTTGGATAGCCCAAATTGTGATTGTATATTTTTTTAGTGACTGACAGAGCAAATCCATACGTATAAATATGTGTTTATGCAAAAGAAAAACTATATTTACATACAAAATATAAGAGAAACGGAAACTTTTTTATTACCACAAAGTTTATGTAGTACATGGTAAGCGCACATTACAGGATTATGTTTACCACATAAAATCGTTGAGGAGTTTGGACTTGGTGCAGCATATATAAAGAACGAACAAGCATCTGCAGCTTGTACAGCATATAAAGCATCAGCATCAGTATTCAGTAGTAGAGAAAGAGAGATGTAGCAGCGATATACTACACGCGAGAATAAAGCACTCCCGCAGAACCACACGCGCGACAGAGGAGGCATTTGAGAGCATCTTTAGTAAATCTCAAAACCGTAAACCCTAAATCAGCATACCCAGACCACCTTAAACGTGTTTTGAAGGTCGAAAAATAGCCGTGCAGCCTAAGAGCAACTCTAACAGAGCCCGTAAATCCCGCCGGAACCGAACTTTTTCGACGGATTTACGGGTTTGGGCCGAAACTGGCGCAGATCAGCGCCCGAAAAAGTGGGCCGGCCTGAATCGAAAGTTCGGGGGCCCGAGAAATCCCCCGCACGGCCCCTATTAAAAGGGTTCGCGGAGGGAAGTTCGGTTCGGAAACCGTACTCCCCTCCCGCCGCTCCTCTCCCGCCGCCGTAGCTCGCCGCCGCTACGGCCACCACCCCACCGTCCGAAATGACGCGTGCAACACGCGTGGGTAGGGGCGGCGACCGATCCGGCGCCGGAAGGGCAAGTCGCCGTCCCCCGGGCGTACGGGCGGAGACGGAGCGCGGCAGGCGGGCGCGCTCCGACGGCGCATGGAAGCGGGCCGACCGCAAGTGGCCGGAGCCGATGGCGCGCCACCTTCAAGCGCGCGCGGAGGCGGCGGCAGCAGCTGCGGGCCGTGGAAGCGGAGGAGCCCCCGCTACGGCGGGTGCAGCCCGCCGCTACCGCCGTTGCCCCCGAGCGGCGACGGCGACGATACAGACGGACCGCCTCTGCTCTGCGGGGGCGCCTCCGGCGCGGCGGCAATCGAGCTGGCGGCCCTCGTCGTCGCCTAGCAACCGGCGGCGTCGAAAAACCCTCCGCCGCCGCCCGGTGACACTATAGTTGCCGGGGAATTTAATTTCTAGACTAATTAGGCCCGTAGTACATACTTTAGGTCCAATGTGGTTGTATTTTGTCACTATTTAGTGTGAATTATGATCGAATTAAGGTTAATCGGATGAAATCGACTGCAACCCCGTCGATAGATTTCCGCGTCGTTTGATTTTCACGAGTTCGATTTGGATTTACAGTTTCTGTTCTGCACCATGCCCAAATACTCTCTCAATTCGTTTTTCGGTGCTCGAGATGCTCTAAACACCGCAAAAGGAATCCCAAAACAACATACTTATTTACTTTGTTGGCCCAGTGTAAGTTTTCTTTCGTGTTTCTTCCCAAACCACCTGGGTGCCTCCCGTTCAAGCGCGCCGGCCGCCCGCCTAGCCCCGTCGCCGGTTGCCGCTCCCTCGCCGGCCGCCAGAGCGCATGCCCCCATCGGCCGCGCCCGCCCGCAGCCTGAGCTCGCCCCGGCCGGCCGCGCCGCGCCCCGCTCAAGCTCGCCCGGCCGCGTCCGTCCCTGCCGTGCCTGCTCCTTGCAACCTCGCCGCTCGCTTCCGCCGGCCTCCTGCTCCGAATATCCGCAAACTTTGTTTCGATTCTTGCGACTCCAGTGAAGTTTGGTAGACTTGAGCGCTCGTACGGGCTGAATTTTCCTTGGCGCCAACACAGGATTTGGGATGGGGTTCGATCTCGCAAGGGCTTGCGGAACTGGTTCTTTGAGGTTTGCGCGACTCGAATTGGGGCGATTTGGATTGTTTTTTTTAGAAATAGGGCGTTCCATGCGGGATCTGAACGACACGTTTTTCTCTCCGAATCGGAAATCGGCGGGGAAGATGCTCTAAGCACAGTAACTGACGGATGTTTCTCTCTTCCAGCGCGTCCTCTTTGGCTTGCTGAACGTCGGGGGGGTTTAGCAATTGTTTCCTTCCGTTGCTGGGCCGCGTGCGGATTGTTTTTAAGTGGGCCGGTCTGATCCTGCATGGGCCAGAGACGCTGCAGACGAACGGTCGGTCTACCTTCATTGCCCGGCGTACGACCTACCAGACCGGTTGCAATTTACTACTAGTACTGTAGTTAAGATAGCCCGCCGAGTCGCTCCTCCGAAGGGCAATCTGTCCCCCAAATTTTGCCCTGCGTCGAGCTCGGTAATCAGATCCATGGCACCCTCCACCATCTCCTTCCACCCTTCGACCCTGACGTCCGCCGGATCCAACTCCCCGCGCTCCGGATTCCCCGACCGGGCCATACTCTGCAACGCGGTGCGCACCTCGAAGCACCGGAACGCGACCACCGCCCAGTGCGAGACGAGCGAAGGCCATACTGTCGAGGTCTCCTTCTGGCTCGTCGACCCGCCGGCCGTCTCCTACCTGAGCGTCAACTGCCCCGGCCTCGATGAGTCCCACTTCGCCGACAAAATGGATCCGCCCTGGCTCGTCTGCGCCGAGGCCACCTTCGTCCTCTTCACCGTCACGGTCCGGGGCACCACCGACCACTTCGTCTACACAGCCGGCCCCGCAGGGGACCGATCGCTGCAGCTGCTCCCGGACCCCAACACCGGACCCTTCACGAACCACCCGTACGCCCTCTTGCCCCGCGGCGGCGACAGCTTCGACGTGGCCTTCCTCGACCGCAGGTGGATATCCCAAGATGACGGCTGGCGGTTCCATGCCTCGGTCTTCTCATCCGAAACGCAGTCTTGGAGGAGGAGCAGGGTGTCGTTGCAGCACCTATCCGACTCTGACAAGTCATTGTGTGGCCATCATGGCCTGTCTAAGCAGATTGCTGTCGGGGGAGACTCGCTAGGTTGGGTTGATCTCGCGAGTGGTATACTCCTTCTCCAGGACCTCTTCGACGAGCACCCTGTCATCAGGTTTATCCATTTCCCCGAGTCGAGGGTTTGCTTCATGGATGACGACGGCATCCCGCACTACCCCGATGAGTATTATTGCAATGTCGCATGCTATGACGATCTCATCAAGTTCATCCACATAGAATTCGATGACCCTGCTATCCGGACCAGCGGTCAAGCTTGGAGAGCCACCATGTGGAGTAGGAAGATCTCTTGGAACAACTGGCGCCGCTGCTCCACAGTTGATGTTGCTAATATCTCGGTTGACCAAAGCTATTCTGATTTATTGCCTGTGCTACGGAATGATGAGATGCAGCGACTGGAATTGGAGAGACTGATTTTCCATACCCCGGTCCCGAGCGTACGCAATGACGATGTTTTTTACATGATGGCCAAGGTGAATGGTAAAAAAGACACTGCCTGGGCCATCGCAATTGACATGAAACGTGCGGCTGTGGAAGCAATGGCCCCTTTTTCTGCTCAAGTGTATAGTCTCGTTACAATGTACCGTCCATGCGTCTTCCCCAAGTACCTCAACATGACCCCAGGTGATTCTTTCTTCATTGTATTTATTATCTCAATGTAATTTAACCAACAATGCCAGCTTTTGAATTCTTGATTGTCTGTTGGTTAGATGTGCATAGGAAAACATTTCACGGTATCAGTATTGGCGACTGTTTGTGTTCATTAACCTTACCTGTTGTTC
Source organism: Lolium perenne (assembly GCF_019359855.2). Lineage (NCBI taxonomy): Eukaryota > Viridiplantae > Streptophyta > Magnoliopsida > Poales > Poaceae > Lolium > Lolium perenne. The sequence goes on from NC_067245.2 coordinate 312,439,342, forward strand.
ATTGAGGCCGCAGCCAATACTAAAAAAAGTGCCATCAGCATGGACCCTCTCTATAGCGACCTCTCTCATGCTTCCAGGCAGCTTGGGGGTACATGAAACACGCAGCACATGCACATATCCTGTAACTCAATTGTGTTTGTCTTTCATCTTCTTGTCAGATGCAAGTATGCATAGTGAAATAGCAGTTGATATCGTCGACGGATAGTCAAGGTGGATCATGAGATCATTTATGATCCGACTCACCCATTCCTCTAAACAAACAGGAAAAAATAACTAATTGTTTTCGAATCTGTTCCATGAACCAAATTAAAGTATCTAATTATCAACAAATAGACAACCTCAAGTGACTTGTTCAGCACGAACTACCAAAACTATCACCAAGTCCACTGCAGCAGCCTCGTGTAACATACACCAATCTGCCAGAGCCAATGACTTTTCGGCATCACATTGCCTGTCCTTTATGCCATGTCTCGTGTTCCAACCTGTGTTGATCTCTCGGACACTATTTTACCAGTGTGGTCTGGGTTGAGAAGTTATACATATTTCTTCTGTCGCTTTTATGTAACAGTTTGTTTGTCCAATTTTTTGCAGGGGCAGGCATGGGTAATCCAGTAAATGAGTGTTTTAAGCGGTAATTCAAAACATTGCTACCCTTACCTGTTCCAGTTTTGATTTTTGATTTGCATGATGTTTTATTTCTGCTGCTTCTGTTGGATGCCTGCTGCCAGGTTGAGTGCGAAGCAATGTCTGGTGGAAGTGCTGTGGACTCTAGACTGGCTTCGAGAACTCGGTAACTAATAAGTCGACTTCTTGATATATGTTCTTTATTTGTCTTGGTTATGCGCCACATGTGCAAGTGCAGTTGTGGAGCCAACATTCACCAAGTGCATGTTTAGACTGTTGACTTACAATTAATTTTATTAACACCATTTGCCAATATCTTCTCAGTTTAATCCGCAACATTACACTAAATGGTTGCTCAAGTCAAGCATACTATGCTTGCAACTATATGCAATTTCACCCTTCATTTGTGTGTTCTTTAACTTTCTCGTCTAAAATGTTAAGCAAGAGCCTATGAAGTATTAGGAAAACATTATTAGCTGCTGCAGATACATGTTGCAAATTTCACCCTTCATTTGTGTGTTCTTTAACTTTCTCATCTAAAAAGATAAGCAAGAGCAGCCTGTGAAGTATTAGGAAAACATTATTAGCTGCTGCAGATACATGTTGCAAATTGGCTGCCATGATTCACATCTGTATGGTCCCTTGCAGATCAAGTCTTGGAAATTGAGAGGTCAACTTACAACACCTGTAGATTGCTACTTCAGCTTTCTCCAGTATCATCTCTTCGTTCTAATATCGAATTAGTAAGTTCTGTTCTTGTCTCACAGATTTAAGTCCAGGGTTTCATGTTACAAGGTGCATCTTTGTTCTTTTTTGCTAATATAAGCCTTTGAGGTGAACTTTGTCTGTTTTTATTTCTTCAAAGTTCAAATTATATACACATGTTTTGACAAGCTTTGAATTCTTTATTTTTTATCAGACTATGTATAGTTGCATACAGACTTTGTTTAACGTATTTATAAAGCAATTGCTGCAGATTTGAGATTATAAACTCTCAACTTGACTGAATCCTAAGAAAATCTTGGTGCAGATGGTAAAATGTGCTTCGTTCTGTAATGGTCAAGGTGAAGCTGCATCCAAAGCCGCGAACTTCTGCTTAAGGTATAGAGATGTGGAAATCTGCAGCAGCTTGTTGGTGAAAAACTAACTTACTAGGTTTATATTCTCTGACCAGAGTGTCTGTTGTTTCCTAGAGCATTGGATGGTTTCGACTTGGCACTACATGAATCACCATGTGATCTGTCCGCATCTGTTGAAGCCATGAGGTTCAAAATCAGGGATGTCCTTCAAGCTCTAGACAAGTATGGGAAACATTGTTCCAACTTACTATTAGAAGGAATCATTCGTTTTATGTTATGCTAATCTTGTACTTGCTCAATTCGTCCAGTATATTGCAAATCGTGCCACCGGCACTGATACCAGAAGAAGGGACACCTGGAGAAGGAAAAAGAGGAGAAGCACTATCGGAAACCTGCGAGAAGCCGGATAATGAATCTGACAAGTGGCAGAAAGAGACTTCCGAACCCAGTAACTCTCGAGTGGAGAAGTATCAAGAGAACAAGGGGGCATGTGACAGGAAAGAACGAAGAGCCATGATGGTTTGGGATGTCAGGTTGCTGATTCTCATTGTCTTATTTCTGGCATCGCTCGTCTTCACTGGTATGCCATCACCTCCCTTAATCGTGAGAAAGGCCGTGTCTTAATCCCTATCCCTATATTATACATGGAATATATTTTTAGGAACCAAATCTTATTCTAGAACGGATGTTGCACATGGTCTCGGCTGCGTGGTTAGAGAATGATCCTTATTCCAGAAGGTGCTGGCTGCCACATAAGGCTTCTTGCTGTTTGGGTGCTGTACCAAGTTGTTTGTTGTTGGTAGATTCAGGTTTTTTTTTTTGAGAATTCGGCAGGTGAGCTGCACGATATATTAATAGAAGAAGATTTGGCTCAGTTAATCAGGGAAACCGGGCCCAAAAACCATACAGAGCAACCCAGTTTATGAGGGAGAGCAACCCAGTTTATGAGGGAAACCAGGTGAGAAAAAACGGAAAGGGGAACAAGCCTATCTAACCCACACCCACACACGCCGCGGTGTCGAGGACTCCAAAGGCGGCGCCTTCAAGAAGGTAGCGGCAGAAACTGTCGCCGTCGCCCGCTCCGAAGGAGCTCGGGTTTTCACCCGGAGACCAAAGGCACACACAACGGCAGAAGATTCCGCCCACGATGACGCCTACAAGAAGGGGAACGACACCCAGAAGCGTCGCCGCCATCGGCACCGGCCAGAAACGGTGCAAAGCTTTCGCCCGGCTTCCTCTCTGCCGTCGGGCCAAACAGTAGGGCATGGAGCTTGACACCACCCGACGAGAACCAGGCCACCGGCCCAACGCCCCAAAAACGGAGCTGGGGGCGCCCATCGGGGCCCACAGGGGCCCAACTAAGCCCACAGGAACCCATCTGAGCCCGCCGGAGCCCATCTGAGCCCGCTGGAGCCCAAGAGAGCCCGCGCGCGCAAGCGCCGGCGGCGCACAAGGCAGCAGCGCCGCGCCAGGCGAGAACCGCGCCCTACCCAAGCCGCAGGGGGCCGCGCCATGGCCGGACGGGGAGAGTTGCAGACCGGACGGGATGGCGAGCTGCAGAGAGCAGCGAAGGCCGAGGCCAGCCCGCAAGCTCGCCGCCAGGGCCGGCGCGCAGAGGCACCACGGCCAGGACGACGCGGGCGCGACGAGGGAGAGGCGGGGAGACGGCGACGCGGCGGGACACGCGCAGGAGCGCAGCGCAGACGGCGGCGACCTCCGGGGCCGGCATGGTGGCCTCCCTCCGAAACAGCCATGCGGGAGCCCGAGAGGCATAAATCCCCGCCGCCCCCGTCCTTGGCGGCGCACGGCTTAGCCGGCGGCGGCCTCGGGAGGCGACGAGGAGGCGGGTAGAGGGCTCGGGAGGTGGCGGCGGGGAGCTAGGGTTTCGCTCCCCCGTCGCCTGGAGGAGACGACAGAGAAGCGGGCGTTTGGGCTTCAACTACACTTTGGAATGTAGATTCAGGTTTTGCTCTAGAACCTGTTGAAAGAAGTCTAAATCACCCCCCTAACTGTCATGTCTCGGACGCTAACACCCTTAACTTTAAACTGGGTTAAATCACCCCCTAACTATGCAAAACCGGGCAAATTACCCCCCTAACTACCGATTGCCTGTATTGTCCCAGGTTTTGGACATGGTGGACAACAGTATTGGTCCACGTTGGCATGGTTCAGCCGGACCAGATGGAGCCGCAGCTAGGCGAGGCCCATTCCCCCCCCTCCCGATCGTTGACCTTGGCAAGGCGCTCGTCCTGTCATCTGGCTTCCTCCTCCCCAAATCCGGCAGCCTCCTCCTCCCCAAATCCGTCCGCCGCCGCTTCCTCTCCAAATCTGCCCACCATCTCCTCCCCAAACCCTGCGAGCGAAATTTGTTTTACATGGTGACATGCATGCCATAAACATGATTATCAAGGAATTTACACAAAATGTGAAGTTTACAATGCGCCCTTAAGGTTTAGTCGTTGTGCTACCCCTTAAACATGATTATCATGGAGCCGATGATGCTCTTTACCCCCTTTTCCATGTGCTAACTATACGGGTTCTTGCAAGAAAAATAAAATCCACAACGTCTTGTGCGTACTAACCACCGCATCAAGCAGGCGGTGCTCTTTCGTGGATGATCCAAGAGAGAGAGAGAGACCGAGAGAGCAACGTGTTCGCACCTTGCTGAGAAGAACCAGAGGTGCAGGCGGCGTCCTGGGAAGTGTTGTGGTTCGCCATCTGGATGTAAGCAGACAGGTTCTTGATCGGCTGCCTGGACGCCCCGATCTTCTGCAGTACCTGCATCGCCGCTGATCCCAGCGAGCCAATGCTGCGCTTGCGGTTCCGCTCGCTGCTCTTGCCGCCCCTCGAGCTGCGACAACTCCCACTCCACCGCCGCTAGGAGGTGGCAAGCGCGCATCTCGGCTAAGCCTCACGCACTCCCCTTGGAGACAGCTCTTGGTCGTGGTGTTGGAAGAACTTCCAGACTTGGAGATGGAAGCCACAATCGGAAGTGGCAAGCCGCCGTCTGTTCGCGGCGGTTCTTGTTGTTGCTGATAGGCTCTCGCTAGTGGAGCTCATGTTCAGTATCTGCCCGTCAAGGTGGAGCACATCCAAGTTGTTTGCACCTCCTCGGTCTCTTTGAAAACAGACATCAACTTCTCCTTTTGAGAAACCAGATTTTCTGCTTCTTTTCTAGCCTCCTCGCGCGGCGCCTCCATGGACCTGGACTTCGCCGCGAACGTGTTCCGTGGCGATTTCCCGATGAACTCAATGCCACAAAATGTGTTCCGATGAAGTCCGTGTCAACGGAGGTGGCGTACAACTCAGAGGACGAAGGAGATGTCGAGCATATAGACGACAATGACATCTAAGAGGACAAAGAGGGCAGTGGGTAGTGTCGTGAGAGCCAGCCCAATAGAGAGGAGGGGTTTGCCATGGATGTGTTTCTGAAAGGATTATCTACACAGGTTTAGGGTTTTAGGGATTATGGTTTAGGGAGTAGGGTTTAGCGTTAACGCAACCTTGAGGGACACGATGTCGAGAAAGGCGTTGTGATCACCAGGAATGGCGCTGCGAGCAGCGTTGCCACGATCGTGGCAGTTCAGACGGAGGGATGTACAACCCTGGACCATTGCTCATCGGGGGATGTTGAGCCCTCTCCCGGGAACTCGTAGATGTGGAGGTTCCACGAGCTGTGCGGGCCAAGAATTATGAGGAATATGACGGAACACATGACCCAATTGCTTGGTAGATGGAATCACAATATCTGCTGGATAGTATCCACTCCCGGACGCAACACGTACAGATTTAATTCTATCTAGATTGAAGATAGCGGCATTGTATATAAAAACAAAGTATTTATGTATCAATTCGAAATTTAAGTCAATCCTAATTATTTTTTTGTTTGTTCACAATACATTTTGTTTTTCCTTTCAAGTGACAACACCAACCATATAACTCAACCAACCTCCACCTCTATGTGTCACCCACACACCCATGCGGTAGAACTAGCAGTCACACGCACGTGTTTGCGAGGGAGGGGCCTGGCGCCAGCCCTTGCTTTTCCCCAATCATCCAAAATCCCTAACCCCACTCCTTCCTCTCACCACTCTGGCGATGGCCCTTCCAACCGGCAAGGACACAGGTCTGATGGGTGCCATCGACGATGGAAACACGCTCGTCCCCGCCATCGCTTTCTCCAAGATTGCCGCACCTCCATCTCCCTCTGCAGTGCAGGCCAACCCTGCCTCTGGACCTTCAATGCCGCCCGTGGTTGCTCCCTAGGACGAGTGCACCAAAATCGACCCCCCAAGGAGGGTTGCTTGTCTTAATTTTTCATCTTTTTTTCACTGTGATGCATGCATGCTATATCATAGAGGTTCATTTGTTTTCTTTTTTTTCCCTGTGACGAGTTTTCTTCTTGATTTCAGTAGATCCATTTCTCCCACCATGTTTTTTCTTCTTGATTTCAGTAGATTCATTTCCCCCACCATGTTCTGATTTTTTTTCCAACTGCAATTAATCTTACACGCTTTATTAATCTCAACTGGATGTTGTAGCTATAGATCACGACGAATCTATTTAAAATATTTGTAACATGTAAACCCTTTCCTTACATACATATTTCCAAATAGTATTAAGTTTATCATATGCTCTTCATAATTTTCTAGCGTTCAAAATGCGATGTGTTTTCATCATCGCATTTTGAACGTTAGAAAATCATGGAAGCATATGATAACTTAATACAATTTGGAAATATGTATGTAAGGAAAAGGTTTACATGATAAAATATTTTGAAGAGTTTCGTCCTAATCTATAGCTACAACATCCAGTTGCGTGTAAGATTAATTGCAGTTGGAAAAAAACCAGAACATGGTGGGGGAAATGGATCTACTGAAATCAAAAAGAAAAACCATGAAATGAATCTACTGAAATCAAGAAGAAAACACGAATCATAGTACCAATACAATCTAGATCCAGCATTTTTCAAGGGAAAAAAGAAAAAAAAACAAATGAATCTCTATGATATAGCATGCATGCGTCATAGGGAAAAAAAGATGAAAGATTAAGACAAGCAAACCTCGTTGGGGGCTCGATTTTGGTGCACTTGTCGTAGGAAGCAACCACGGGCGGCATTGAAGGTCCAGGGGCAGGGTTGGCCTGCACTGCAGAGGGAGATGGAGGCGCGACAATCTTGGAGGAAGCGATGGCGGGGACGAGCGCATCTCCGTCGTCGATGGCACCCATCGAACCTGTGCCCTTGCCAGTTGGAAGGGCCAGCCAGAGTGGTGAGAGAAAGAACTGGGGTAAGGGATTTTGGATGATTGGGAAAAAGCATGGGAGCCAGGCCCCTCCCTCGCAAACACGTGCGCGGGACTGTTGGTTCTCCCGCATGCGCGTGTCCCCACACGTAGAGGTGGAGGTTGGTTGAGTTATTTGGTTGGTGTTATCACTTGTAGGGAAAAAATGTATTGTGCACAAAAAAAAATTAGGATTGACTTGATTTTCGAATTGATACATAAATACACTGTTTTTATAAACAAGGCCACTATCTTCAATCTAGACAGAAATACAACTGTTGCTAGCATATTTACGTTTCAAATTATGAACTGTCTAGCAACCTAAATCCTATAAGAAACAAATTGGTGCATGTGCTAAAATATGCTTTCTATAATGGTCAAGGCGAAGCTGCTTCCAAGTATGTAGATTTCTGCTTACGGTGTATGTTGTGGGTATACTTTATGGGTATATCAACGGCGTGGCCAAGATCCGGCAAGCCCGGGTGGCCCATAGTTGGTGGTGAGGCATGTGGCCCATCGGGCGGCCCAGTTGCTGTAGATCATGAAGGATGACGTCCAGCCCAGGAACGAGGAGCCGGATCTTAACCGACCTACGAAGGAGGCCGGATCCGTGAAGGCCCATGAAGTATCCGGATCCAGCGTGACCTAGAAGGAAGGCGGATCCTTGACGTACACGGCAAGACTTAGTACCGTAGTTAGGCAACTTGTATTCCGGCTAGGACTCTCCGTGTAAACCCTAGATCCGAGCGCCTATATAAGCCGGATCCCGGGAGCCCTAGAGGCACAATCACAACTCATTGTAACAACGCGAAAGCGCCCAGATAATTCCAGACAAGCAGCAGTAGGCCCTGTCATCGTGCAGGTGTTCCGAAGCTGGGTAACTCGCGTACCACCGTCCCGTGTGCACTCCGCCCTATGGCCCCTACTTCTTCCCCCCCTCGTGAGGATCCCTCCTCCGGGGTACCGTCGATTAGGCAACGACAGTTGGCGCCCACCGTGGGGCCTGTGGCGTCTGGAGGCCGGAACCGGGAGGGTTCCGCCATGGGAAGCTACGACGACACCATCGCTGTGGGGCGCGTCCTTTACGCCGGGAATCTGCCGATCGTCCCTCCGGATGAGTGCTGGATTCCGGCTAGGACAAACCCCCTCAAGCTCTCCATCGTCCCAATTGGCGGCATACACATCTTCATCGGGGAAACCGTCGATTCCGACGGAAACCCACTGGTAAGTAACGCAGACGCGACCGCCGCAGAGCTGGACGCTGTCGCGAAGATCCGATCTGAGATGCAGGAGCTTCCCAAGGAAGACTCCGCCTTAGATCTGGAAATTTCAAAGCCCACCCAATCCGCCCCTGAGCAGGAAACAACGGTGGAAGACCAATGCAGATCCGCCTGGGTCTCCCAGGTGTTAGAAAAGCAGAGGTGCCACTTCGTACACTTCTTGGCCCATACCGCCGGAACCGCCCCTCAAGAAGATGGAGCTGGTCCTGAGCAGGTAGAAGCACCGGAACACAACGCGGATCCGGATCAGGCTGAGCTTGTCGGAGAAAGCGAAACTCCGGTTGAAGAGTCGATTTTGGGCAATCTGAGCCCAATTTCGGGAGATACCCCCTCCATGGAGTCTGATGACTTCGTTTGCAAGATAAGGGAATACGGATACAGTGATCAGCCTGAAGTCAACTCCGCCCAGCCTAAGCAGGTTCTCGCAATGATAGCAGCGCATGGACAAACTGGATCTGAAGAACCAACCAGCCAATCTGACCCTCAACCATCCCACCAAGGATCTCCAATGTCTCGGGTGCGACCCCACAGGGATTCTTCCTCGGAGGAAATCCTGTCAGCTGAGGAGATGGTGGCACGCGCAGTTCTTAACAAACCTATAACCCCGGGCGACGCCGCAGATTTGGAGGCTCTAGAGGCCACCAGACAGGAAATGCTGGCCACAGCCAAGAAGCTCGCTGATACCGAAGCCGCATTAAGGGAAGAAAAGGAACAAGCTGCAGGTCTGGCGGAAACTTTCGACAGACAGGATCGCGAAATTGCTGCTACACTCGAGCAGGTCAAGGGCATGGCGAAAGAGTGGGAAGTAAAGATGACCTATGCGCAGGCGGAGGCCGATCGAATTATTAGAGAAGCAATCCCGCCTCGCAGGATCAACTTCGCCACGCCCGCCGAGCACCGACCGCTGGAAACCCCAAAGGACAACATGCTAAAAGCTGCGGAACTACTGCAGAAGAAGGACGAAGAGGTTGATATCAACTATCTTCGCACACTCGTCGCTTCAGCAATGCAGCAACAAAGCAAGGCGGATACTTCGCGCAGGTTGGAATCCAATCCGGATAACTGTATATCTACCGCGCAGAAGGATGCCCGCGCTGATCGGCGACCGGATGACGAATCACACACCGGATCCTCGGAGCGCAGAAGGAAAGCCAGAGAACACCCAAATCCGATCCCCGTACCATCAAAGACGCCACCGTCAGATCCAAGAAAGGGAAAGGATGCAATGTACTCTGGACGGGACAAGTACCGCAACCCCTCTCCTCCGCCCAATGGTTACCCGCGACCCCCTCACCACCGTAGTCCAGCCGGAAACACCAGGCCCCCAGGGCATGGTGGGATTGTTATCCGCGACAACGTGCTGCCAAGAAACAGAAGCAGGGAGCGCTCGCCGGAACCTCGCCGGAACCAGAACAATGTTCGTGAGACCGAGCCCAGGAGGAGTCGGAACGAGGAGCGGGATCCAGAGCCTCGCCGGAGCCGCGACCCGGAGCCTCGCCGGAATGACCAGGGCAGCCAGCGCCACGGCGAAGGCAGCTACAGAAGCCGGAGTCAACACCGCGAAGGGCGCGGAGAATCAGAGGGCGGAAGCAAAAAGTCAAACCGACCCCCTCGCAGGTCTCCTTCCCCACCACCTAGCGGTGGAGGCGGAGGTGGAGGCGGAGGCGGCGGTCGGAAATCTCGCTCTCGCTCAAAGTCTCCCCGCAACGGCCCGCGTGACGCCCGGGAACGCCTCAACGAATACAGATCTGATTACATTGGCCCAAAGTGCTTCGGCAGGATGATTCGAGAGGAACCAATGCCAAGGATGAACCTCAAGCTACCCGGAAACCTGAAGACATATGATGGCACTGAAAGGCCGGATACCTGGATTGAGGATTACTACAATGCTGTAACCTTCGCCGGAGGAACCCCTAATATTGCATGCCGCATGCTTCAGTTGTACCTTGTAGGACCAGCCCGGATCTGGCTCAGCGACCTCGACAAGAACTCTATCTTTTGCTGGTTTGACCTGAAAAACGCCTTTGAAAAGCACTTCAGGGGCACCTACAAAAGGCCCGCCACGATAAGCGACTTACAGGCGTGTATCCAGAAGAAGGGAGAAACATCAAGAAACTTCCTCACCCGATGGCTGGCATGCAGGAACGAGTGTGAGAACGTCGACCACACCACGGCTATGCACGCCTTCATAGGAGGACTGCAGCGAGGAGGATTGCTGCGGCATAAGCTCACATGCTTGGCTAATGCAAATAAACTGACCTTGGATGATATGATATCCATTGCCAGTGATCATACTGCCGCTGATGACGACGCTGGCGGAGATCTAGCAGCCACAGCAGTCCCCCTGCACCAACAGAAGAAGAACCGTGACAACGGTAACAACAGCGGCAACAAGCGGAAAAATCCCTCTGATGACCAGAAGAGTGGTGGATCCGAGATGATCGCCATGGCGTTTCAACGCGGAGGTCAGGGAGGCGGAAGAGGACGCGGCCGCGGAGGCGGAGCCGGCAGGGGCCAGCAGCGTGACGAGGTCACTGCTGCCGGAACCCGCGCCCCCCAAACCTGTGAGGAGTACAGAGACATGCCCTGCCTGGCCCACTTGGATCCGGCTACAGGGAAGTCCACTCACACCAATCGCAACTGCAAGTGGGTCAACGATCTCAAATCTGACCCGGAAGCAGGCTACAAGCGCGCCCGGAAGCACCGCCCACGCGGCAAAGGTGGCAAGGGAAAAAACAAAGACAAAGAAGACGATAGTTCCGAGGCAATGGATGAGGATGATAACTCGCCGGATCCCAAGGCAGGATCCGCAGGAAAATCCAACCCATTCGATAAAAAGAGCGTGGGGGCTTACCACACTTTCCTCGGAACCCCAACAGTCCGCGCTACCAAGTCAGCTACCCGGATCCTGAACGCCACAGTTCCGGCTGTGCCGCAGTATGTCAGGTGGTCGGAAGTCCCGTGCACATTTGACAGGGAGGATCACCCTGCCGTTGTGCCAAAAGAATGCTACGCCTTGGTTGTAAGTCCCCGCATAGACGGGTATGACTTCTCCAAGTGCCTCATGGATGGCGGAGCCAGCTTGAACATCATGTACCTGGAGACTCTAGAGCGGATGAACCTCACCAAGGAGCAGCTGAAGCACAGCAACACTGAGTTTCATGGCGTGGTTCCGGGTAAGAAGGCGAACTCCCTCGGCAGCATCACACTTCCCGTGGCTTTTGGCGATGTTCATAATTTCCGCGAAGAGAAGATCACGTTTGAAGTTGTGCCCTTCAAGAGCTCCTACCACGTCATCTTCGGCAGGCCCACCTACCACAAGTTCCACGCAAGAGCGTGCTACATCTACAACAAGCTCAAGATTCCGGGTCCTAAAGGTATGATTACCGTATCCGGAGACTACAAAAAGGCTCATGAGTGCGAGTTAGGCGAAGCCGCCTTCGCAGAGTCTGTGATATCTGGAGAAGAGCTGAAAGGCTACAGAGCCGCGGTGGATCCGACTGAGATGCAGACCACCAAGAAGCAGATCTCAGAGCAGAAAACCTCCTTCAAGGCCGCGATAGAAACCAAGAAGCACGACCTCATCCCAGGCGACTCTTCCAAGCAGGTTTCGGTCGGAGCCAACATGGACCCCAAATAGGAAGACGCGCTCGTCGAGTTCCTCCGCGCTAACATGGATATCTTCGCATGGCAACCTTCTGACATGTCCGGAGTACCTAGGGAACTCGCCGAGCACTACCTCAACATAAATTCGGGGGCCAAACCGGTGAAGCAAGCTATGCGACGCTTTGGAGATAAGAAGCGCCGCGCCATAGGAATGGAACTAGCAAAGTTACTAGAAGCAGGTTTTGTAATAGAAGTTATCCACACCGATTGGGTCGCGAATCCCGTCCTTGTGAAATACTAAGAATGTGCATCGATTACTCTGGCTTGAACAAACATTGCCCGAAGGATCCGTTCCCCCTGCCGCGCATTGACCAAGTCATTGATTCGACGGCGGGGGCGGAACTTCTGTGTTTTCTTGATGCGTATTCCGGGTATCATCAGATCCGGATGAAGGAATCCGACCAAAAGGCGACTTCATTCATTACCCCGTTTGGTACTTACTGCTATGTTACTATGCCTTTTGGTTTGAAAAATGCAGGTGCCACCTACCAACGTACGATGCAGCGGTGCCTGAAGGACCAAATTGGCCGGAACGTGCACGCTTACGTCGACGACATCGCGGTCATGACCCGGAAAGGATCCAACTTGATCAGCGACCTCACAGAAACCTTCGACAACCTCCGCAGGTACAAGATGATGCTGAATCCGCTGAAGTGCGTTTTTGGCGTGCCAGCCGGAAAACTCCTTGGCTTCATAGTCTCTCACAGAGGCATTGAGGTTAACCCGGAAAAGATCAAGGCAATCCTGTGCATCAAACGACCAACTTGTCTCAAAGATGTGCAACGACTAACTGGTTGCGTCGCAGCAATCAGTAGGTTTGTTAGCCGTCTTGGCGAAAAGGCGCTACCTCTGTACAAGCTGCTGAAGAAAACAGACAAATTCGTCTGGGACGACGCAGCTGACGCAGCTCTTCGAGGGTTGAAGGAAATACTCACCTCCCCACCTATCTTGGCAGCTCCAGCAGAGTCAGAGCCAATGCTCCTTTATCTGGCAGCTACCAACAAAGTCATCAGCCTCGTCATCGTGGTGGAGCGAAAGGAAGAAGGTCATGAACACGACGTCCAAAGACCTGTCTACTACATTAGCGAGGTGCTGACGGAGTCAAAACAAAGATACCCTCACTTTCAGAAGCTAGCCTATGGAGTATTCCTGGGCAGCCGGAAGCTGAGGCATTACTTCCAAGAGCATCCAGTAACAGTCGTGAGCAAGGCTCCGCTGTCAACAATTCTCAACAACGCTGACGCAACAGAACGTACGGCTAAATGGGGCATTGAACTATCCGCCTTCGACATCGCCTACAAGCCCAGGACTGCGGTTAAATCCCAAGTCTTGGCAGATTTCGTCGCAGATTGGACAGAAGCTCCGGACGCAAGTCTGGAGCCGGAACCAGAAACATGGGTCATGCACTTCGATGGATCCAAGCAGCATCAAGGCTCAGGAGCCGGAGTCACCCTGAAGTCCCCTACCGGAGAAGAACTGCAGTACGTTCTGCAGATCCACTTCGAAGCTACAAATAACATGGCGGAATACGAGGCTCTACTACACGGTTTACGCATCGCTAAGGAAATTGGGATCAAGCACATCATATGCTGTGGAGATTCCGACCTGGTGGCACAACAAGTAGCCGGAACCTGGAACGCCAGAAACTCCGTCATGGCGGCCTACAGAGACGAAGTTGATGAGATCGCCAAGTGCTTCCTCGGATACAAAGTCAAGTACGTCAGGAGAGACGATAACACAGCGGCAGACATGCTATCCAAGCTCGGATCCGGCAGGAAGCAAATTCCGCCCGGCATTTTCCTGGAGCATCTCCGGATACCCTCAGTTAAGGGCGCTAACCCGGAAAATCCAGAGGTGGCAGTATCTCCGGCTAGGGAGGTGATGGCTATCATCCTGGCCTGGACACAGCCTTTCCTGGACTACCTCATCGATCAGAAGTTGCCAGAGGACGAGGTCCTCGCGCGACAGATCGTCAGACGAGCGAGAACCTACACAATTGTTGATGGACAGCTCTACAAACGAAGTGCAACAGGGGTGTTTCTCAAATGCGTCTCCAATCAAGATGGCATTGACATCCTCAGAGAGATCCACGCAGGGGATTGCGGGCATCACGCCGCTCCCAGATCCCTCGTTGCCAAAGCTTTCCGGCTAGGATTCTACTGGCTCACAGCTAAAGAAGATGCTGACAAGCTGGTAAAAACCTGCCGGGGTTGCCAGTACTACGCTACTCAACCAAACGCTCCAGCCCAAGAGCTGAAGACCATACCTATCACCTGGCCATTTGCGGTCTGGGGGCTCGATATGGTTGGTAAGTTAAAAAGATCATCTCCTGGCGGTTTGGAATACCTTTTGGTCGCTGTTGACAAATTCAGCAAGTGGATCGAGGCAAAGCCAGTGAGAAAAGCCGATGGTGCTACGGCACTAAAATTCGTCTGCAGCCTCGTGATGAGATTCAGCATCCCACACAGCATAATCACAGATAATGGCACAAACTTCGCCCAAGGAGAGTTGAGGGACTATTGTGACACAATGGGGATTCGACTGGACCTTGCATCTGTGGCTCATCCACAATCTAACGGTCAGGTTGAAAGGGCTAACGGCCTAATCTTATCAGGAATTAAGCCGCGCCTTGAAGAACCACTGCGGCGAGCAGCTGGAGCTTGGGCTGACGAGTTGGAAGCTGTTTTGTGGAGTTTACGAACTACCCCTAACAGATCAACAGGGTTTACCCCTTTTTTCCTGGTATACGGATCCGAAGCCGTGCTTCCCTCCGACATCATCCACGATTCACCGCGAGTTTCCGCCTACAATGAAGAAACAGCTGATGAGGCCAGACAGCTATCTGTGGACCTGATCGAGGAAGCTCGGAACTTAGCTGACCAGCGCTCCGCCATCTACCAGCAGAAGCTCCGACGTTATCACAGTCGTCGAGTTCGGAATCGCTCCTTCAGGGCAGGAGACCTGGTCCTCCGCCTTCGACAGGTGAAAGACCATAAGCTGCAAACTCCATGGGAAGGACCCTTCGTCGTTAGCAAAGTGCTCCATAACGGGTCGTACTACCTTGTTGATTTCCGCGAGCTGAGGGATAGACCTGCTAATTGGCACCGGAAACGCAAGCGTGAGGATCCGGATGACATCTACGACGAGACAGATCACCCTTGGAACATTGCACAGCTACGTCCTTTCTACACTTAGCATATTTTTTCCGAGTTACAAAACTCTGTAATAGTTATACATGATCAATGAAATAAAGCTTATGGTTCACTCTTTGAGTCTTTTACCTCCTTTACTTGTTCATTTTAGATCGTGTATGTTTTTTCCGACTAAAACCGCAGAGCTGGATGTTTTCGCCTAGGCGTGTATGAAAGTTGTGATTTTTCAAAATCGTCCTTTAGGACGTAAGCTTAAGTTTTCTGGTGGAAAAATCTTTCGTTGCGAACTCGTGGATTCCTGGTAGCGATTTCCAGCACCTAGGCTGGGGGCTTGTTTCCGCGGTTATGGACGGACGCCATTGGGCTTCGTCGCCGCAGGCGAGCGTTTCCGGTCTAAGGTTTTCCGGCTCGTGGAAGGTCAAATGAGTAAGCCGGAAAATTAACAAACCAGCACTTGCTTTTAACAAACGAAACATGCAAATAATTCAAACGGATAGCAGGATAAGTTTTCCGCCCACGCATAATCGTTTCGTTCTCTAGCTACTTAAGAATTTAAGTTATATTACAAACCCTCGCTGGGGCCAAAATGATGCATTGTCTTTCCCGCAGGAATAAAAGTTTTTCACTCCCCCTTAGCCGGAGATGACACGTCTTCGTCGCTCTCTTCTTCATCGGAAGCTGCAGTGCTGGTCTTGGGTTCTTCTTGGGGCGCGTCCTTGGAGCTGGTCCAGGTGTATTGGGTTCCGGATTCCGCAGGTCGCGCCTTCGCGGCGAGCTCCTTCTGAAGTTCCTCTTCCAAGGGTTCGTCTGCCGGAAGAACGACCTTGTCGTAGAATTCCTCATGCCGGATCCTGCGCGCGATACGGGTGTCGTAGCCGCTTACTGCATCCAGGAGCGCGTTAACATCCGCATCCGGAGGAACGCCCGTGGTTACCTGATCAAGATCAAGATCCGCATTATGTGCTAAGCACATGGTCAAGGCCATCGCAGCTGCGCCTCGGGCTGATGATGCTTGCAGATTCGTCACCAGCTCCGGCAGGACATCCATCTTTTCCACAAGCTTGCGAACGTTGCATGTGCGACTCCTCTTGATGGATAAGTTGTAGCATATCTTGCGGGAGGCGGAGATGAGATCTTTGCAATCGTCGCCTGCGAGTTGAAGAAGGTCATCCCGGGGGAACAAATTCCGGCGCTGCTCCGAATACCCCAGCGGCTCTGCACAAGATAATCAGGATATAAGCATGCAATTTGAGCACAAAGTAAAAGGTCGGAGCAAACATCTGGACAAGGTTTCAGTATAAGCACCCAAGATGTTCTCGTTGAGCAAATCCCAGTGATGCTCCGCGGTCTCCATATATTTTCGGAGACCATTGAGCTCTTTCTGTTGCCTCTTGATGGTTTCGCTGTCAGCATTTTTCTTCAGCAACAGCTCGCCCTTCTCCCTGATGTGCTCGGAGTTCTTCTCCGCCAGCTGCTTCTCGGTCTGTTCCCTCTTTAGTTCCGCCTCCTTTAGTTTCGTTTCCAAAACTTGGTATGAGGAGCGCAGGTTCTCAAGTTCAGACGAGGCTGTAGCAAGGGAAGAGGATGCGCCTATAATAACATAAGTCAAAAGCGAGTTCAAAGTCGGAATATGACCTAATGACCAAAGAGACGGAAACCAACCTTGGGCGTCCGCCAGTTGTTTGGTCAGCTCCGCATTCTCATCCTTCAGAGACCGGATATTTTCCGCCTGGCTCAGAGTAACGCGGCGCTGCAGGGCAATGTTCTTGTGCAGCTCGTAGTGCAGTGCCTGCTGTTCCTGTAAAATTTAAACAGAGCAGGAGTAAAAATTCCGCCTGTGACAGTGGTTTCTTTCAAAGCATCATTGCCGAAACCTTTCCGCCATAATGCTTGGGGGCTACTGATCCAATTTAAAAATCTTCCCGGCAGTAATCTTTCTCTAAGCATCTAAGCGCTAACTATTTTTTGAGTTTCCGCCTACATGCTTGGGGGCTACTGGGGAGTACCTTTTGCTTGCAGATGAGCTTGTCGAAGAACTGGCCGACATTCTTCTTGAAATCCTGGATCTCCGATGTCGCGGAATCAGGTTTCCCCCAGGCGTTGTTCAGCATGGCGTTGAGTAGATCTTGTTCAAGCTCCCATTTCTCTGCCTCGGACAGCTTGTTGAAAAACTTGGTAGCATATGCCTTGGGGGTGGAAGTGGTGTCAGCCGGATCTCCAAAGTTCTTCGGAAAAACGACGATGTCGCCAGCGCCGTCTCCAGCCTTCTCAGAAGAAGTGACTTCAGCCTCTCCTTGGCCTTGTACTTCCGCGTCTTCTTGGGCAGCGCCCTTGGCCTTAGGATCTTCTCCGCCCGCATGCTCGCTGCTAACCGGAATTATTTCCGGTGGAGTATTTGCGGCAGGAGGGGGAGATGGACCAGCCTGAGGGGGAGACGGTTGAGGAGTTGGGTGAGAGGCACTTGGTGGAACTGGAGTAGAAGGCCAACAGCCGGAGATTTTTTCATATATTTGGTGATAGGCTCTTGGCCGATGGTCCGTGTGGCGGCGGTACTCGGATTCCTGCAAACAAGTGAAAGGGATCGAATAAGAAATAATTTCGTCAAGATAAAATTGCACCATACTCGGAAACTTACGGGGCGCCGGGGATGATGGGGCGCGTGCGTTGGCCAGCTGTTGAAAGCATCCTCAGGCGCGCACGCTCCGCTTTCCTCGAGTCTAGCGGAGGTGGCTTTGTGGTCTTGGGCTTCTTGGCGGAGGCCTCGCCGCTAGCTCCGGCTTCAGAGCCGGAAGCCTTGGCGCGGGGACGCTTCGTAGGTCGAGGGGCCGCCTTGTGGGGTGCCTGTTCCTCTTCCTCCTCATCGTCTTCCGGAGCCTCCTCCGCCGCGTCGCCGCTAACGGGGATACGAAGAATGGTGCGGAAGCTTTCCTCCGCCAAAGTGTTGAGCTGGAAGAAATAAACAAAAATTAGAGATAACATCAAAAAACTTGCGAAGTTTGAATCGACGAAAAGAACAAAGCTTACCGGAGGACATTGGTCGTTCGTGTATATATCCTTCGTCAGTTCCGGGACCTGTTGGCCCCTCGGAATCTTCACCAGCGTCTTGAGTCTCCTCTTCAGAGAGTCGGCCGGAAGATCGTGGCGGGTAACCCGGAGAAGATCATCCGCCCCGGTATAAGCGCACATCAGGCGCGCGTTGTAGCGTAGAGGCTGGATTCTCCGGGAAAACCAGCTAAGTGTGAGCTGGGCTCCGGTCAGCCCGTCGTGGACTAACCAGGAGATTCTCCGCGCAGCCTTCTCCAAGATCGGGGTCTGGGCGAGCGAAGGGACGAAGCTCCAGCTTGCCAGCTCTTCCGGGGGTTCGTTGATAAACTGGGGCAGGCCTTTGTGGACACCCGGAACTGAGGCGTTCTTCTCATAGAACCATCCGGCGTTCCAGTACCGGACGGATTCGTGCGAGTCGTGGGGAGGATACATGCGACTGGGGCGGAGCATAAACGTCATGCTTCCGCAGTTCACCATTGCTTTGTCCTTGGTTTCTTTCTTCACCCGGAAAAAGAACTGCCATAGCTTGACATCTGGCCGGATCCCAAGATGCCCTTCGCAGAGAGTCACGAAGTTGGACAGGAGGAGATATGAATTTGGGCAGATGTTGTGGGGCTGGAGCCCGTATGTGTTGAGGACGGAGAGAAAAAACTCCGAACAGGGAAGTGAAAGTCCGCGTTCCACCCAAGCCTTGGTCATAACAATTTCTCCGGCTTCTGGCTTGGGAACGTCGGAATCACGAGTGAAACTCCAATGTGTGGAGATCATGCCCTCGTTCTGGAGCTCTCTAAGCTCCACATCGGTAGTTGCGCAAGGCCACCACTGACCCCGCTCTCCTTCGCGGATCCGGGCTTTGGACGCCCTCTTGTTTTCCACCTCCTGCACCTTTGCCGCCATCCGAGCTTGTCCCTCGAGTTCTTCTTGGACCTCTTGAAGGGAAGGGATCCGGTTTGGAGCGGTGCTGGAAGATGCGGAAAAAGGTTGAGCTAGTCTGATGTCGGAAACGTATGGTGGCAGGAACGATATGGGATCCGGGCATATGGGTTCTATTTGATTGGGATCAGGGCTACTCGGAGAGCTACCAGTACAATGTGATGTTTCGAGTGGCATGCTTCCGGTTGCGCCCATACAGAGTATTTGAGTACCCGGATCACTAAGTCTATCTTCTACACTAGGTTATCTTCTACAAGACCGGCGCACTTACCGCTAATGGCGCGGTGGCTCGACGAAGCTCCGGCGAAGATGAGGTCGCCGAACTTGAAGGAAACCGTCCTGCGTGACCACGAATCGGCGGCGGAGCGAAATTCTCGTTCAACCGCGGGAATCTTGGCGCGAGGGGGGCCTTGGTTTGGCGGCGCGCGGAGTTTACCGTGGCAGAAGCTCGCCGGAGTCGAGATTTGGCGGGCGGCGCGGCGCGGGGAGGAAGACGAGGTGGTGTGAAGGGGTGAAAGAATGAGTTTTTACCGAGCCGCGGGGTATTTATAGACCGCACGCGGAGATTCGGGATCTAGATCCGACGGTGGAAAGGAACGGTTGCACCGTTGGATGGATGACACGTGTTTTAGGTCAAGTGCGGTAAAATGACGTGGAGGTAACTTAACCATGCACTCCCGAAAATTCCGGCTAAAGATTTGCGTTTGCGAAAATTTAGCGCGGGAAATGAGGAAGTTGTGCGCGGGAAAAGTGGACTTTCCGTTGTTACGCATGATCTGAAGATGAAGGATTTCCGGAGGAGCGAACCCGGAATCAAGTAATAAGTTTTGAAGTTCTTCAAGATTCTCTTCGTTTCCGAGCTGAATGAAGTCGGAGGAATGATGAATCTCGGAGAACTTCGGGGGCTACTGTTGTGGGTATACTTTATGGGTATATCAACGGCGTGGCCAAGATCCGGCAAGTCCGGGTGGCCCATAGTTGGTGGTGAGGCATGTGGCCCATCGGGCGGCCCAGTTGCTGTAGATCATGAAGGATGACGTCCAGCCCAGGAACGAGGAGCCGGATCTTAACCGACCTACGAAGGAGGCTGGATCCGTGAAGGCCCATGAAGTATCCGGATCCAGCGTGACCTAGAAGGAAGGCGGATCCTTGACGTACACAGCAAGACTTTGTACCGTAGTTAGCCAACTTGTATTCCGGCTAGGACTCTCCGTGTAAACCCTAGATCCGAGCGCCTATATAAGCCGGATCCCGGGAGCCCTAGAGGCACAACCACAACTCATTGTAACAACGCGAAAGCGCCCAGATAATTCCAGACAAGCAGCAGTAGGCCCTGTCATCGTGCAGGTGTTCCGAAGCTGGGTAACTCGCGTACCACCGTCCCGTGTGCACTCCGCCCTATGGCCCCTACTTCTTCTCCCCCTCGTGAGGATCCCTCCTCCGGGGTACCGTCGATTAGGCAACGACAGTGTATGTGTATAAGTACGAGAAAAACTTTTGTTAAATGCGTTTTATTTGTGGGAATATAATGCTGCCCTGGTTTCCTAGAGCGTTGGATATTTTTGATGAACTACTGCAGGAGTCGCCTCTGAGGGATCCATCAACAGCCGAAGCCATGAAGAGTGAAATCGTTGTTTTGCTTGGAGCTCTAGACCAGTATTAGTTCTAGAAATGAAAATTTTGTCTCTTACCTTTAAAAAAAAAATCAAAAGAAGCATCAGCTGATCTCGTCCTTTTTGTACCTTTCTCCATCATTTCAGTATCTTGGAATTCATGCCGATGAAAGATATGCTAAGAAGAGTACAGATGATGCTCGCAAGTGTCTGCCTCAAACGAGAAGAACCAGTACCAGTATTTATTTGGACGCTGTGACAAGCCATGCCATGGAAAGGGTAGATCCGATGGACAGAAGCAAGCAGGGAGATCCAACCCCAATAACTCCAGGGAGGCTCAGAGGAAGAACAAGAACAAAAAGAAGAATCAGCAGCAGGCGCTGGTTCTGAATTGCCGATTACCGGTGCAGTTGTACCTGCTATATTTTGTCGGCTCTGTATTGGTAGCGGTTGCTGTAAAAGCGTTGTGTCGCCATCTCGGTTCAGTGTAATAGAGCCAGTATCTTTAGTCCCTTTTTGCCAGAATGATGAGGAACAAAAGTGTATATTCTACTCCCTCCGTTCTCGAAAAGTGTATTTGGCACATGAGCACCAGTGCTCCTGATTTCTAAAAATCATATTTTTTATTTCAAAAAATATAAAATTAAATACCCACATACATATAAACATTCTGAAGGTACGGTAAAAAATTTGGAGAAAAATATGTTATATTTTAAGCTATACAAAGAAGATAAATTTCTGACAAATATATACCTCTATACGTAGCCACAAATTTGTTTTTTTTTCAGTAGCTCAAAATACATTGTAATTTCTACCGAAACTTTGCATGAATATTCAGAACATGTGTATGTATTTATGGAATAAATGTGATGATTTTTTGGAACGCAGAAATACAGTTTTTAAATATTTTAAAAACTGAGAGCACTGGTGCTCATGTTCACCAAATTTGCTTCCCTCCGTTCTACAATATAAGCCGTTTTGGAGGTAGCTAGGAGCTGGTGTGCTGTGCTATACATGTAAAAAGGTTAGGTAGTGTTAAATGAAGGCTAATTATATGTGGGTTAGTGTATGAACCTGACTCCTGTAGCGCTGGCTGTGCTATTTCTGTGACTGGAAGCATTTGGCTGACTCTTTTCAGGAGGGTTGATTAGAACTTGAAACGCGGGCATTTCTTATTTCTGTACGTGCTGATTGCTGAACATCCTCATCAATTCGTCAGCATTTTGCCTTCTATTCTGGCACTTTGAGACGCCAGGTGGTTCCAGGAGAAAGGTGCAGTGTCTCATCAACTGATCACAGGAGGAAGCTCACATGGTAAACCTCCAAGCAGGAGCAGGCCTACATACTTCTGAAAGTTCTCCACGAGCATCATTCAATCATCCTAGCATATCACTGCACCTGAAAGATGGACTGATATTCAGGATTGGGAGATTTGTATGTAACTGGGATGCAAAACACTTGACAAAATACAATTAACAAGCTGCAGAAGCAACTACGGCATATGGCAGCATTGAAACTAGCTTGTTGAAATAACGCAAACGCAGCTGAGCTGCAATGGAGTTGGGCAGCACAAGGTTACAGTCATTCAGGAAACACCCATACTGCCAAAAGATATCCATGTATCTCCTGAGTTCTGACCTAACATGGCATGTGGATCTCTGTAACACAACACTATAACATGATGGCATGTTGAGTGACGTTGACGGACCAGTAGGCAGCGGAGACGTACCTGGGCGTAGGCGGCGATGAACACTGTGATGTCGTCCAGCAGACCGCGAAACCCCATGACAGCTGGAAATAAAACTGCATAACCATGTATAGAAGCTCCTGGAATCAAAAGAGATTGTATGTATGTCAGAGGAGTGAACTACCTGACTGCCTTACTTTCTGGAAGAATGTTTATAGCCTCATAAGGATCACCAGGTCCAAGCAGCACCCATTAAGACTGCTCAGGTCTTTGCGAAAAGCAGTTTAGTTCCCAAAGTATTCCCTTTTTTTGACAGAAAAAATGAGACAAGATATAGTAATCTCATATATAGATGCCATGTTAGAGTTTCTCATTTTGAGGTAGCAATTCAACAGTCAGTGAGTCCTTGTTCTGAGTGAAACTGTCTTTTTTGTAGAAAAATTGAACTTCAGAATCATGGTAATGTGGTCTTCATGATGCATGCCCAACCTTTATGTTTTCCATTTACATTTATTAATCCTTGTTATTTGAATTTTGTCTCTCTTCTGAGTCTAAATCATTGCTTCATCAGTTGTCGATTTCATCAAACTTCCGTGCCATCATTCCATTTGCCACAAATGCATGCAAACATATTGCAAAATGCATGTCAAGGAAGGAACTGTAGTGAAGTTTGCTCTGTCCGGATACAAAATGTGGAACCTTTGTTCCTCCCAGTATATCGCAAAGGCTGCTGGGGGAGGTCGAGTTTGAACGTTGGGAATCATTGCTTCTTCAGAGAACTCTTGATGCAATGGTTGACGTAGTTTATTGTTCGAGATGTAAACTGCTTGCTTGGAAGATGCATGCGATGAAGCTGTGTGTTGAAGTTGTTTATTCAGCTTCTGCACACTTTGTACAGAGGGCCGTTACGTTGGGGTGGAAT
Source organism: Lolium perenne (assembly GCF_019359855.2). NCBI lineage: Eukaryota > Viridiplantae > Streptophyta > Magnoliopsida > Poales > Poaceae > Lolium > Lolium perenne. The sequence goes on from NC_067245.2 coordinate 312,462,625, forward strand.
GTTTATCTCCATAAGGAAACCTTCATATTTTGGAGGTAGGAGGACTGCATCTCACACTTTTGCAATATATTTAATTATATCCAAACATCACCGCAAAATCTTTCGCTAGCCAAGGTTGGCAAATCATGTCCTGCAGTCCATGCGCGTGAATTGATAAAGAATGTTTGCTAACACTAGTAGGAAGGTTCTCAAGTGTAACTCTGTAATAATCCAGCCTACTGACATATAATTTACTAAATCAATACCTCCTGGAGGAAGAGGATGGTTTACCTTGTCCTAATCAATCCATAAGTTGAAGCTAGTTTATATGTTTCATACCCCCCTCCCCCACACCCATCATACGTTGAACATTAATGATGTTGCATCGTGCTTTTATTTAACATGCAAGTGATGAAAGTGAGAATATAATGCAGGTGATCTGGAGGCCCAAAAGAGGCCAAGTGGTGAGCCCAGTAAGGGTGGGCGCGCCACCCTAGCTCTTTTGAGCCTTGGCCGTCCGTTTCGCCTGATTCTTTTGCCAACCGACTTTATTTGACCTAAAAACATCAATATATATGACCTCCCCAGGGTTCCTTCAAGGAGAGGGACAAAGAAACACCGAAACACCATAACAGAGGTTGAAACAGCAAAGATTGGAGGGGAAACTCCGCCGGAGCCACCGTCGGAGGGATGTACACCTTCTCCAACATCTTCCATATCATTACCATGATGAAGGGGGAGCAATCCACCTCTGGACTATGGGTTTGTGGCAGTATCTTGATCTTCATAGATCTTAGTATCATATGAGTTGCTCAACATGATTATGGTCATATATGTAAATCCTATGTGGTGGTTCTTTATTATATGATATTGATATATGAGATTGGAATCTATTATGTGTAAGATGTATTGATAGATGCATATCATGTACCCCGTTCATAAGTGCTTATTCTGATCCAACTTGTATGCAGGAGCATCTCTAGGAAGAAGTGTGTATTAGATGGAGTAGCATGGTTGTAGTGACTGAATAGTGACAACAAATTTATGATCTATTATGCATGGTTTTACCTTTTCCTTTGTTGTCTTACTAGGGATAAAGTGAATGCATGCCCTATATTTATCATGTGACAATAGTGATAATTTTGTTGAATCAAGGTATCATATTTGATATTCAAACATAATGTCAAAATACTTAAGGCTATGCTCTGTTAATTCTTAATACAAGATTGCTTGGAGTTTTCTCTTTCTTGTGGAGTATAAGAGAGATGTGTTGTATCATCTCGATGTTAGGACGTGATGCCCAAATACATATTGAAGTTACACAAATATTATATCACTGATGAATTGTTAGTATCCACTATGACTTAAAAAGAGAGTAGACAAGTGAATCCATGAACCACAGTCCAATTTTAATCACAGGAAACACCTTTCCACTACTTTTATATTACTTTATATTTGCAGCAATATTTAAATCCAAGAATACAAAAATACTTTGGTTACTTAGTCACACACAAAACCCCCAAAAAACTATATCTTTACCGCTTTTATCTAGTTTGCTTAGATTATTTACTTTACTTTACTTTCAATACCTCTTTTATCTATAGTGACTTATACAAAAACTTGTGCTTTACAACCACACGGTGGAGTTGGAAACACAATGCAAAAACTTTGCTTTGCAGGATCGCTGGAAGAAGAGAAAGAGGAGGTAATTCGAAGGCAATTCCTTGAGAGGTCGATATAAACCCCCGAGTCACCCTTGTGGGAAAAACGACACTTCCTACGACACTCTACGTGAGCGTCGTCAAGACGAAGTTTTCTGGCGCCGCTACCGGGGAATTGGAGAGCTACAACACAGTGGTTGTTGTTTGGGAAGCATAAGGCGATTTCCTAAAGCAACTGCCAGAAAGTTTTCTAACATTGTTGCTAGGGAATTGTAAGAGCATCTCGCAACTACATCTTCACCAAGAAAGGAGTATAAAAAGTCTCAGACTACAACAAGTTTTCTGGCGTCTAGGACATCACCAACTTTGTGCAAACACCCGCTTGGGGAGGTTGCACCACTGTGAGATTTTATTTCTCTTTTAGATTGTATTAGAGGAATCTTCGATATGTGCTTTATAGGGCTTGTTTCGACAACACTCCAACTCCAAACTCCGGTACCGCAGCGGGTGGAGAATGTATTTTACTAGGAGGAAAGTATTTATTATAAAACAAGTAAATGTATGCTTGTTTGCTAGTAATTGATTTTGGTGCTTAATAATTATACCAAGCTTTTGCTCTTCCTCCTAAAAGGAAGGGAAACAATTTCAAGAAGTAATAGCGATGTTGGATTTCAGTGTTACCAAATAAATTAGCTAGCTCAGTAAGGTTTATTAAGTGTTGATACGTCCAATTTGCATCACTATTTTATATCATAATTTACTGCTATTCATTGATATATTACATATTTAGAGATGATTATTGGGATATTAACTGCCGGAGCCAAGACACCATATTTATGAAGAACAACAATTCCCAGAAAATATACGGAAAGTCCTATTTTTCCATATGACGGAGGAAGCCAGAAGGGGAGGCAGAGATGGGCGATGAAGGGCCTACACCACCCCTAGGCACGGGCCACCCCTGGCCGCTCCTCGGCTTGGTCTGGGCACCTTGGCCCCCTCTGACATCGCCCCCCGCGTATTACATCCCCCCTAGAACCCTAACATCGGGGGAGCGAACAGAGAAATATTTCGCCGCCGCTACGGGACGGAAAACCATAGAGAGAGAGAAACTCTTTGGCAGGCAGAAATCTGTCGGGGAAATTCCTTCCCGGAGAGGGGAGATCGTCACCATCGTCACCCTCATCGAGCTGGACTTCATCGGGATCATCATCATCTCCACCACCAACACCATCATCACCGCTGTCTCCACTCCGTCCCGCTGCATCAATTTGGGTTTGATACTTGTCTAGTTCATAGGGGAAACTTTTCCGGTGTTGATTACCTCTTGTAGTTGATGCTATTGGGTGGAACTATTGAATTAAGGTTTAGGTCCATATTGTTGTTCATCATTATATCACCTCTGATCATGATCCATATGATGTCTTGTGAGTAGTTCATTTAGTTCTTGAGGACATGGGAGAAGTCATGATGTTAGTAGTGGAACTATGTTGAGTAATATCCACTGATTTGATATTTAAGTTGTGGTGCTATTCTTCTAGTTGTGCCATGTGAACATCGACTACATGATACTTCACCTTTAGGGTCTTAGGGGAATGCATTGTGTATTTGACTACTAATTGTGGGGTTGCGGGAGCGACAGAAACCAAAACCCCCCTTAGGAAACCGGTGCACGAGGGAGTGTAGGATCTCAAAGTTTAAGGCTGTGGTTAGATTTATCTTAATTACTTTCTTGTAGTTGCGGATGCTTGCAAGAGGTATAATCACAAGTATGCATTAGTCCAAGTTTGGGGTAGTGCATTAGCATAGGTTCACCCACACAACACTTACCAAACCAATGGAGATTATTTAGCTATATGAAACGAAAGCACTTGAAGAGATTCCTATGTGTCCTCAGGAACGTTTGGTCACCATAAGTACAACAACCGTCTTGTCCTTTGCTCTGAAAAGGATTGGGCCACTCGCTGCAATTATTATTACTGTTTTTTATTTACTCGCACTTTATTTACCCGCAATACCAAATACCCTTGCAAACATGTTTGTTAGTGTTTACAGTGAATCCTTGATCGAAACTGCTTGTCAACACCTTCTGCTCCTCGTTGGGTTCAACACTCTTATTTATCGAAAGTACTACGATACAACCCCTATACTTGTGGGTCATCAAGAGTTCATATGGAAGTTCTTCTTATGTACCATAAAACTTAATTGTTTCAGCCTTTTTTATTTTCTCAGGGTTGACATCAAATTCATAATATTTATCTTTGATGTATATTGTAGGTGCTTCACTTTCTCTAGCAACAGGGAATAAATATCCTAAGCAAGAACTCATACTAGCCTCAAATTTATCCAAAAATCTAAATCAATATTCATAAAAGCTTCAGTAAAGGCAATATCTTCTTCTTCATATTCAGATTCAATGTCATTTTAGGACTATAAGTGTAGTATTACATTCATCATAAAATTCATCTTCTTCATATTCAGATTCAATGTCATTATTGGACAAAGGCTTAGATAAATTAAGCATCCCCTCTTTATCTTTACCACCATCCAACAAATCCTTTTCATTAATAATAGACATCATGGATAATGGTGAACTTGTTTGAACAACAACTTTCTTTTTAATAGCAGGAGTAGTAGCAACATTAGGTAAAAAGTGTGGCCAACAAGGCAGATTCGTACCTCTTCTTGTAGTGGATGGCACAGTGTCCTTGTTAGCAGGTTCCTTATACTTTCTCATGATGAGAAATAAATAAGTGCAATAAGTAAATGATAACAAGTGGTCTTACCAACAAAGCTAGGCTCCCCGACACCGGTGCCAGAAAATGTCTTGAGTTCCCACAAGTATAGGGGATCACTGAAATCTTTGATGGGAAGTATTACCCAAATTTATAGTTCGACTCAAGGGGAACACAAGAATACCAATAAGACTTTAACAATTGAGACATCAGCCTCAACCACACCTGTATATCAATAAACTCACAAAGAAAGCGATGATTTTGTAGTTGATGATTCAAAGCAGTAAAATAAAATAGTAAACAGTAACAAGGGATTTCTAGCTTTCACTGGAAATAGTGATGTGTAACTTTCAGTGGATAAAAGCGTAGACATGAGGTAGTAGTGGTGTGTTGTATGAATGATATTGATCACATAATGTAATCCAACTACCATAGCATCCATCTCTAATTCAGTTGTGTGTAGGTGTGTGCTCCAAATATAGCTATGCGTACTAACAAAGAGAATTTGCATAACATCTTTTATCCAGCTTTCTCATTTTACCGGGGCCAACTAGGAACTACAAGCAATTAAGGTCTATCCTTTCAAATATCCCGGAACAAAGCAGTAAGATTCATGAACACACAATATCCTCGAACTATCACATAGTTCCCCTGTTTTTCCCTATCTATCACCTTAGGGATTCACAGGTTCAACATAATAATAAGTAATACACCTTGCAAATAGATACCAACCTCATATATATGATAAACAATATAGGTTTAGTACTGAAATCATGTCACTCGTGTAGGATAACGTTGCATAGAAAACAAAAAATTTCCTACCGCGAACACGCAATCCAAGCCAAGATGCAATCTAGAAGACGGTAGCAACGAGGGGTTTATCGAGTCTCACCCTTGAAGAGATTCCAAAGCCCACAAGAGTAGGCTCTTGTTGCTGCGGTAGACGTTCACTTGCCGCTTGCAAAAGCGCGTAGAAGATCTTGATCACGATCGCTTCCGGCGCCACGAACGGGCAGCACCTCCGTACTCAGTCACACGTTCGGTTGTTGATGAAGACGAAGTCCACCTCCCCGTTCCAGCGGGCAGCGGAAGTAGTAGCTCCTCTTGAATCCGACAGCACGACGGCGTGGTGTCGGTGGTGGTGGAGAAATCCGGCGGAGCTTCGCTTAAGCGTGCGGGATGTGGTGGAGGAGAGAGACCGCTAGGGTTTGGGGAGAGAGGGGGGTTGGGCGCCGGCCCTCTAAGGGGTGCGGCCAAGGCTGAGGCTTGAAGTGGTCAGCCCCCTCTCCTATGCCCCTCATTATATAGGTGGAAGCCCCAAGAGTTCTAGTCCAAGTCTTCGAATAAGACCCCAACACTAAAACCTCCCATATGTGGGAAACCTACTCAAGGAGGGAGTCCTACCCAAGGTGGGACTCCCACCTTTCCTTGAGGTGGGTTGGCCGGCCACCCTAGGGGAGTCCACCTTGGACTCCTCCCCTTTAGGGTTGGCTGGTCATGGAAGGTGGAGTCCCTCCGGGACTCTACTTTCCATGGTGATTTCTTCCGGACTTTTCTAAAACCTTCTAGAACCTGCCATAAATGCACCGGATCATTTCCAAACTTGGAATATGACTTCCTATATATGAATCTTATTCTCCGGACCATTCCGGAACTCCTCGTGATGTCCGGGATCTCATCCGGGACTCCGAACAAATATTCGAACTCCATTCCATATTCAAGTTCTACCATTTCAACATCAAACCTTAAGTGTGTCACCCTACGGTTCGCGAACTATGCGGACATGGTTGAGTACTCACTCCGACCAATAACCAATAGCGGGATCTGGAGATCCATAATGGCTCCCACATATTCAACGATGACTTCAGTGATCGAATGAACCATTCACATACGATACCAATTCCCTTTGTCATGCGATATTTTACTTGTCCGAGGTTTGATCATCGGTATCACTCTATACCTTGTTCAACCTCGTCTCCTGACAAGTACTCTTTACTCGTACCGTGGTATGTGGTCTCTTATGAACTTATTCATATGCTTGCAAGACATTAGACGACATTCCACCGAGAGGGCCCAGAGTATATCTATCCGTCATCGGGATGGACAAATCCCACTGTTGATCCATATGCCTCAACTCATACTTTCCGGATACTTAATCCCACCTTTATAACCACCCATTTACGCAGTGCCGTTTGGTGTAATCAAAGTACCTTTCCGGCATAAGTGATTTACATGATCTCATGGTCATAAGGACTAGGTAACTATGTATCGAAAGCTTATAGCAAATAACTTAATGACGTGATCTTATGCTATGCTTAATTGGATGTGTCCATTACATCATTCATACAATGATATAACCTTGTTATTAATAACATCCAATGTTCATGATTATGAAACTAATCATCCATTAATCAACAAGCTAGTTAAGAGGCATACTAGGGACTCTTTGTTGTCTACATATCACACATGTACTAATGTTTCGGTTAATACAATTATAGCATGATATATAAACATTTATCATAAACATAAAGATATATAATTACCACTTTTATTATTGCCTCTTGGGCATATCTCCTTCAGTCTCCCACTTGCACTAGAGTCAATAATCTAGTTTACATTTGTAAAGATATAACACCTTGGCCTTCTGGTGTTTTATCATGTTTTGCTCACGGGAGAGGTTTTAGTCAACGGATCTGACATGCTCAGAAACGTATGTATTTTGTAATTCATTTGCGTCTCAACGCATCACTCATTTCCAAATGAGTCGGCATTAAATATGTTTGGTCTTCTGGTGGAACCTTAATTCCGCGGTCTGAAATATGTTACTAATATTGTCACACACAATATAGCTTCAAAGTTCTGACTCTGTCGGAACTACACCAAGTTCTAAAAGAACCTCTTGACTTATCATCCTTTGTCATTGTCAAAACAATGACATACTCTGCCTTCTTTTGTAGAATCCGTCACAATATTTAGAACTCTTCTAAATCTAGCATAGACTACTTCTAGCTCATTGTGCTACCTTTTTTAAACAACACTTAGCCTAACTGAGATTTGAATTTTCATTTTTATATGTGACCAAACAAATATCGGTGCAACACCTTACAGTGATTTATTTGTCATTACTCCATATAAAACTATATATGTATCCTTGGTTCTTCTAAAGCACACAGGAATATCCTTACTGTTTGTCCAATGATCATCTCATGAATCATTCTAGTATATGCTCGTAACCTTTTAGAGCATAGGACATCTGATTTTGTACATTTTATTCGTGATTCTAAAATCACTCATGTGTTTTTACTCATCGAGTGTCAATTACACTCAAGTCTTGTTAAAACTTTCGCATGAAAAGAACACCTTCTTAATATTTCTATATTGAACTACTTCAATATCTATTCTATGTACTTTGACTTAAACTTATTATGTGTTTCAATCTATCTTCATAGATCTTGACACTAAATTTGTTTTAGTCCATATCCTTTCATTGAAGTTAATTCTCAATGAAACCTTTTAATCAAGTATTTTAATTACATCATTTATAACCAACTATATGTCATCTACATAAGTATTATAAATATGTCTCAGCGCTCCCACTTAATTTCTTGCAAATGCAAGCCTCTTCATCGTCTCTGATGAAATCAAAAACTCTTTGACTATTTCATCTGGTGAAGATTCCAACTCCGCGATACTCACTTCATCAAATTGAAGTTTGTATATCTTTCTAGTATTCCATGGATCAGCAAAACTTACTTCTGATAAGTAATGTATTTTGCCATCCTACTAACATATCTCATAAAAGAAATATGTAGTGATTACTAGAATAATCCATATAAGCATTGCTAAGGAAGATCTAATCTTGTCATAGTCAACTCTTTGAACTTTGTCGTAAACAATTTTTCGACAAGTCAAGCTTCTTTAAGGATATTTCATCCAAGCCCATCAATTTTATAGATCCATTTTCTTTCAAAAAGTATTCATCTATCTTGGATTTCATTGCGTATAGCCATTTTAACGGAGTCAGGGCCCATCATAACTTCTTTGTTTGTAGTTGGTTTATCATTGTTCAAAATCAATCCTTTGTCCACAAATCATTTATTTGATCACAAAGTAAACCATACCTAGAAGATTCAATATGTACTTCGTTCTCCATGGCTAAAACATTTTGTAGTCATGGGAGCCATGATCGTCGTGGCCGCTTCCGGAACCAATTCCGATGCTGCGCTACTCTGATCATTATGCTCAGGTTCATAAACTTTATCAAGTTCTATTGTCCTCCCACTCAAAAACTTCGCTAGAAACAATTTTTTGGAAATAAGAACATTGACAAACACTTTTGTCTTTGTCTCCATAGTGGGAAGAATTCCCAATCAATTCTCTAGGATAACCAACAAAGACATTCATCCGATTTTGGTTGTAAACTTATTTACTTATGCTTATGCATACCAAAATTTAATAAAAGACTATTAGGATTCATACCCATGCCATAACTCGTATGGTGTCATTTCAACGGATCATGATGATGCTCTATTTAGTGTAAAAGCGGTAGTCTCTAATGCACAATCCACAAAAAATATAATGGCATCAATATATTATCATCATTGACCCAACAAGATTTGGATACATCTCTCGGATACTCCATCATCACTATGATACTCCAAGAAACGTGAGTTGTAGAACAATTTTATAACTCTTTTATATGTTCGCTAAAACTCGTAATTCAAATATTTTCTCAATGATCCAATCATAGATATTTGACTTTTCTATTACGATGATTTCCACTTCATGCTGAAATCTATTTGAATCCATTCAAATGTTTCAAACTTCTTCCTTATCGAATATATCCACATATATATACTCAATTCATTGTTTGAAGTTTTCATGAAGTAGAAGAATCTCCCGCACACAACTATGCCCAGTGAACCATATACATCATCATGTATGTTTCCACTAGGTTAGTTGCCCGTTCAAATCTTGGCCTATGAACGGTACTTAAGTCATTTTTTTTAGAAGAGATTTGCAAGTGCCAAATGATTCCAAAATCAAATGACTCCAATAATCCATTTGCATGGAGTTTCTTCATGCGTTCCTTTCCAACATGACCTAAATGGCGGTTCCACTAATAAGTGGAATTCAAATCATTTGCCTTATGTCATTTTAGCGTCAGTGTTATGTATGTGTGTTTCACCATTAAGATTTATAATAACTTATCCATCGTACATGGAGTAATGTCATAATTTGAACAACTCATTGTTTTTATTTGACCAGAGCAAAATAACAATTATTAAGTTCTTTATTATAAATTCTAAGGGCTAGATAGAATGCCAACGACGAACATAATAACACTTTATTTTTGTTCCAGACGTGCATTCCTATCATATTCCTAGTCAGTTACTTAGGCCATTGTATTCTTGTATTGCGTTGTTTTGTATGACACTTCATACCAACCAATATAGTACTAATACCCAAGAATTTCATAGTGTGACCTAACTAGGAATACAACCATAACATGTATATCATTTATATACACGTGAGCTAGACTTTCTAGTCTTTTCTTTCTTTCTGCCAATAAACTTTTGTAGTTTCTCTTTTAGTTTTCCTCATTATTCAGAAAAACACTTCAACATCAATAACTTCTAGGTTTGTTGGTCAAATACCAATAACCTTGAGGTTCTTACTTTGAAGTTGATCATCATATGACAAGGATTTCACTATTAGTAACCTTTTAATATGATGAACAATTTCACTCATAATTTTATCCATCATATCATGATGACTTTTTGAGACCATGTATGTACATGCTAGGCTCGTAAAGTATAACCTTAGTATTCGCATGTGCAAATCTGGCTTGCACCCATTATATGCACACGTAGAATCTATAACACCCGATCATCACGTGATGCTTCGAAACGACGAGTCTTAGCAACGGTGCATACTAAGGACAATCACTTCATGGATATGCGAATATCGTTGGTGCCCCAATAGTTGGAGGATTGGGACGCCTTGCGTCTTCAACCTTCGTACATTCCCATAAAACTTATGAGTTTATGTAGTCTCACCAAATTATATTCTATCATCTTGCAATAAGGTCTTTAGATATCACATATATCTCATACCTTGATTATTTCTGAAAACTAAATTTTCAGCTCCTTACTTTTCAAACATATTTGAACTTCAAGTTTCACGGAGACAAGATAACTTTAGGTACTAATTGAAACCATAGTTCTTTGAATCAACAATGTGAGGTTTACTAAAAGTTTGCAATAGGACTTAAACATTTCTTGATTCTTTAACAATACGGTACCAGTCCGTAAAGTTTCTTGTCAGATTTTAACAGTATTTCTATCTCAATTACAAGACTAGCGCATGGTAGAAAACGGATGCCAATACTACAAAATTAATTCAAAATACTACTCAGACTATGTTCATGATAATTAGTTCATGTTTTAATCTAATTACTAATGAACTCCCACTTAATACAACATCCCTCATAGTTGTTAAGTGGTACACGATCCAAATCCACTACACCAAAACCGATCATCACGTGAGATGATGTAGCTTCAATGGTGAACATCAACATGTTGATCATATCATCCATATGACTCGTGTTCAACCTTTCGGTTTCCGTTGTCCCGAGGCCATGTCTGTACATGCTAGGCTCGTCAAGCAAACCCAAGTATTCCGCGTGTGCAACATGGCTTACACCCGTTGTATATGAACGTTGAATCTATCACATCCGATCATCACGAGATGCTTTGAAACGACGAACTTTGGCAACGGTGCATACGAGGGGAGAACACTTTATTATCTTGATATTAATGTGAGGGATCATCTTATAATGCTACCGTCGCGTTCTAAGCAAAATAAGATGCATAAAGGATTAACATCACATGCAATTCATATGTGATATGATATGGCCCTTTTGTCTTTGCGCCTTTGATCTTCATCTCCAAAGAACGGACATGATCTCCATCATCTTCGGGCATGATCTCCATCATCGTCGGCGTAGCGTCAAGGTCCATGGTGCCGTCTTCATGGTTGTTCACCTCATGTAGCAACTATTACAACTACTTTGAAATACTACTCAACATGAAATTTAAAGACAACCATAAGGCTCCTGCCGGTTGCCACAATACAATAATGATCATCTCATACATATTCATCATCACATTATGGCCATATCACATCACCAAACCCTGCAAAAACAAGTTAGACGTCTCTAATTTGGTTTGCATATTTTACGTGGTTTAGGGTTTTCGAGAGAGATCTAATCTACCTATGAACATGAACCACAACGGTGATACTAGTGTTGTCAATAGAAGAGTAAATTGAATCTTCACTATAGTAGGAGAGACAGACACCCGCAAAGCCTCTTATGCAATACAAGTTGCATGTCGAACGAGGAACAAGTCTCATGAACGCGGTCATGTAAAGTTAGTCCGAGCCGCTTCATCCCACTATACCATAAAGATGCAAAGTACTCAAACTAAAGATAACATAAGAATCAACGCCCACAAAACCATTGTGTTCTACTCGTGCAACCATCTATGCATAGACACGGCTCTGATACCACTGTAGGATAACGTTGCATAGAAAACAAAAAATTTCCTACCGCGAACACGCAATCCAAGCCAAGATGCAATCTAGAAGATGGTAGCAACGAGGGGTTTATCGAGTCTCACCCTTGAAGAGATTCCAAAGCCCACAAGAGTAGGCTCTTGTTGCTGCGGTAGACGTTCACTTGCCGCTTGCAAAAGCGCGTAGAAGATCTTGATCACGATCGCTTCCGGCGCCACGAACGGGCAGCACCTCCGTACTCGGTCACACGTTCGGTTGTTGATGAAGACGACGTCCACCTCCCCGTTCCAGCGGGCAGCGGAAGTAGTAGCTCCTCTTGAATCCGACAGCACGACGGCGTGGTGTCGGTGGTGGTGGAGAAATCCGGCGGAGCTTCGCTTAAGCGTGCGGGATGTGGTGGAGGAGAGAGACCGCTAGGGTTTGGGGAGAGAGGGGGGTTGGGCGCCGGCCCTCTAAGGGGTGCGGCCAAGGCTGAGGCTTGAAGTGGTCAGCCCCCTCTCCTATGCCCCTCATTATATAGGTGGAAGCCCCAAGAGTTCTAGTCCAAGTCTTCGAATAAGACCCCAACACTAAAACCTCCCATATGTGGGAAACCTACTCAAGGAGGGAGTCCTACCCAAGGTGGGACTCCCACCTTTCCTTGAGGCCTCGTTCGGTTAGCCCCATCCCGCCCGGTATCGGGCCGGAATTCGCGTGGATACATCGGTATTGGGCCCCCGGGGGTTAAATACCGGCCCGCTCCGAAAATGCGTTCGGTTAAACCCCGTCGGTTTTCTAACCCGCCCGGTTTTGTCTGAAACCACTCGGTTCGACCGGTTTTTAGAAACACGACTCTTGACCCGTGGAATCCATCCCGAGCGAGGCGTGCGACGCGTGCGTGCTCTCGCTCTCGCGACAGCGGCGGCGCCGGCGATTCAAGCGGAAGGGACGGCGGCGGCGACTCGACGGTGGGCGGCTGGAGGAGGAGAGCTCCTCGACGAAGCGGACGCCACCCTTCCTCGACACGGACGCCGCCACGGAGCCCGATCAAATCCCTAGCCGCAGGCTCAAGATCTGCCCTTCCCCGCCTCCGACGCCGGCCGGTAGAAGGTAAACCATCTCCTCCTCCTCCTCCCCTCCACCTCTTCCTGTATAAGGCCTCGTTCGGTTGCAGAGAACGCCGGCCGGTACGTAGAAGGTAATCCGATCAGTTCGTGTTGGTTGGTTTCGATCTGGCATGGATCTTGTCCAGGAACGTCCGTGTGCTGAACTTAATCTTCATGGTCTTCCTCTATATATCTGTTGTACCTGTATGCTTGCTGTGGTGCAAGGGGGTGAGGCGAGCACCAATGTTGTCACCCAGATTATTTCGATTTCATGGTTGTTTCTAGTGTTGATTGATTTTGGGTTTTACCAACTGGGATATTGCATGGCACGGTCATGATTTAAAATGCATATATATGCACAAACCGTAGTTAGCTCTATGTGATATTAAGTTAATAAAAGAATCTAATAAGAGTCTGAATATGTCACAAACCGTAGTTAGCTGGCTGAGATTTCTCGTTCAGTTCATTTTCAATAAAATGTTGATTGCAAAATGTTCAGTTTCAGCACGAGGCAACCATATATATTAATTGAACAGTGGAATTCCTCTAGAAGAAAAATCCCGATAGTTGTATTTCTGTTGTAAGCTTCCTTCCGTGTGGTAAATGATCTACTCAACTTAACTTATTTCATCCTGTTTTTATTTTACATGATGGTTATTGGCTGTAGTAATTTAAACCTGAAATTATTGGCTGCATACCAACTGTCCAGTGCATCCTTTTCAGCAAGTACCAATTATCCAGAGTACATATTAATCCTGCAGTTATACTTTGTGTGTTATTGGCTGTAGTAATTTAAACCTGAAACTACTGCAGAGTACCAACTGTCCAGTGCATCCTTTACATGATGGTTATTGGCTGTAGTAATTTAAACCTGAAACTACTGTAGAGTACCAACTGTCCAGTGCATCCTTTACATGATGGTTATTGGCAACCTGCTCTATATAGGATAGAATGTATAACATCAGTACTTATAAGTTTTTAATTAAAAGCAAATTCTGTTCATTAAATAACTAGTGTCCTTTTTATCTTTAGTTTTTGAATGGCTTTGAGAATTACGGATCGGATTAGGAAGAGAGAGGAGGAGGAAGAGGAGGAAGAGGAGGATGATGATGATATGATTCTATTTCTTTTACCAATGCTGCATCTGCTGGGTGAACCAAGGGAAAAAAAGCCCCGCCATACATCGACGATAAGAGGCGAGGAGGTTGTAAGGGACTTGCTGGAAGGGCACGTACAAAATTGTCGGGTAGCATTTAGGATGGAGGCCCACATCTTCAGGGCTTTGGCTAGTTTCCTTCGACGCGAGAGATTGGTGCGTGATACCAGACTTAGCGTCGAAGAGAAACTTGCAGCCTTTCTGTGGATGTTGTCCCATAATTCCTCATACCAGGATCTCCAAGTACAGTTCAAGCATAGTAATGACACTTTCCATAACATCATGAATAACTTCTTCAACATCGTTCCTGCACTATCCAAACACTTTCTGAAGCCTCCCAATCCAGCTCAAGTACACCCAAAGATCCGGAACAACCCAAGATTCTTTCCTTATTTTCAGGTTTTTGCTAAACTACTTCAGTCTAAATCATATAACCATGGAAATATATTCTTTTTCACATAGCAAATGATACCTTGTTGGTGTTCTTTGCAGAATTGTCTTGGAGCTATTGATGGGACTCATGTTCCCATGAACATTAATGGTGACATAGCCACACCATTTAGAAATAGGAAGGGAACACTCAGCCAGAACGTGATGGTGGTGTGTGACTTTGACCTGAACTTCACATTCATTTCTTGTGGTTGGGAGGGCTCTGCGACTGATGCTAGGGTTCTTAGGTCAGCAATTCGCAAAGGGTTTAGAGTACCTGAGGGCAAGTTCTATCTTGTGGACGGTGGGTACGCAAATACTAAGTTCTTTCTTGCTCCGTATCGTGGTGTTCGATACCATTTGAAGGAGTTTGGCCGTGGTCACCGAGCACCACAAAACTACCAAGAACTGTTCAATCATCGCCATGCCGTGATACGGAATCATATTGAACGGGATTTGGGAATCTTAAAGAAGCGCTTCCCCATTCTCAAGGTTGGAACACATCACACAATACAAAACCAAGTCAAGCTACCGGCTGCTGCTGCAGTGTTGCATAACATCATCCGTATGCACAAGGGGGATGAGAGTTGGTTAGATAACCAAAGAGAACTCATACCTGCAGCAAACTATGTTGACCTACCTGATGGTGACCCCCCACAAAATCATCAAGTCAACCATGAAGGCGACAACCTTAGAGATACCATTGCGCAACAAATGTGGGCAGATTACCGACGTTAAGTAGTGATGTAATAAAGTAGTGACATCTGAACTTATTTGATGTAATAGGGTACCAGACTTTAACTTCTTCTGTTTTGCATCTTGTTCGATGTAATAAAGTACCAGACTTGAACTTCTTTTGTTTTGCATCTTGTTTGATGTAATAAAGTACCAGACTTGTTTGATGTGAGATTTTTAAATTCTTATATGGTGAATAAATGTCTGGCTGCTTGTATCAATAATATTTATAGGGTCGCCATGTCTACCATGACGAATGTAAGACGATCTCCAAGGACGGGAACGCAAGGCAGTGGTGGGGTAACAAAAAAGAGGGGAACATCATCTAAAGGTGAGTGCATGTGTTCCTTTAATGTGATTGATGCTACTTGACTTTTTATAATGTGTAGCTTACTGTGAACTTGACTTTTTCCTCAAACAGCTAGGGCCTCTTGGAATGCAGACCTAGAGAAGGCTCTTGTGGATTTGCTCCATGAGCACAATACTCCACAATATCGTGGGCAGAATGGATGGTCCACCGATGTTTGGAACAGGATTACCAAGAAATTCCATGATAACCATCCATACAAGAATTACACAAAGGGTCAGATCCAAGACAAGGAGAAGGAGTTGAAGAGAGAGTACAAGATGCTCAAGGAGGCTAGACAGCAGAGTGGGGTTTCGTGGAATGAGAAACGGTGTATGATTGAAGCTGATCCAGAGTTGTGGGACAACCTCATCATTGTAAGATAGTTTGTATTGCTCCTTTCATGCTTATATTCATTCCTTTTAACAATATGCATCACTCATGTGTTCCTTTATATTGTGTAGTCATTTCCTAAGATCGGGAAGTTCCGTAGCAACAAGGCTTTTCCCCTCTTTGATGCCTTGGGAGAGCTATATGATGGACATCTTGCCGAGGGAAACTACAACTTCACTTCCACTGAACCAACACAGCACACACAAGTGGAGGTCAATCCCGAGGTCAGTTCTGTAGAGGCGACACATTCCCATCATGATAATGCAGAGACCTTGGTGGATGATACACAAGGAGGGATGCAAGAGGCTAGTATGATGGAGAACTTTGTTGGGAACGGGGAGGCTCAGCCCACGGTGCCTGCTGCACCATCAACAAGTACTGAAAATGAACCCAAGAAGCGCCGGTCAAATGGAGATATTGCTGCTATGATGGAGAAGTACATTGAGATCAAGATGAAGCAGGTCGAGAGCAAGCAAATCGCGAACATGGATGAGTACTCAATCAAGAACTGCGTGGCTCGTCTAAACACAATGGGATTGTCACGAGAGGATAAGGTCAAAGCCCTAAAAGTCTTTACGAATGCTGACAATCGCGAGCTCTTCCTTTGCGTTGATATGGATACAGCTCTGATGTGGCTGCAAGGCGAAATGGCTTAGGAAAGGTAAACTCATGCTTCACTTTTGGTATTTCTCGACTATATAAACTTGGATAAATTACAGTAAACCAACCAAAATCACATATTCACATGATTATGATGGTGGCCATTTATTTATTTGAATACCCTGTCATGTCTTAAGGCAGGTGGCTAATATTACCCCACGATTAACATGCCAAAATGTTTCATACTTTATTATTATTGGCTCATATACGTGAAACACATTTACTGATGCTCAGGTTCTGGAATTCCAATAATATGGGTGTAATTTATTTTCCTAGCTTCAAAGATGTAGCAGAGAAAACTTCTCATATCAGAACTTTTTTGTTCTGATTTGATATTAGACAAGTATGATATGAAGGTGAGGTTTAGCTTGTGCTAGGTTTTTGTCCAGGTTCAGGAAGAGAGAAAGCACATATATTTGCAGCCAATGATCTTATACGATGTTAGCTTCAGTTCATCTCCTTTCGTTTCATACTTCTTTGCTTCTTTGCTAACTGCATATGTGTTGTTGTAAGATATAGCTGTATGTGTGAGCATTTCTAGATTTGAGAAATTCTCATGTAGATTTCTAGATTTAAGGAATTCTCGTGTAGATTATAAGTTTGCATGAAGTACTGAACTCGCTATTAAGAAGTACCAGTTGCGCAATGTTCACCTGATGTACTACAGTCTTCCTGCCATTCATTGATGTAGTACAGGCTTCTTGCCATTCATTCATGTAGTACTGGCTTATATTTTGTGTCTCTGAGTTTATATGGAGTTGACTGATTCATTCATGTGTGCTTGCATTTTGTGATCTTTGATCCATTTTGATATTTTTTTATCTGAGCCTTTTGCTTACATTTTCTCTGTAAATTATAGATACATAATAGAGGGAAAAGAAATAGAGTTTTTTCATGAAGAAGCTCCAGAAGAACTGAAGAAGATGGGCAAGGGTGCTGTGTATTGGATCAGTTTCTGTGCTTTACTGCGGAAAAGCAAAATATTTATTTGTATTAATTTGCTGAATTTTGAAGTTTACCCAATAAAAATCGGATGGATCTTCTAGGATATTTTTCATATCAACTAGATTAAAGTACAATCGTGTTGCTTGCTTGCTGTTTCTGGCGAACTGTGCAACCATATTTAAGTACAACTGTTGCTGACGATCAACCGAATGTTTCTGCCTGCCATGCCTCTGCTGATGTTTCTGCTTGTTACTGTTTCTGCATGCCTGCTGCTGTTTCTGCATGTCCAGTCTGCTGCTGCTTGTGGGGTGCGGGGGATTAACCGAACGAACATGTAAAGCAGGGATATGGGGAAAGAGTTTAGCGGGGATTGGGGTGGTGGTGGGGGTTCACCCGATTACTCCCCGGGTTAGATCCACGTGGGATTTGAGCCACTCATAACCGAACAAGCCCTGAGGTGGGTTGGCCGGCCACACTAGGGGAGTCCACCTTGGACTCCTCCCCTTTAGGGTTGGCTGGTCATGCAAGGTGGAGTCCCTCCGGGACTCTACTTTCCATGGTGATTTCTTCCGGACTTTTCTAAAACCTTCTAGAACCTGCCATAAATGCACCGGATCATTTCCAAACTTGGAATATGACTTCCTATATATGAATCTTATTCTCCGGACCATTCCGGAACTCCTCGTGATGTCCGGGATCTCATCCGGGACTCCGAACAAATATTCGAACTCCATTCCATATTCAAGTTCTACCATTTCAATATCAAACCTTAAGTGTGTCACCCTACGGTTCGCGAACTATGCGGACATGGTTGAGTACTCACTCCGACCAATAACCAATAGCAGGATCTGGAGATCCATAATGGCTCCCACATATTCAACGATGACTTCAGTGATCGAATGAACCATTCACATACGATACCAATTCCCTTTGTCATGCGATATTTTACTTGTCCGAGGTTTGATCATCGGTATCACTCTATACCTTGTTCAACCTCGTCTCCTGACAAGTACTCTTTACTCGTACCGTGGTATGTGGTCTCTTATGAACTTATTCATATGCTTGCAAGACATTAGACGACATTCCACCGAGAGGGCCCAGAGTATATCTATCCGTCATCGGGATGGACAAATCCCACTGTTGATCCATATGTCTCAACTCATACTTTCCGGATACTTAATCCCACCTTTATAACCACCCATTTACGCAGTGGCGTTTTGTGTAATCAAAGTACCTTTCCGGCATAAGTGATTTACATGATCTCATGGTCATAAGGACTAGGTAACTATGTATCGAAAGCTTATAGCAAATAACTTAATGACGTGATCTTATGCTATGCTTAATTGGATGTGTCCATTACATCATTCATACAATGATATAACCTTGTTATTAATAACATCCAATGTTCATGATTATGAAACTAATCATCCATTAATCAACAAGCTAGTTAAGAGGCATACTAGGGACTCTTTGTTGTCTACATATCACACATGTACTAATGTTTCGGTTAATACAATTATAGCATGATATATAAAAATTTATCATAAACATAAAGATATATAATAACCACTTTTATTATTGCCTCTTGGGCATATCTCCTTCAACTCGGGCCCTAGTAAAAAGCATTAGACATAGCAAAGATATACCAATACTCATACATGAATATCCTCAAGACAAAGACCTTAAATCTCGATACATATGGATGATTACATGATCAATATCATCTAAAAACCATCTATCTCTTATACCTACATGGGACTACTCACTCATGGTGAAGGAGAGTGAGTACATGGATGTCGGTGATGACGTTGGTTGCGGTGATGATGAAGAAGCCCTCAAAATCCCTCTCTCCGAGTGGAGAGCAGGATCAATCTGACCCCGAAACGAAGATCGTGGTCTCGGTGGTGCTCTGTTTCGCGAAAAGCTCCGTCCTCCTGGAAGCGTTGGTTTTTAGGGTATATAAGGAGGTACGCGAAAGGAGGAGGTGAGGCAATGCTTGAGGGCCAAAAGGGTCTAGGTGGCGCGCCCCATGGTGCTGGGCGCGCCACCAGGTGCCTTTTGGGCATCGGCCCCCCTCTCGTGCAATTCCAAAGCTCCACGTCCCTTGCTTTGCTGAAAAACTCCCCTCGTATTTTTCCTTGATTTTATTTCCCGTGAAACATACATAAAGAAGACTTTTGCTAAAAACAACATCACATCCAGCAGTTTTATCCAAGTATGGAGAGATTCCAGAACAAATCCTAGAGCAAAGTGCTTGGAAAAGTAGATACATTTGAGATGTATCACACATATATGTCTGTGACTCTGCTATACCTCCCTTATTAGCATGAGTTCACAAGAATGTTATATGTGCATTTACATCTCGGGACTTCTATTATGTTCCTCCTCTTCAGTTAATTTACGACCTTTGTCTACTAGTTACCAGCCAAGTTGTGGTTGTGCACTGATGACTTACAATGCATGTTACTCTTGTGGTCTTCAAGACATTTCACTTCGAGATGTCAGGAGAAACAAACTCCAATACCTCATCTATTTCTAAGACCCGATCAAAGTGCTGTAATCCATAGAATTTGGGGTTCATGCACCTTTTGCTTTGTTCTACCTTAGAGCATCAGCCTCTTTTATATCAAGGTCGTGCTAAGTCTCATGACCTTACTGATGAAGTGATGCTCTTACATATCTTTACTAGCCCTTCCTCCGAGTTGTCCGTGCTTGGGAATGTTTGGGTGTATGTATTGATACGACCCTACGAGATTATTAGAAATTCTTGTTGCTTTGAAATCCAAGGACATTTTTGTCATCCTTAGAATTGTTGGTTAACAGATCACTAAGCTAAGCATGAATGTGTTTCCAAGTCCGTTTAATCAAGCACACATTCTTCGATCAAAGAGTTAGGTTCACACCAAAGCTTTCAAGATCACATCAGCTGTTTTGTAAATAAAGATTGCCTTTTGAACTTATTGATATACCGATGGTTCATGATATTCCAGATGTCTTCCTATAAGTCTCGCCATGTGGCCACATGACCGTGTTGTCGAGTTTGTGAGTAAAATATGGTTCTCTGAATCGCTACTTCTCCAAGAAACCGTATTGGATATCCTAGACTAGTTGGTTGAGATTAAACAACAACTTCGAGAGTTGAAAGACAAGAGCTCTATCCCACTTGATTCTTCTTAAAGGGATGTGTAGTTTTGTTCGTATTGAAGATAGGTAGTGTCTCGTCCTTGGATACGTTATTTGCCCAATCTTTGATTTGAGTTAGGGCTATTGTTAAATCAAACTCAGCCCAAGGACTATCTTGGTGGTGTTTCTATTCATGGTGTTTTGCCTAAGTACATCTTCATGTCCTTTGGTCTGACCAATAATTTTGCCTTATTGATGCAACATATGAGACCATCTTATTAGAGTATCTTGATAAGTCTGTTGTTGAGCCCATCAATGACATTATTATTTTCTTCATGTCTAAAGAGGTTCATATTGAACAATTGGCACTAATGTTGGAAACTTTTAGGAACCATCTTTGTGTTGTCGCAAAGTATCTGTTCTAGATGTTGGAAGTGACCTCCTCTAGTTCACGTGCATTTGATGAAAGATGTCGCCATGGATATGAGTAGAGTTCACTTTGCTTTCCTTGGGAATCATCGCAAGTTGGGCATGCATGTGCGAAGTATTCTTGAGATGGCTAGGTGTTACCTCCATTGGCTTGAAAATTTCCTCAAGCAACTAAGCCACTGACTGGTTTGTTCAAGAATATACGAAGCTTAAAAGCTTCAATATCTTCTTTGATGTCCCCACAAGGACTCAAGTGTGTTACATTACAAGTTCATGCACGCAATTGCCTTCGTTAGTCGCAACCATATGTATCACCCAATCTAGCTCAATCTTTTGGATCTCGACATTGTAGTCCATGTCTGCAGAATCTAGTAGCTTTAACTTCATGGTAAGTGTTGCAAATTTTGATTCGGGCATGCTAAGTCTGAAATGTGTTTACACCCTAACCTAAGCTGAATCTCAAGCGTCAATGATGGTTGGTGTTTCTCAAAGATATTTGACATTGGTCTCTTTGTAAATCCGACAAGATTGATGATGTGGTTAACACAATTAGTCGGAAGGCCTAATGCCATAATCTCTTGAAAAGCCAAAAAAAACCACTCTCCATAAGGGATCTTATGCGACTTATTCTAGGAGTTTCCCTTTTGATGTATTTTTAATCTTAAAGTCCAACCTTCACTTGATGACCTATTGAAGGCTACTAAATAGCCTAATATAGGTGTCTAGAACATTAAGGAGAACATTAGAAGCAAATTTGCAAAATGTTTCTTGATCTATCCCTCGAAACCTTTCCTCTTGTGAAAACAACTCCGTTAGGAGAAATTCCACTCCATGGTGATCATTGGCACTTCAGTAGCGCCAGTGCTATTTCTCTCCCTTTGGTTTGTACCTGAATTTCTAACCAACTCACATGTTGTGTGAATTCGTCAGTCATCTATGGTCCCCAGTCTTCTGAGTACGTCAGCCATTCCATGTACCCATGCCAAACGAGTAACTATGATTTTGAAATCCAAAGTTGCTCTGGAAGGATACTCACTTGTGCTTCTACGAGTCACCGTCTCTAAGAATGCCTCGTGATGCTATCAAAGGTAGTTTAAATCTTCGCTATCTTGTCCCTTCATATTCTTCTCAAGCGTGGAGAAATTGCCTACCAAAAAAATTTGAAACTTCTTTCATCTCCTCCGTTACCTTGACGTGTTTCATGCTTGTTAGCTCAAGAGATGTTCTTGAATACTCTTTCCATGAGTTAACCATGAGATACTCGATCTTTGTGAAGATCCACAATCCAGTGTCATTCCCTCTTTTCTTTAGAGTGAAGAAAGCAAAATGAAGAGATCTTCATGATGTTGTGGATCAACCTCTTCAAGAAAGAAGATTATCATGGTATCGACAAGATCGTTGAAGACCGGTGTAGTCCTTGTCCCCTTCTGTCTTCTTACCTTTGAATCTCACGACAAGATTCTTTTAAGGGGGATAGATCTATAACACCCCTATTTTAGTAAAACCTAGATTAGGAGTAATGTGCATCACGGGCATCATAGTATTTTGCTAAGAAAAATGCATTAAGGAAAATTTTGGAAACCCTAAGTCCAGTCTAAATCTCCTTGTGTTTTCAAATGCTCAAACTATTTCAAATTTCCAAACTATGGTCACATGGAACTTTTGCAATATGTCAAGATGCCCATGGGTATTTTGAAAACTTTAGAGAAGTTTGAAACTTCAAATAAATTTAAAACACGAGAAAGAATTTTAAAACCAAATAAGAAAGGGGTTTGGATGAAAGAAAAGGAAAACCTTCCCCACGACCTAGGCAGTTTCTGGCCCATCTCCTTTGCTCCTCCCCTCTCTGTCGCCTGTAGGCAGGAGCTAGCGGCCCAACCCAACTTGGCCTAGCTCATCTCCCAAACTTCATCCCCTACCTTCGTTCATGAAGCAACTCAGTGTCGAGCTCCGTAGCTCTTCATGCGCCAAGAAACTTGCCGCCGACCCCGGTGGCCTACAAGACCCCCTCCGCCATCGAGATGAACCCTAGATGCCCACTTCCCCTCTCCCTCTATCTCTCACGCGTGAAAGAACAAACACCCTAACTCTAGCCCTCACAGACGCCGGCCGCCCCGCCATTCCGAGCCCGCATGAGCTCCGCCGTGTGGTCCGGAAGCTCCGCCTCTTGGAGCATTCCCGCTGAAGGAATCGACCGCGCGCATCCTCAATCATCGTCGACTAGCTCGCCGGCCCGAACTCCTGTCGCCGTCAATTAGCTCGATTCTGACATCCATACGCCTTGCCGACAAGCCCTATGACATCGTTATGAGATTCTCCCCCCACTGCTCTCGCCTCGCTCTCTAGCCCTCTGTAGCATCTTCACACCGAGCAACTGCCTGCACTGTCGCTCGGGCCTATCGTCGGCCAAGATCCAGTGACGCAAACGGAGTGGCGCTGCCCTATTTTGGCTCCTCATGGTCGCGCACATCCAACGCGCCTAGCGGCGCTGCCCCGCGCACCCTCCTTCACCGCGTCTGTGCGCGGCCGGAGGAAGATGCCGCCGACTGACGTCATCATGATGTCATGTTGAAGTCATATTTCCTTTCTATATTCTGAAATAAATTCCTGTTATTAATAATTATATGACATGTGGGGCCCCTTTGTCAGAGATTTAATAATTTCAAAAATATTTAGGAAAAGAATAAAACCCTGACTGTGGGCCATGTCTGTCAGATTTTTTTATAATATCCAGGAATTTCATGAAAATGATTAAAACTTGTAAAATTCATAACTAATTCATGTTAAATCAAAAATATGTTTAAAATATCAAAAGTTTCATAAAAATGAGATCAATTTGGTATCAAAAGGATTCATTGTTAAAACAACTTTGAACCCTAGTTGTTTTAGAAGAACAAAATGAACCCCTCCGAGGTTTCCGAAACTGCTAACCCTAGTTCACCGAACCCTAGTTACATATTTGGACATGCCATAGGTATTATTTCAATACCTTTAATATGTCATGTCATCATCCTTGTTTGCGTATTGCATTATTCCATATGTTGATTGCTCTTTTACCTTTCCGGTATTTGCTTCTTTGTGATCTATAGAGCACATGCCCGCGATGATGAAGATCGACAATGACACATGTCAATACTTCTCCATCGACGAACAAGTCGAGTACAAGATCGTCGAAGATGCATATTTATTTATCAGCTCGTTCATATATGGTTTCTAAATGCTTTTGCTTATGGTTCCCACATATGGCATACGATTCCAATATGTTTTATCAGTAGATATAGTTATCCCATGTGTTGCATTTAGCATCCTTATAACCTAAATTACCTAATCTACTGCTCCCAGCGAAACCCGGTTTGAACTTGTGTGCATCGCTAGAGCCAAGCTTAGTTGATGAATTCTCATCCATCCGGTTGATGAATTAGAGCTACAAATGAAGCTAGTAAGACATGATGATGTGGTAGGGTCATTGATGATATTAAACACGATTTAAAGGTTTGGATGTGCCACCATATTATGTGGTGATTTGACTCGTTCTCGCCGATACTAGGACATGAGTTCTCGCCTTCAGAATCAAGATTGAGCGTACAACCACACGGGGAATCCCTTGACCCGATCTTTCTTAGTCTGTTCATAAGTCACATAGTTTGCAAGTTTCATTTGGCATCTGCATGGTGAAGATGTGGCAAAGGTTTTCAAAGTTGCATCATACAAGCCGTGTACTTCATTTAATACAAGGTGCTTAGTCTTCCAATCTGCTGGCCCAGTCTCTCGGAGATGCTTATAGGAGTAGAGTGTGCGTGTGAGTATTTATAGGGTGAGTGATGTATGCGCGTGTATGTAAGTGTCTACGTTTATACTGTGTTTCTAAAAAAAAGAGTCAGAAAAATAACTAAATAACTTCTGTAGGTAATTAATTCATTTGGGAGGAAAAGGGAATTATGTCAGGGTGATGGAGATGGATGCACGGCACCAGAACAAACATTAACCTTCTGTGGATTTTTGACGTAGCTAATTCTGGAATTGGATCTCCATTGTCCATGGACTTTGGACCTGATTGGCAGGATTACTTGAGAAAAAAAAATCTGATGTTCAAATTCCGTGAATGTTAGTGAGGTGCTAAGTCAAGGACTAAACTCACTACGGTTTAGAAGGGCAATTGTAGAGGGACGCTGCTACAGAGTGCTATAGCACTAATTAGTCTATCACGGTGCCCCACCTAAATTAGGAAATAAAAATTGTCCAACATGTCCGTGTTCCAAAAATAGAAAAGTCCTAATCGCACAGGTTTCCTTCCACCGCATTGGTCTGCACGTGAAATACGGGGACCGCCTTCTCATTACCCCGCTCCGTTGTAATTTCATAACAGGAAAAAAAAGCAAGATCTAGACCGCGTACAAATTCACACAAAGTAAATGCATCTTGTATATTCTTCTTTTCTTCGTTGAGTTCAGAACAAATATTTGCATGTAAGAAATTCGAGTTTAACTACACAAAGTTAAATCCCAGAAAACATACTCCGTAGTAGTGTTTGCGATTCCAATTGAAGATGTAAAAAAGGGGCAGTGTGAATGTAGAAAAAAAGAAGAAATTACATACAAAATCTGCGGAAACCTACTATTTTCAAGATCTGGATGTTGAAAAAGGGGGGAAATTCAATTGGCCCCGCAAAAAAAGGGGAAAATTTACATCTGTTGCCATCATTCTGGATGTAGAAAAAGGAAAAAAGTTACATCCGCTGCCATCAGCCCATCACCCTGGATGTAAAAAAAATCAAAAAGTATATCCCAGCTCTGAAATTTCCAACAAAAAATATAGAGAACCTGATATTATTACATCCTTGGAGCAAGGGAGGTGCGGGAGTTGAAAAATCGAATAACATGTTTGCCTTTTTTGCACAAGCCACGAAAAATATCGGTTTTATTATGAAACTGCAAGTGAGCGCATAGAATATGAAGATATATGAGCCAAATTTTGTTTCCAAATTTTCTAACATTTTTAAATTTGATTTTTGAATAAAGGGAGCATCTACACCTTGGATCAAAAGTGCATTTCTGCAACAAAGGTGAAACTTGAAAGTGAGAATGAGCTTTTGCTCTGTCCTAGTTTTTTTTTTTTTGAGCATCTTTTGCTCTGTCCTAGTGTCCCAGTATTATCGGCTCCTGGCTTTCGACGGCCCGTCTATCTCGGTATCCAGGGAGCCCGTCGGCATCGGCCCAGCCTCCGAACGGCAACCGCAATCCGCAGACCCCTCGTCCTCACCGATCCATCGCCATCAACCACGCGCGGCCGCTCCAGCCGTCGCCAAAGACCCCGCCGAATACTGTCTGCCCCGCTCGCTCGCCGCCATGAAGACCTGTGACACTGCTGTAAAATCCCCCATTCCGGCTAACCCCGTCACCGCGCCACGCAGCACGGTCTTGTCGTACGGACAAGACCCCTCTGGCGTCCGGCCACCGGCGGATCAATTCCAGCGACAGCTCCTCGTCCTCTTCGCCGCCGGTCCGTGGTAGACATTCCCCAGGCCATTAACAAACCAGTCAATCCGGGGCGGACGCGGTCCGCGCCAAAACCCCGGCAATTATCTAACGAGCAACGCCGGTCGCTGTCGCCCAGACGCGCATGCGTGATGCATCGCCTCCTGTCATGTCCCCAGCTCGACTGGTCTCGCTCGCTCGCGTTAGCTAGCTGCTAGCAGTTGCTAGCTAGCGCGGCCGGCAGTATCGGATGGGACACGCGCGCTCCCTCGGTGGCACCGATAAACTGCGCCTTCACCTCGCCATTGGACGCCTCCGCCTTCTCGCCCGCCCGCCAGATTAGCTTAGCTTAGTCGTCGTTTTCCAACGCTCACGGGTTGCGCGTGCGTCCATGCTAGTGCTCCGGAGGAGGCGATCGGCAACCTCGGTGTGGCAAGGGCGACTGGTCGTCGGCGTTCGCCAAGGGTCTGAGCTTCCAGGTATGTGCGGCGTACTCTGCTCGCTGCTCACCAAGAACTACGTACCTCTGCTAGGATGTGTCTTATCGTAGTAACATTGTCTGAATCTTATAAGGCCCAACCTCGAGTCGAATGATAAACGTCCGTTTGTGATTTTTACCTGTACTTGCAACTCCAGGTTAGATGCCCGTGAATGGTTGCCTTTTCTTCACCATGACATTCTTTTTTTTCTTTTGAGATTTCACCATGACATTCTGTTAGCGTTGGTCGAGTTCAAATTCTGACACTGTCGATGCATGCCTGAACATGGATATGCAGAAACAGGCAGACGGCAGCAATGGCAGGGTCAACTACCGGCGCCGTCTTCCTGGCCCTGATCATCGCCCTCCTCGTGGTAATCATCATCCTGCTCGGCGTCTGCTGGAAGTTCCTCGGGCCGGGCATCATGAGGAGGTTGCTGAGGCCGAGGAGATGTCCTTCAGGTGAGCGTGCTGCCATTCTCGATTTCTCAACGCAGTTAAACAAATTTCACACGTACCAGACTTATATCGTCAGATCTAAGTGCATTTTTTTTTGTTTCTGCACAAATTTAACAGAGCTGCCCGAATACTTCAGCGGCAACATGAGCGGCAACCTGCGCACCATCACCTACTTCGACTACGCGGCGCTGAAGAGGGCCACCAGGGATTTCCACCAGAAGAACCAGCTCGGGAGAGGAGGATTTGGGCCAGTTTATCTGGTACTGAAAATTTTATGCCTGAAACATCAGAAGATACAAAATTGAGCTCAGATCATAGTGCTACTACTTAGTCACCGGTTGCTGAATTTTGATTGCGCTTTGGTGGATCTGCAGGGGAAGCTGGACTGTGGTAAGAAAGTGGCGGTGAAGCAGCTGAGCGTGGGCAAGTCCGGGCAGGGCGAGTCGGAGTTCTTTGTGGAGGTGAACATGATCACCAGCATCCAGCACAAGAACCTCGTCCGCCTCGTCGGCTGCTGCTCCGAGGGCACGCAGCGCCTGCTCGTCTACGAGTACATGAAGAACAAGAGCCTCGACAAGATCCTCTTCGGTAAGACCGACATTCCTCATCGTTCAGAACTATTACTAAACCAGAGCCAGTAGCATATGTCAATGAATGTTTAATTGTTTATCGACTGAAACTTGTGCAGGGGGTGATGGGTTGCCGTTCCTGAACTGGCGCACCAGGCACCAGATCATCGTCGGCATCGCGCGCGGGCTGCAGTACCTGCACGAGGAGTCCAACCTGCGCATCGTCCACCGCGACATCAAGGCCAGCAACATCCTCCTCGACGACAAGTTCCAGCCCAAGATCAGCGACTTCGGGCTCGCCCGTTTCTTCCCGGAGGACCAGGCGTACCTCAGCACCGCCTTTGCCGGCACGCTGTAAGCTAGGGCTAGCGATATCGCCGTCAACTGAACTCCGATCACCTGACGATGAAAGTACAGGTCATGCATGATACGGTGTTAATTCTTGTGTTTGTCCAATATACAAGGGGGTACACGGCGCCGGAGTACGCCATCAGAGGCGAGCTGACGGTGAAGGCCGACACGTACAGCTTTGGCGTGCTGGTGCTCGAGATCATCAGCAGCTTGAAGAACACCGACCTCACCCTCCCCAACGAGATGCAGTACCTGCCTGAACACGTTCGTAAATTAACCTGTCACTGTCTGAATATCGATCCAGCTCGACGACACAAACACGGACTGAAGAATCGTTCTCTGCTCTGAACTTTTGTACTCAGGCCTGGAGGCTGTACGAGCAGAACAAGATCCTGGAGCTCGTGGACGCCAAGGTGCAGGCCGGCGAGGGGTTCGAGGAGAAGGAGGTGATGCAGGTGTGCCAGATCGCGTTGCTCTGCGTGCAGCCCTACCCGGAGTCCAGGCCGGCCATGTCGGAGGCCGTGCGGATGCTCACCATGAAGACCGACCAGACCATCCCGCCGCCGGTCAAGCCGGCGTTCCTTGACAGGAAGAACCTCAACCGGGACAACAAGGACGCCGACACCTCCACCATGGAGATGATGAGGTCGCCGGCGTCCTACTGGATGATGACGCCGTCGCCCGCTGTCGACAGGCCCTACGACATGAGCTTCGGAAAATGATCCACGATCACCGGTGCACTGCTGCCGTACTAGCTCTCAGGGCATAGCATTTTGGTGCTGCGTTTTGCCTGGCTATCTTGTAGATATTAACAGTTTTGAGACGAAACAACAGTTTATGTACCAATGCGTGCAGCTTAGTGTGCTGCTTTGCTTCTGATGAAATAAAATGCGTGACGTGGTGTGAGTGGTATTATCATTTTGCAAGGTTGATCAAGAGAATAATAGGAGGTGGTATATTTTTCTTTGCCCAAACATGACTTTATATCATTCTTTTTCGGGATTTGCTAGTTCTCAACTAGCTGAGAACTAACATCGTGCTCAGTTAACTCTTACACTATTTAATTTACATCTTATTTCATGCTAGTCATGAGTTGTAAAATAATTTGCAATTGAAATTTGATGACATCATCTAAGTGAGAACGAAATTCGTTCTCAGTCGACTGAGAAACAGTCACACCCTTCTTTTTCTAGCTCTCGGTAAGCCGAACAACCCACTCGATGGGCACGTTCACCGTTGGATCAGAACGCCAATATTCATGCATTCCCTCCTTATCCCTATCCCTATCCGTATGGACATTTCTTCTTCCTCGCGGCACACTGACGAGACATGGAGAGAGAGAGGTGGCACAAATGGAAGGCCGCGACAGAACACAAGTCGGCGATGGTGACGACGAGGACTAGAGCGACTCGGAGCCGCTGTCGCCAAGCAAGAAACTCAACGAGGAGGTGGGGGTGTGCTGGCACAGGAGAATTGGGATGGCGCCGAACTTAGAGGGATGCTTGGGATGATGGTGGACCGGTGGAGGAGGATCTCGGGATAGGGCGGGGTGGCAAGGTACGTGGTAGCGCTCCGGCCTCAGGCGGGAAGGATGGCGGTAAACGTGTTGTGGTTGCAGGGTTACGCTAGAGGAGGAAAACAACGTCACGTTAGGGGTGGCGCCGTCAACAAAAGAGCTAGCTTAAAGCTCGGTCAAGCATTTTTGTGATTTTTTCTTGTATTCGAAACAAAATGAGTACCTATCCAATATAAAAATTAAGATACTTGAAATAAAACCCAGCAGAAAGCCGCTTGGGAAAGGAAGCTTGGATGTTGGCAGAGCAACACTAGAACAAATTAGCCTCTTAAAATTCATTGTGTGCCCTGTTTTCGCCACTAACTTGTCGCCACTTATAATAGTTAATGGCATTGTTGCTGTTGTGAAGTGTATATGTGGATTGCCTAGCCCTTTCCATCAGTTCGGACTTTTGGTTCAAGTGGCTAGTGCATGAAGCTTAACATGGTATTAAAGCCCCAGGTCTCGAGTTCAAATCCCGGTTTTCGCAATTAAGCCTAAAAATTGTTGTTGCCCCCCTCTTTAGCCACCGCTGATGCCCTGTTTCGGTGTGCTCTTCTTCTTTCACGTGTTGACTTTCTCTTCTCCCGTCACACGCGAGTGGGGGTGTTGTGAAGTGTATATGTGGATTGCCTAGCCCTTTCCATCAGTTCGGACTTTTGGTTCAAGTGGCTAGTGCATGAAGCTTAACATGGTATCAGAGCCCCAGGTCTCGAGTTCAAATCCTGGTTTTCGCAATTAAGCCTAAAAATTGCTGTTGCCCCCCTCTTTAGCCACCGCTAATGCCCTGTTTCGGTGTGCTCTTCTTCTTTCACGTGTTGACTTTCTCTTCTCCCGTCACACGCGAGTGGGGGTGTTGTGAAGTGTATATGTGGATTGCCTAGCCCTTTCCATCAGTTCGAACTTTTGGTTGCGTTCGTTAGTGCATGAAGCCTAACATGGTATCAGAGCTCCAGGTCTCAAGTTCAAATCCTGGCTTTCACATGGTTTTCGCAATTAAGCCTAAAAATTGTTGTTGCCCCCCTCTTTAGCCACCGCTGTTTCGGTGTGCTCTTCTTCTTTCACGTGTTGACTTTCTCTTCTCCCGTCACACGCGAGTGGGGGTGTTGTGAAGTGTATATGTGGATTGTCTAGCCCTTTCCATCAGTTCGGACTTTTGGTTCAAGTGGCTAGTGCATGAAGCTTAACAGTTGCAACAAAATCACCAGTGATGAGTATATCGGCGGCGTCGCCAGCCTACAGTTCACCAAAAAAAAATATTGTACGAAACACTTATTTTTTATTTCTTAAATATGTTTGTATTTTCTATTTGAATTTCTTAGTATGTTTACTATTTGCATGCCCTTGGTTTTTTGATGGTACTCAGTTTTGCTCTCTCTCTCTTAGTCACAAACCCTCATTGTGGCTACGTCCTGATTGGTTGAGCCATTGTCACGTGGATCGTGCCCACCAACCATTCACCTCCCCATGGAAATAACGAGTTTGCCACTGATACTTTAACCTCCATAAAAAATAATTTAGATTGTGCAATTACTCGACAAGTTCGGTTTTCTGCATTACATTTCACGCTCTAAAAGTGGTAAACTCTCAAAAAAAATTAGGACAACATTATCATGTCCAAAGTGTTCCCTAATTTAAAATTGTTCAAGAGCTATATAATTTTGGCATATGCGTGAGACATAAATATTTGAGTGAATGCATTACTTTTGTATCCTCTAAAAATGGTAAACTCTCAAGATTTTCTTAGGACAAAATTATCATGTCCAAAGTGTTCCTTAATTTGAAAGTGTTCAGGAGTTTTATAAATTTGTTATATGCTGATGTCTATGCACGCTTCTATTCCTGTAGACAGTGTTGGGCCTCCAAAAGCAGAGGTTTGTAGAACAGCAGTAAGTTTCCCTTAAGTGAATCACCCAAGGTTTATCGAACTCAGGGAGGTAGAGATCAAAGATATTCCTCTCAAGCAACCCTGCAATTAAGATACAAGAAGTCTCTTGTGTCCCCAACACACCTAATACACTTGTCAGATGTATAGGTGCACTAGTTCGGCGAAGAGATAGTGAAATACAAGTAATATGGATGATTATAAGTAGTAATTGCAATCTGAAATAAAAATGGCAGCAAGCGAACATGTAGCAACTTGTTGGAAACGGTGTTTCAATGCTTAGAAACAAGGCCTAGGGATCATACTTTCACTAGTGGACACTCTCAACAATGATCACATAACTGAAGAAATAAATGCTACTCTTTAACACTCTCTTGTTGGATAACAAACACCATTCATTGTGTAGGGTGATACGCGTACAGCACGCGTCCGTTGGGAACCCCAAGAGGAAGGTGTGATGCGTACAGCAGCAAGTTTTCCCTCAGTAAGAAACCAAGGTTTATCGAACCAGTAGGAGCCAAGAAGCACGTTGAAGGTTGATGGCGGCGAGATGTAGTGCGGCGCAACACCAGGGATTCCGGCGCCAACGTGGAACCTGCACAACACAACCAAAGTACTTTGCCCCAACGAAACAGTGAGGTTGTCAATCTCACCGGCTTGCTGTAACAAAGGATTAAATGTATAGTGTGGATGATGATTGTTTGCAGAAAATAGTAGAAACAGTATTGCAGTAGATTGTATTCGATGTAAAAGAATGGACCGGGGTCCACAGTTCACTAGAGGTGTCTCTCCCATAAGAAATAGCATATTGGGTAAACAAATTACAGTTGGGCAATTGGCAAATAGAGAGGGCATGACAATGCACATACATGACATGATGAGTATTGTGAGATTTAATTGGGCATTACGACAAAGTACATAGACCGCTATCCGGCATGCATCTATGCCTAAAAAGTCCACTTTCAGGTTATCATCCGAACCCCTTCCGGTATTAAGTTGCAAGCAACAGACAATTGCATTAAGTATGGTGCGTAATGTAATCAATGACTATATCCTCGAACATAGCATCAATGTTTTATCCCTAGTGGCAACAGCACATCCATAACCTTAGAGGTTCTTGACACTCCTCCAGATTCACGGAGACATGAACCCACTATCGAGCATAAATACTCCCTCTTGGAGTTACAAGCATCAACTTGGCCAAAGCATCTACTAGTAACGGAGAGCATGCAAGATCATAAACAACACATAGATTGATAATCAACATAACATAGTATTCTCTATTCATCGGATCCCAACAAACACACATGTAGCATTACAGATAGATGATCTTGATCATGATAGGCAGCTCACAAGATCAGACAATGATAGCACAATGGGGAGAAGACAACCATCTAGCTACTGCTATGGACCCATAGTCCAGGGGTGAACTACTCACACATCAATCCGGAGGCGACCATGGCGGTGTAGAGTCCTCCGGGAGATGATTCCCCTCTCCGGCAGGGTGCCGGAGGTGATCTCCAGAATCCCCCGAGATGGGATTGGCGGCGGCGGCGTCTCAGTATGTTTTCTCGTATCGTGGCTCTCGGTACTGGGGGTTTCGCGACGAAGGCTATTTGTAGGCGGAAGGGTAGGTCAGGGGGGCCTGACAGGGGGCCCACACACTAGGGCGGCGCGGGCCCCCCTTGGCCGCGCCGCCTTAGTGTGTCGGCGCCCTGTGGCCCCACTTCGTCTTCCCTCCGGTCTTCTGGAAGCTTCGTGGAAAAATAGGACCCTGGGCGTTGATTTCGTCCAATTCCGAGAATATTTCCTTACTAGGATTTCTGAAACCAAAACAAAGCAGAAACAAGAATCGGCTCTTCGGCATCTCGTTAATAGGTTAGTGCCGGAAAATGCATAATAATGACATATAATGTGTATAAAACATGTGAGTATCATCATAAAAGTAGCATGGAACATAAGAAATTATAGATACGTTTGAGACGTATCAAGCATCCCCAAGCTTAGTTCCTACTCGTCCCGAGTAGGTAAACGATAACAAAGATAATTTCTTAAGTGACAATGCTACCAACATAATCTTGATCATACTATTGTAAGCACATGTAATGAATGCAGCGATCAAAACAATGGTAAATGACATGAGTAAACAACTGAATCATAAAGCAAAGACTTTTCATGAATAGTACTTAAAGACAAGCATCAATAAGTCTTGCATAAGAGTTAACTCATAAAGCAATAATTCAAAGTAGAAAGCATTGAAACAACACAAAGGAAGATTAAGTTTCAGCAGTTGCTTTCAACTTGTAACATGTATATCTCATGGATATTGTCAACATAGAGTAATATAACAAGTGCAATATGCAAGTATGTAGGAATCAATGCACAGTTCACACAAGTGTTTGTTTCTTGAGGTAGAGAGAAATAGGTGAACTGACTCAACATAAAAGTAAAAGAATGGTCCTTCAAAGAGGAAAGCATCGATTGCTATATTTGTGCTAGAGCTTTTATTTTGAAAACAAGAAACAATTTTGTCAACGGTAGTAATAAAGCATATGAGTTATGTAAATTATATCTTACAAGTTGCAAGCCTCATGCATAGTATACTAATAGTGCCCGCACCTTGTCCTAATTAGCTTGGACTACCGGGTCATTGCAATACACATGTTTTAACCAAGTGTCACAATGGGGTACCTCTATGCCGCATGTACAAAGGTCTAAGGAGAAAGCTCGCATTGGATTTCTCGCTTTTGGTTATTCTCAACTTAGACATCCATACCGAGACAACATAGACAACAGATAATGGACTCCTCTTTAATGCATAAGCATGTAGCAACAATTAATGTTCTCATATGAGATTGAGGATATATGTCCAAAACTGAAACTTCCACCATGGATCATGGCTTTAGTTAGCGGCCCAATGTTCTTCTCTAACAATATGCATGCTCTAACCATAAAAGTGGTAGATCTCTCTTACTTCAGACAAGACAGACATGCATAGCAACCCACATGATATTCAACAAAGAAATAGTTGATGGCGTCCCCAGGAACATGGTTATCGCACAACAAGCAACTTAATAAGAGATAAAATGCATAAGTACATATTCAATACCACAATAGTTTTTTAAGCTATTTGTCCCATGAGCTATATATTGTAAAGGTAAAGAATGGAAATTTTAAAGGTAGCACTCAAGCAATTTACTTTGGAATGGCGGAAAAATACCATGTGGTAGGTAGGTATGGTGGACACAAATGGCATAGTGGTTGGCTCAAGGATTTTGGATGCATGAGAAGTATTCCCTCTCGATACAAGGTTTAGGCTAGCAAGGTTATTTGAAACAAACACAAGGATGAATCGGTACAGCAAAACTCACATAAAAGACATATTGTAAACATTATAAGACTCTATACCGTCTTCCTTGTTGTTCAAACTCAATACTAGAAATTATCTAGACCTTAGAGAAACCAAACATGCAAATCAGATTTTAGCATGCTCTATGTATTTCTTCATTAATAGGTGCAAAGTATATGATGCAAGAGCTTAAACATGAGCACAACAATTGCCAAGTATCACATTATTCAAGATGTTATACCAATTACCATATATATATATCATTTTCCAATTCCAACCATATAACAATTTAACGAAGAAGAAACTTTCGCCATGAATACTATGAGTAAAGCTAAGGACATATGTGTCCATATGCAACAGCGGAGCGTGTCTCTCTCCCACACAATGAATGCTAGGATCCAACTTTATTCAAACAAAACAAAAACAAAAACAAATAGACGCTCCAAGCAAAGTACATAAGATGTGACGGAATAAAAATATAGTTTCAGGGGAGGAACCTGATAATATTGTCGATGAAGAAGGGGATGCCTTGGGCATCCCCAAGCTTAGACGCTTGAGTCTTCTTGATATATGCAGGGGTGAACCACCGGGGAATCCCCAAGCTTAGAGCTTTCACTCTTCTTGATCATAGTGTATATCACCCTCCTCTCTTGATCCTTGAAAACTTCCTCCACACCAAACTCAAAGCAAACTCATTAGAGGATTAGTGCATAATTAAAATTTACATATTCAGAGGTGACACAATCATTCTTTATACTTCTGGACATTGCACAAAACTACTAAAAGTTAATGGAATCGAAAAATCCATCTAACCTATCAAAACAGGCAATGCAAAATAAAAGGCAGAATCTGTCAAAACAGAACTGTTCGTAAAGACGAATTTTTATCAGGCACCAGACTTGCTCAGATGAAAAAACTTAAAACTAATGAAAGTTGCGTACATATCTGAGGATCACTCACGTAAATTGGTATAATTTTCTGAGTTACCTACAGAGAATTAGACCCAGATTCGTGACAGCAAAGAAAACTATTTCTGCGCAGTAATCCAAATCTAGTATCATACTTCTATTAGAGACTTTACTTGGCACAACAATGCAATAAAACTAAGATAAGGAGAGGTTCCTACAGTAGTAAACAACTTCCAAGACTCAAATATAAAACAAAAATACTGTACTAAAAACATGGGTTGTCTCCCATAAGCGTTTTTCTTTAACGCCTTTCAGCTAGGCGCAGAAAGTGTGTATCAAGTACTATCGAGAGATGAAGCATCAACATCGACAGGTATCTTAGATGCTCTATTATCTATAGTGGTATTAAGAGCTTTGTCAATTTTAAGTCTATAATAGTTTTTTGGTTTAGGCACCTTAGAGACATACATGAACTTTTGCTCCTTACCCACATAAGCTTTCTTCCTATAATTAAAAGAAGAAAAAGTTGAACCCAAAATTCCCATAGCTTCTTCAAGTTTATTTATCCTATGGGTTTGATTATCATGAGTAGCACAAGTTTCTAAGATAGAAATTCTCTCATTAATTCCTCCTAGAGATTCATCAAGTTTATTAGTGCTACTGAATAGTATTCCCAATTTAGTTTCAATACTCGGAAGGTTTTGCTCTATGGTCTCTATCTTTTTCATAATATCTTCAAGAGAGATTTCAGTTTTCACTTCATTAACAGGTGGTTTTCCAAATAGACTCTCAATAATGCAACTAGCTTCTAAAGCAGGAGTACCTAGGAAATTACCTCCCGCGAGACAATCAAGAACATACCTATTCCAACTAGAGATACCAACATAAAAATTCCTGAGTAGGATAATAGTGGAGTGTTTTTTAGTGCACCTATTATGAGCATCACTAATTCTATACCAAGCATCTTTTAAACATTCTCCCCCTTGTTGTTTAAACGAACGAACTTCAACTTCAGGATTACTCATTTTAGTAATAGTAAATAAAGTAAACTAGATAAGGTAAATGCAAGTAACTAATTTTTTTGTGTTTTTGATATAGAGTGCAAGACAGTAAATAAAGTAAAACTAGCAACTAATTTTTTTGTGTTTTGTTTTAGTGCAGCAAACAAAGTAGTAAATAAAATAAAGCAAGACAAAAACAAAGTAAAGAGATTGGATTGTGAAGACTCCCCTTG
This sequence comes from Lolium perenne, assembly GCF_019359855.2. Taxonomy (NCBI): domain Eukaryota; kingdom Viridiplantae; phylum Streptophyta; class Magnoliopsida; order Poales; family Poaceae; genus Lolium; species Lolium perenne. The sequence goes on from NC_067245.2 coordinate 312,500,141, forward strand.
CAGCGTGTCTTGATCTCCCCGGCAACGGCGCCAGAAAATGAGCTTGATACGCGTACAGCACGCGTCCGTTGGGAACCCCAAGAGGAAGGTGTGATGCGTACAGCAGCAAGTTTTCCCTCAGTAAGAAACCAAGGTTTATCGAACCAGTAGGAGCCAAGAAGCACGTTGAAGGTTGATGGCGGCGAGATGTAGTGCGGCGCAACACCAGGGATTCCGGCGCCAACGTGGAACCTGCACAACACAACCAAAGTACTTTGCCCCAACGAAACAGTGAGGTTGTCAATCTCACCGGCTTGCTGTAACAAAGGATTAAATGTATAGTGTGGATGATGATTGTTTGCAGAAAATAGTAGAAACAGTATTGCAGTAGATTGTATTCGATGTAAAAGAATGGACCGGGGTCCACAGTTCACTAGAGGTGTCTCTCCCATAAGAAATAGCATATTGGGTAAACAAATTACAGTTGGGCAATTGACAAATAGAGAGGGTATGACAATGCACATACATGACATGATGAGTATTGTGAGATTTAATTGGGCATTACGACAAAGTACATAGACCGCTATCCGGCATGCATCTATGCCTAAAAAGTCCACTTTCAGGTTATCATCCGAACCCCTTCCGGTATTAAGTTGCAAGCAACAGACAATTGCATTAAGTATGGTGCGTAATGTAATCAATGACTATATCCTCGAACATAGCATCAATGTTTTATCCCTAGTGGCAACAGCACATCCATAACCTTAGAGGTTCTTGTCACTCCTCCAGATTCACGGAGACATGAACCCACTATCGAGCATAAATACTCCCTCTTGGAGTTACAAGCATCAACTTGGCCAAAGCATCTACTAGTAACGGAGAGCATGCAAGATCATAAACAACACATAGATTGATAATCAACATAACATAGTATTCTCTATTCATCGGATCCCAACAAACACACATGTAGCATTACAGATAGATGATCTTGATCATGATAGGCAGCTCACAAGATCAGACAATGATAGCACAATGGGGAGAAGACAACCATCTAGCTACTGCTATGGACCCATAGTCCAGGGGTGAACTACTCACACATCAATCCGGAGGCGACCATGGTGGTGTAGAGTCCTCCGGGAGATGATTCCCCTCTCCGGCAGGGTGCCGGAGGTGATCTCCAGAATCCCCCGAGATGGGATTGGCGGCGGCGGCGTCTCAGTATGTTTTCTCGTATCGTGGCTCTCGGTACTGGGGGTTTCGCGACGAAGGCTATTTGTAGGCGGAAGGGTAGGTCAGGGGGCCTGACAGGGGGCCCACACACTAGGGCGGCGCGGGCCCCCCTTGGCCGCGCCGCCTTAGCGTGTCGGCGCCCTGTGGCCCCACTTCGTCTTCCCTCCGGTCTTCTGGAAGCTTCGTGGAAAAATAGGACCCTGGGCGTTGATTTCGTCCAATTCCGAGAATATTTCCTTACTAGGATTTCTGAAACCAAAAACAGTAGAAAACAGCAACTGGCTCTTCGGCATCTCGTTAATAGGTTAGTGCCGGAAAATGCATAATAATGACATATAATGTGTATAAAACATGTGAGTATCATCATAAAAGTAGCATGGAACATAAGAAATTATAGATACGTTTGAGACGTATCATAGGGCTACAAAGCACACCTCAAGCCGGAGTAAACAAGCTCCACAACTTCATAAAGGAATCACACACGATGCGCACACTGTCACCATCACACCGTGGAGAGTGAATCCGGAGTTCATATTAAAGTAACCTCTAGAGTGCATAATAGACCGTTGCAATTTAGACCGAGTACTAACATAGCATACACACGGTCACCAATAGCTATGAAAGGGGGAATAGATCACATCAATACTATCATAGTAATAGTTAACTTCATAATCTATAAGAGATTACAATCATAACCTACGCCAAGTACTACATGATGCACACACTATCAACTTTACATCATGGAGGAGGAATAGACTACTTTAATAACATCACTAGAGTAGCACATAGATTAATAGTGATACAAAGCTCATGATCACATAAAGATCACATGGGAGAGAGAGATGAACCACATAGCTACCGGTAGAGCCCTCAGCCTCGGGGGAGAACTACTCCCTCCTCATCATGGGAGACATCAGCGGCGATGAAGATGGCGGTGGTGTCGATGGAGATGCCTTCCGGGGGCAATTTCCCGTCCTGGCGGTGTGCCGGAACAGAGATTCTGTCCCCCGAACTTGGCTTCGCGATAGCGGCGGCTGCGTAACTTTTCTCGTATTGTGGCTTATGTCCTTAGGGTTTTCGCGACGGAGGGACTTTATAGGCGGAAGGGCAGCCTCGAAGGGGTCCTGGGGGACCCACACCATAGGGGGGCGCAGGCCCCATGCTGGCCGCGCCGCCCTATGGTTACGCCCCCTCGTGGCCCCACTTCGTATGCTCTTCGGTCTTCTGGAAGCTCCGTGGAAAAATAAGACCCAGGGCGTTGATTTCGTCCAATTCCGAGAATATTTCCTTTGTAGGATTTCTGAAACCAAAAACAGCAGAAAACAGGAACTGGCGCTTCGGCATCTTGTCAATAGGTTAGTGCCGGAAAATGCATCAAAACGATATAAAGTGTGAACAAAACATGTAGGTATTGTCATAAAACTAGCATGGAACATCAGAAATTATAGATACGTTGGAGACGTATCATATGCCTGAGACATAAAGATTTGAGTGAAGGCATTACTTTTCACCCTCTAAAAATGATAAACTCTTTTTTACATCAAAAGTTGTATTTTTTTTAATTTGAAAGTGTTCAAGAGTTGTGTCATTTTCTTATGTCTTATACTTCCATCTATAAAACTTAAAGTTTCTTTTTCACCTCATAGATTCACTTGATTGCCATCGAGACACTAACTCGATAAACAAATTAAATTTAAATGTACTACAATATTAAAGTTCAACTTTCACCTCATAGAAAAGGTTTGAAATTCGGTACTAGCTAGATTGATGAACTACAAGTCCACGAATCCGAAATTTGTAACAACTTAGCAAGTACAAGAATGTTGGAGATATGCCCAAGAGGCAATAATAAAAGTGGTTATTATATATCTTTATGTTTATGATAAATGTTTATATACCATGCTATAATTGTATTAACCGAAACATTGATACATGTGTGATATGTAAACAACAAAGAGTCCCTAGTATGCCTCTTAACTAGCTTGTTGATTAATAGATGATTAGTTTCATAATCATGAACATTGGATGTTATTAATAACAGGGTTATATCATTATATGAATGATGTAATGGACACACCCAATTAAGCGTAGCATAAGATCTCGTCATTAAGTTATTTGCTATAAGCTTTCGATACATAGTTACCTAGTCCTTATGACCATGAGATCATATAAATCACTTATACCAGAAAGGTACTTTGATTACACCAAACGCCACTGCGTAAATGGGTGGTTATAAAGGTGGGATTAAGTATCCGGGCCCTCTCGGTGGAATGTCGTCTAATATCTTGCAAGCATATGAATAAGTTCATAAGAGACCACATACCACGGTATGAGTAAAGAGTACTTGTCAGGAGACGAGGTTGAACAAGGTATAGAGTGATACCGATGATCAAACCTCGGACAAGTAAAATATCGCGTGACAAAGGGAATTGGTATCGTATGTGAATGGTTCATTCGATCACTAAAGTCATCGTTGAATATGTGGGAGCCATTATGGATCTCCAGATCCCGCTATTGGTTATTGGTCGGAGTGAGTACTCAACCATGTCTACATAATTCGCGAACCGTAGGGTGACAGACTTAAAGTTGGATGTTGAAATGGTAGAACTTGAATATGGAATAGAGTTCGAATATTTGTTCGGAGTCCCGGATGAGATCCCGGACATCACGAGGAGTTCCGGAATGGTCCGGAGAATAAGATTCATATATAGGATGTCATTTTATGTGAATTAAAATGATGCGGAAGGTTCTATGGAAGGTTCTAGAAGGTTCTAGAAAAGTCCGGAAGAAACCACCAAGGAAGGTGGAGTCCACATGGGACTCCACCTCCATGGCCGGCCAACCCTAATGGGGGAGGAGTCCCAAATGGACTCCCCCTTAGGGGGCCGGCCACCCCCCCATATGGGAGGTGGAACTCCCACCTCTAGTGGGAGTCCTAGCTTGACTAGGTTTCCCCACCATATGGAAGGTTTTTGGTTCGGGTCTTATTCGAAGACTTGGAGACCAACACTTGGGGCTTCCACCTATATAATGAGGGGCCAAGGGGAGGGGGCCGGCCACCCCAAGACCACAAGCTGGCCGCCCCATTGAAGTGGCCGGCCACCCCCTCCCAAACCCTAGCCACCCCCCTCTCCTCCATATCTTCCGCGTAGCTTTAGCGAAGCTCCGCCGGATTTCTCCACCACCACCGACACCACGCTGTCGTTCTGTCGGATTCAAGAGGAGCTACTACTTCCGCTGCCCGCTGGAACGGGAGGTGGACGTCGTCTTCATCAACAACCGAACGTGTGACCGAGTACGGAGGTGCTGCCCGTTCGTGGCGCCGTGATCAAGATCTTCTACGTGCTTTTGCAAGCGGCAAGTGAACGTCTACCGCAGCAACAAGAGCCTCATCTTGTAGGCTTTGGAATCTCTTCAAGGGTGAGACTCGATAATCCCCTCGTTGCTACCGTCTTCTAGATTGCATCTTGGCTTGGATTTCGTGTTCGCGGTAGGAAATTTTTTGTTTTCTATGCAACGTTGTCCTACAGTGGTATCAGAGCCGTGTCTATGTATAGATGGTTGCACGAGTAGAACACAATGGTTTGTGGGCGTTGATGCTTATGTTGTCTTTAGTTTGAGTACTTTGCATCTTTGTGGCATAGTGGGATGAAGCGGCTTGGGCTAACTTTACATGACCGCGTTCATGAGATTTGCTCCACGCTCGACATGCAACTTGTATTGCATAAGTGGCTTTGCGGGTGTATGTCTCTCCTACTATAGTGAAGATTCAATTTACTCTTCTATTGACAACACTAGTATCACCGTTGTGGTTCATGTTCGTAGGTAGATTAGATCTCTATCGAAAACCCTAAACCACGTAAAATATGCAAACCAAATTAGAGACATCTAACTTGTTTTTGCAGGGTTTGGTGATGTGATATGGCCATAATGTGATGATGAATATGTATGAGATGATCATTATTGTATTGTGGCAACCGGCAGGAGCCTTATGGTTGTCTTTAAATTTCATGTTGAGTAGTATTTCAAAGTAGTTGTAATAGTTGCTGCATGGAGGACAATCATGAAGACGGCGCCATTGACCTTGACGCTACGCCGACGATGATGGAGATCATGCCCGAGGATGATGGAGATCATGTCCGTGCTTTGGAGATGAAGATCAAAGGCGCAAAGACAAAAGGGCCATATCATATCACATATGAACTGCATGTGATGTTAATCCTTTTATGCATCTTATTTTGCTTAGATCGCGACGGTAGCATTATAAGATGATCCCTCACTAAAATCTCAAGATAATAAAGTGTTCATCCTTAGTAGCACCGTTGCCAAGACTTGTCGTTTCGAAGCATCTCGTGATGATCGGGTGTGATAGAATCAACAAGTGCATACAACGGGTGCAAGACAGTTTTGCACATGCGGATACTAAGGTGGCCTTGACGAGCCTAGCATGTACAGACATGGTCTCGGAACACGTGATACCGAAAGGTAGAGCATGAATCATATGATTGATATGATGAACACTTTGAATGTTCGCCATTGAAATCACACCTTGTCTCGTGATGATCGGACTTAGGTGTGGTGGATTTGGTTCGTGTGATCACTAAGACAATGCGAGGGATATTGTTTTGAGTGGGAGTTCACCTAGATTTTTAATTATGTTGAATTAAAATTTGAACTCAATTTGTCATAAACTTAGTCTAAACTATTGCAAATATATGTTGTAGATATGGCGTCCCCAATCAATTTTAACCAGTTCCTAGAGAAAGAAAAGCTTAAGAGCAACGGTAGCAACTTCACCGACTGGTTCCGTCATGTGAGGATTTTCCTCGCTGGCGGAAATCTGCAATATGTGCTTGATGCACCGCTAGGTGACCCTCCTGCAGAAACAGAAACCGATGAAGTAAAGAATGTTTACGCAACTCGGAAAACTCGGTACTCTCAAGTACAGTGTGCCATCCTATGCAGTCTGGAAGCTGATCTTCAAAAACGTTTTGAGCACCACGATCCACATGAGTTGATAAAAGAGTTGAAGACTATTTTTGAAACTCATGCGGCCGTGGAATGCTATGAAGCATCGAAACACTTCTTCAGTTGCATGATGGAAGAGGGTAGCTCCGTTAGTGAGCACATGCTCGTTATGACCGGGCATGCGAAGAAACTCAGTGACTTGGAAATAGTTATTCCTAACAGATTGGGGATTAATCGTATCCTTCAATCACTGCCACCTAGTTACAAGAACTTTGTGATGAACTACAATATGCAGAACATGAACAAAGAGTTACCTGAACTCTTCGCCATGCTTAAAGCTGCTGAGATTGAGATCAAGAAAGAGCACCAAGTGTTGATGGTCAACAAGACCACCAGTTTCAAGAAACAGGGCAAGTCTAAAGGCAAATTCAAGAAGGGTGGCAAGAAAGCTGCCACGCCTCCTGTGAAACCAAAGACTGGCCCTAAGCCTGATGCTGAGTGCTATTACTGCAAGGAGAAGGGACACTGGAAGCGTAATTGCTCCAAGTATTTGGCGGATCTGAAGAGCGGCCTTGTCAAGAAGAAGAAAGAAGGTATATCTGATATACATGTTATAGATGTTTATCTCACTTGGTTCTCGTACTAGTACACAGGTATTTGATACGGTTCGGTTGCTCATATTTGTAACTCGAAAGCAGAACTAAAGAATAAACGAAGACTACTAAAGGATGAAGTGACGATGCGCGTTGGAAATGGATCCAAAGTCGATGTGATCGCTGTCGGCACACTTCCTCTACATCTACCTTCGGGATTAGTTTTAAGCCTAAATAATTGTTATTTTGTACCCGCGTTGAGCATGAACATTATATCTGGATCTTGTTTAATGCAAGACGGTTATTCATTCAAGTCTGAGAATAATGGTTGTTCTATTTTTATGAATAATATCTTTTATGGTCGAGCACCTGAAAAGAATGGCTTATTTCTGTTAGATCTCGATAGTAGTGATACACATATACATAACATTGATGCTAAGCGAATTAAATTGAATGATAATTCTACTTATATGTGGCAATCGCTGCCTTGGTCATATTGGAGTAAAACGCATGAAGAAACTCCATACTGATGGATTACTTGAATCACTTGACTTTGAGTCACTTGATAGATGCGAAGCATGTCTAATGGGAAAAATGACTAAGACTCCATTTTCTGGTATAATGGAGCGAGCTACTGACTTATTGGAAATCATACATACCGATGTGTGCGGACCAATGAGCGTAGCATCGCGTGGTGGTTATCGTTATGTTCTAACCTTCACAGATGATCTGAGTAGATATGGGTATATCTATTTCATGAAACATAAATCCGAAACTTTCGAGAAGTTTAAGGAATTCCAAAGTGAAGTAGAAAATCAACGTAACAAGAAGATCAAATTTCTACGATCTGATCGCAGAGGTGAATATCTGAGTTATGAGTTTGGCATGCATTTAAAGAAATGCGGAATACTTTCACAATTGACTCCACCGGGAACACCTCAACGAAACGGTGTGTCCGAACGTCGTAATCGAACTCTCTTAGATATGGTTCGTTCTATGATGTCTCTTACTGATTTGCCGTTATCATTTTGGAGTTATGCATTAGAGACAGCCGCATTCACTTTAAATAGAGCACCATCAAAATCCGTTGAAACGACACCGTATGAATTATAGTTTAATAAGAAACCTAAGCTGTCGTTCCTTAAAGTTTGGGGTTGCAAAGCCTATGTAAAGAAGTTACAACCGGACAAGCTAGAACCCAAAGCGGAGAAATGCGTCTTCATAGGATACCCTAAGGAAACTATAGGGTACACCTTCTATCACAGATCCGAAGGCAAAATCTTTGTTGCTAAGAACGGAACCTTTCTTGAGAAAGAATTTCTCACTAAAGAAGTGACTGGAAGAAAAGTAGAACTCGATGAGATTGATGAATCTATACTCGTTGATCAGAGTAGCGCAGTACCGGAAGTTGTACCTGTACCGCCTACACCGGCAACAGAGGAAGCTAATGATAATGATCATGAAACTTCGAACGAGGAAACTACTGAACCTCGCAGATCGACAAGGGAACGTGCCACTCCTGATTGGTATGATCCTTGTCTAAATGTCATGATTGTAGATAACAATGATGAGGACCCTGCGACGTATGAAGAAGCGATGATGAGCCCAGATTCCAACAAATGGCAAGAAGCCATGAAATCCGAAATGGGATCCATGTATGATAAACAAAGTATGGACTTTGGTAGACTTACCTGATAGCCGAAAGGCTGTCGAGAATAAATGGATCTTCAAGAGAAAAACAGATGCTGATGGTAATATTACTGTCTATAAAGCTCGACTTGTCGCAAAGGGTTTCCGACAAATTCAAGGAGTTGACTACGATGAGACTTTCTCACCTGCAGCGAAGCTAAAATCTGTGAGGATTTTGTTAGCAATAGCTGCATTTTTCGATTATGAGATTTGGCAAATGGATGTCAAAACAGCGTTCCTTAATGGAGACATTGAGAAAGAGTTGTATATGGTACAACCCAAAGGTTTTGTCGATCCTAAAAATGCTGACAAAGTATGCAAACTTCAGCGTTCAATCTATGGACTGAAGCAAGCATCAAGAAGTTGGAACCGACGCTTTGATAAGGTGATCAAAGACTTCGGGTTTATACAGTGTCATGGAGAGGCCTGTATTTACAAGAAAGTGAGTGGGAGCTCTGTAGCATTCCTGATATTATATGTAGATGACATATTATTGATCGGGAATGATATAGAACTATTAAGCAGTGTTAAAGGTTATTTGAATAATAGTTTTTCAATGAAAGACCTTGGTGAAGCATCGTATATATTAGGCATCAAGATTTATAGAGATAGATCAAGACGCCTAATAGGGCTATCACAGAGTACATATCTGGACAAGATTCTAAAGAAGTTTAGAATGGACGAAAGTAAGAAAGGGTTCTTACCTATGTTACCAGGCAAGGTCTTGAGTAAGACTCAAGGACCGGCTACGGCAGAAGAAAGAGAAAGGATGAGTCAGATCCCCTATGCCTCGGCAGTAGGCTCTATCATGTATGCCATGCTATGTACTAGACCGGATATAGCACATGCTGTCAGTTTGACTAGCTGATATCAAAGTGATCCAGGAATGGAACACTGGACAGCGGTCAAGAATATCCTCAAGTACTTGAAAAGAACTAAGGATATGTTTCTTTGTTATGGAGGTGACCAAGAGCTCGTTGTAACCAGTTACACCGATGCAAGTTGGAACACTGATCCTGATGACTCTAAGTCACAGTCTGGGTACGTGTTTATATTGAATGGTGCTGCAGTAAGCTGGGCAAGCTCAAAGCAGTGCACGGTGGCAAAGTCTTCAACATAATTAGAGTACATAGCGGCTTCAAAGGCTTCATCAGAAGCGGTATGGATGAAGAGGTTCATTGTAGAGCTCGGTGTGGTTCCTAGTGCATTGGACCCATTAATCATTTACTGTGATAACATGGGTGCCATCGCCAATGCACAAGAGCCAAGGTCACACAAGAGGCTGAAGCATATCAAGCTGCGTTACCACTCGATTCGCGAGTACATCGAAGATGGAGAAGTAAAGATTTGCAAAGTACACACTGATCTGAATGTAGCAGATCCGTTGACTAAAGCTCTCCCTAGGGCAAAGCATGACCAACACCAGAATGCCATGGGTGTTAGGTACATTACAATGTAATCTAGATTATTGACTCTAGTGCAAGTGGGAGACTGTTGGAGATATGCCCAAGAGGCAATAATAAAAGTGGTTATTATATATCTTTATGTTTATGATAAATGTTTATATACCATGCTATAATTGTATTAACCGAAACATTGATACATGTGTGATATGTAAACAACAAAGAGTCCCTAGTATGCCTCTTAACTAGCTTGTTGATTAATAGATGATTAGTTTCATAATCATGAACATTGGATGTTATTAATAACAGGGTTATATCATTATATGAATGATGTAATGGACACACCCAATTAAGCGTAGCATAAGATCTCGTCATTAAGTTATTTGCTATTAGCTTTCGATACATAGTTACCTAGTCCTTATGACCATGAGATCATATAAATCACTTATACCGGAAAGGTACTTTGATTACATCAAACGCCACTGCGTAAATGGGTGGTTATAAAGGTGGGATTAAGTATCCGGAAAGTATGAGTTGAGGCATATGGATCAACAGTGGGATTTGTCCATCCCGATGACGGATAGATATACTCTGGGCCCTCTCGGTGGAATGTCGTCTAATATCTTGCAAGCATATGAATAAGTTCATAAGAGACCACATACCACAGTACGAGTAAAGAGTACTTGTCAGGAGACGAGGTTGAACAAGGTATAGAGTGATACCGATGATCAAACCTCGGACAAGTAAAATATCGCGTGACAAAGGGAATTGGTATCGTATGTGAATGGTTCATTCGATCACTAAAGTCATCGTTGAATATGTGGGAGCCATTATGGATCTCCAGATCCCGCTATTGGTTATTGGTCGGAGTGAGTACTCAACCATGTCTGCATAATTCGCGAACCGTAGGGTGACACACTTAAAGTTGGATGTTGAAATGGTAGAACTTGAATATGGAATGGAGTTCGAATATTTGTTCGCAGTCCCGGATGAGATCCCGAACATCACGAGGAGTTCCGGAATGGTCCGGAGAATAAGATTCATATATAGGATGTCATTTTATGTGAATTAAAATGATGCGGAAGGTTCTATGGAAGGTTCTAGAAGGTTCTAGAAAAGTCCGGAAGAAACCACCAAGGAAGGTGGAGTCCACATGGGACTCCACCTCCATGGCCGGCCAACCCTAGTGGGGGAGGAGTCCCAAGTGGACTCCCCCTTAGGGGGCCGGCCACCCCCCCATATGGGAGGTGGAACTCCCACCTCTAGTGGGAGTCCTAGCTTGGCTAGGTTTCCCCACCATATGGAAGGTTTTTGGTTCGGGTCTTATTCGAAGACTTGGAGACCAACACTTGGGGCTTCCACCTATATAATGAGGGGCCAAGGGGAGGGGGCTGATGACCCACAAGTATAGGGGGTGTATCGTAGTATCTTCGATAAGTAAGAATGTCGATCCCAACGAGGAGCAGAAGGTGTTGACAAGCAGTTTCGATGAAGGATTCACTGTAAATGCTCACAGACAAGTATTCAGGGGGTTTTAATGTAACAGATAAATAAAGTACGAGTAAGTAAAGTGTGAGAGTAACAATTGCAGCGAGTGGCCCAATCCTTTTTAGCACAAAGGACAAGCCGGTTTGTTTACTTATAATGACCAAACGTTCCTGAGGACACACGGGATTTTAGTCTAGTGCTTTCGCTACATATGGCTAATTAATCTTCATTGTTTTGATAAGTGTTGTGTGGGTGAACCTATGCTAATGTACCGCCCTTCCTAGGACTAATACATACTTGTGATTATACCCCTTGCAAGCATCCGCAACTACAAGAAAGTAATTAAGATAAATCTAACCACAGCCTTAAACTCTGAGATCCTGCTATCCCTCCTGCATCGATATACTAACGGGGGTTTAGGTTTCTGTCACTCCGGCAGCCCCGCAATTAGAAAACGAATACAAGATGCATTCCCCTAGGCCCATGAAGGTGAAGTGTCATGTAGTCGACGTTCACATGACACCACTAGAAGAATAACACCACAACTTAAATATCATAACATTGAATATTACTCAACCATAGTTCACTACTAACATTTAGACTTCACCCATGTCCTCAAGAACTAAACGAACTACTCACGAGACATCATATGGAACATGATCAGAGGTGATATGATGATGAATAACAATCTGAACATAAACCTTGGTTCAATGGTTTCACTCAATAGCATCAACAACAAGTAGAAATCAATACCGGGAGAGTTTCCCCTATCAAACAATCAAGATCAAACCCAAATTGCTACAGCGGTGACGATGTGCAGCGGTGGAGACGGCGGTGATGATGATGAAGATGATGGTGATGGTGATGGAGATGATGTCCAGCTCGATGACGGTGACGATGGCGTCGATTTCCCCTCTTCGGGAGGGAATTTCCCCGGCGGATCTCAGCCGCCGGAGAGCTCTTTTCTCTCTGGTGTTCTCCGCCCCGCAGAGGCGGCTGTAACTCTTCGCGAGGTATCCTCTGTGGCTTAGGTCTTCGGGACGAAGGATTTCGCGAAGAAAAGGAGGCGAAAGAGGCTGTGGGGCCCCCTCACCACCAGGTGGCGCGGCCAGGCCATGGGCCGCGCCGCCCTATGGTCTGGGCCCACCTTGGGTCCAGCTGGCTCCCCCTTCTGGCTCCCTTCGTCATCTGGAAAAATAGGATTTTTGGTATAATTTCCTTCCACAGTTGATCTTCCGAAATATTGCATTCGGACGGTGCTTTTTCAGCAGAATCCTGGCTCCGGTGCTTGATCCTCCAATAATGATGAAACATGCAAAATAGATGAAATAACATAAGTATTGTGTCCCAATATGAAATATATCAATGAATAACAGCAAATTATGATATAAAATAGTGATGCAAATTGGACGTATCAACTCCCCCCAAGCTTAGACTTCGCTTGTCCCCAAGCGAAACTGAACTCGGTAAACAGGACCACATGTTTATGGAGTGAAGAGTCGATAAATAAAATACGGACAAGAAGCATCATATTCATTCACACGAGACATTTTAGTAAACAACTTCCTCATATAATTCAACTTGAAACAAGTATAAGGTAATCACAAATAAAGGTGCATAAGAAATCATAGTTGGTGATGGCAAACTTCGTTCTCGGTCAAAGAACAGTTAACAGGTTATACTTATCTATCGAGCAGCGCTCTTATGTTAAAGTTTATATGGCACAACTTGCATACTCAATCATAATGATCATTGATAACTTGCAAAGCTATATTCATTTAGATAAAACTTGTACTAAACAAAGAAGAATAAAAGACATGATGAAGTAAATCACAATATAGATGGTTTGATCACAACAACTCAAATGCTTGCATAAGATGGAGGGGAATAGGTTTACTGACTCAACATAAAGTAAAAGATAGGCCCTTCGCAGAGGGAAGCAGGGATTAAATCATGTGCTAGAGCTTTTTCAATTTTGAAATCATATAAAGAGAATGAAAGTAACATTTTGAGAGGTGTTTGTTGTTGTCAACGACTGGTAGCGGGTACTCTAACCCCCTTGCCAGACAAACCTTCAAAGAGCGGCTCCCATTTTATTTTTATTTTTGTGTGGCACTCCTTCCAACCTTTCTTTCACAAACCATGGCTAACCGAATCCTCGGGTGCCTGCCAACAATCTCATACCCTGAAGGAGTGCCTTTTTATTTTAGTTTTATTATGATGACACTCCCCCCAACCTTTGCTTACACAAGCCATGGCTAACCGAATCCTCGGGTGCCGTCCATCAATCACATACCATGGAGGAGTGTCTATTTAGGTTAGTTAATTTGGGACTGGGAATCCCATTGCCAGCTCTTTTTGCAAAATTATTGGATAAGTGGATGAAGCCACTAGTCCATTGGTGAAAGTTGCCCAACAAGATTGAAAGATAAAACACCACATACTTCCTCATGAGCTATAAAACATTGACACAAATAAGAGATAGTAAATTTTGAATTGTTTGAAGGTAGCACATGAAGTATTTACTTGGAATGGCAGGAAATACCATGTAGTAGGTAGTTATGGTGGACACAAATGGCATAGGTTTGGGTTCAGGTTTGGATGCACGAGAAGCATTCCCTCTCAGTACAGGTCTTTGGCTAGCAAGGTTATATAGCAAGCATAAGAGTTGATGGAAACAAACAAATATACATGTGATAGAAATAATCATGCATCTTCCTTGTAAGCGCAAACAGTTTTAACTTCAGAATAATAAGCTATGAGCTAACAAGAAAGAAAGACAATGAAACATCTACATGTATTTCTCTTTTCTACTTAAACCTCAAAGTGTTGTTGCTATTGACCAATGCTAAGTTTGCCAAAACCAAATATATTTATTCAATGCTCCCAAAGTGATACCAATACTAACAACAAGGTAAATCATATAATAGAGATTGCAAACTAAAATAAGATGTGCAATATGTAAATGATAAGACTTCTCATTAATATTCCATAACGATAACTCACACCAAGGGATACATAGACAACCAACTAAAGGAGAGATATTTCCAAACTGCAACCCATCTTATATGATAACTTCCCTACTCATGATATGACACTACTTGACAGTAAAAAGTAAAAGATAGTGATGATGTGATACCGCGGCACTCCCCCAAGCTTGGAACAAACCAAGGGGATGCCAATACCGATGATGAACTACTCCTTTGGCGATGGTGGTGATGAACTCCCGTCATCAAACTTCCAGGGGAGAGGCTCTCCATCAAGAAACGACATCTTGGTCTCGGGGATCCTGAAACTAGCAGCACGGCTTATGTATTCAAACCTGTTTTCATACTCACAGTTCTGATTCTGAACATCATAGAGTTGTGCTTGGAGTTTGTTGGTGGTGTCGTGAAGTGAGAGGATGTCCCCCCAAAGCTTTGCAGTTTCCTTCTCGTGTTCAGACACAATCTTGTGGAAGATATCCACCTCATGCTCAGCCATCTTCTTGTATTTGAAGACCTCTTGTTCTAGCTTCTCCATCCTGTCTTCCAAGCTTCCTTTCCCTTTAGGACCCTGGACATCCTTGATCTGCAGTTCTCCCTCAACGAGCAGCAACTCCTTGGGGTGCATCCTCAACTCCTCCATGTACAAGTTGCCAACATCCTTGCTGGAGCTGCCCTTCGGAGTTTCCGACGAAGACATGATGGATCTAGATCCGGGGCAGAACCTGGCAGAAACAGCTCAAAACAAAACACGTCGAGAAAATGATATACGGACCTCCAGGGGTCCGGGAGATTATATAGCAAAAAATTTCTCAACAAACGGAAAGTACCAGGTCGAACCAGAGTCGGAAAGGAGCGACGAGGCTGCCAGCTCATAGGGCGGCGCGGGCCCAGGCCAGGCCGCGCCGGCCTATGGTGGCACGCCCTCGTGCGTCTTTTCCACTCCGTTTCGATCTCGTAATTTTTCATATTTTCCAAAAACAGCAAAAATATTGTTCGGAAAGTAAATTGTGAACTTTTTATTACCAGTACTGTTACCTATTCAAAGTCGAGTTCTAGCGAACTGTCAATTTGTCCTTTGATGAAAGCCTCCGGTGTTTCCACTCGAATAATATCAACATCAACATTATAAGAATCACCTGAGATTTAATGCTTGAGTCTTTGTCCATTCACTACTTGCGTAGCATTGCCTTGGAGAGAGCTAATTTTAATTGCTCCTGAACGATACACCTCCTCGACAACATATGGTCCTTCCCATTTCGTGAGTAATTTCCCTGCAAAGAATCTGAGACGAGATCGATACAATAGGACTTTATCTCCAACCTTAAACTCTCTTTTAATAATCCTTCTATCATGCCATTTCTTAACTTTCTCTTTAAAGAGTTTAGCATTTTCATAAGCTTCACTTCTCCATTCATCTAGAGAACTCAATTGCAACAACCTCTTATTACCGGCAAGTTTAGGATCTTTATTTAATTCTCTAACAGCCCAATAAGCTTTGTGCTCTAGTTCTAAAGGTAAATGACGGGCTTTTCCATAAACCATTTTATAAGGTGACATTCCCATGGGGTTTTTATAAGCAGTT
Source organism: Lolium perenne (assembly GCF_019359855.2). Lineage (NCBI taxonomy): Eukaryota > Viridiplantae > Streptophyta > Magnoliopsida > Poales > Poaceae > Lolium > Lolium perenne. The sequence goes on from NC_067245.2 coordinate 312,516,060, forward strand.
CTATAAGCCCATAATGCTTCCTTCAATTTACTAGCCCAATTCTTTCTGGTTTTATTAACAGTCTTTTGCAAGATAGATTTAATTTCTCTATTTGATAGTTCTACTTGCCCACTAGTTTGAGGATGATAAGCAGAAGCAATTCTATGATTAATGCCATATTTAGCAAGAGTTTTTCTAAAACCACCATGAATAAAATGAGAACCTCCATCAGTCATAATATATCTAGGAACTCCAAATCGAGGAAAAATAATATCTAAAAGCATTCTTAAAGAGGTCTCACCATTAGCACTTTTTGTAGGTATGGCTTCCACCCATTTAGTAACATAATCAACAACAACAAGTATATGAGTGTTACCTTCTGAAGAGGGAAAGGGTCCCATGAAGTCAAATCCCCAACAGTCGAATGGTTCAATAACAAGAGTATAATTCATAGGCATTTCATTGCGTCTGGAGATATTTCCAACTCTTTGGCATTCATCACAAGATAAAATAAACTTCCTTGCATCTTTGAAGAGAGTTGGCCAATAAAAACCTGATTGTAGAACCTTTTGCGCGGTTCTTTCTCCGGCGTGATGTCCTCCATAAGCACTCCCATGACATTTACTCAATATTTCCTGCTGTTCATATTCGGGAACACATCTTCGCAGAATACCATCCACTCCTTCTTTATATAAGTGTGGGTCATCCCAGAAATAATGCCTCAAGTCATAAAAGAATTTCCTCCTTTGCTGAGCTGAAAAGGTCGGAGGCAAGTACTTGGAAACAATAAAGTTAGCATAATCAGCATACCAAGGACTGTCTCGCGAGCTCACCTTTATTACAGCCAATTGTTCATTTGGAAAACTATCATTGACAGGAACAGGATCATAAGCAATATTTTCCAATCTAGACAAATTATCAGCAACAGGATTATCATCACCTTTCCTATCTACAATATGTAAATCAAATTCTTGCAACAGAAGCACCCATCTAATAAGCCTTGGCTTAGCATCTTTCTTTTGCATAAGGTATCTGATTGCAGCATGATCAGTATGAATAGTAACTTTTGAATCAACAATATAAGATCTAAACTTATCACAAGCAAAGACTACAGCTAACAATTCTTTTTCAGTAGTAGCATAATTTCTTTGAGCAGCATCAAGAGTTTTACTAGCATAATGAATAACATTCAATTTTTTATTTACTCGCTGTCCAAGAACAGCGCCTACAGCAAAATCACTAGCATCACACATAATTTCAAATGGTAAGTTCCAATCAGGAGGTTCAACTATAGGAGCAGTTGTTAAGGCTTTCTTTAGAGTTTCAAAAGCTTCCTTACAATCATCACCAAAAACAAAAGGTACATCTTTTTGAAGAAGATTAGTAAGAGGCTTTGAAATCTTAGAGAAGTCTTTAATAAACCTCCTATAAAACCCAGCATGACCAAGAACACTACGAATACCTTTAACATCCCTAGGATAGGGCATCTTCTCTATTGCTTCAACTTTAGCTCTATCAACTTCAATACCTCTCTCGGAAATTTTATGTCCCAATACAATCCCTTCATTAACCATAAAGTGGCATTTCTCCCAATTAAGAACAAGGTTAGTTTCTTCACATCTCTGCAAAACTTTATCAAGGTTCCGCAAACAATTATCAAAAGAATTCCCATAGACAGAAAAATCATCCATGAATACCTCTACAATACTCTCGCAAAAACCATGAAAAATAGCAGACATGCATCTTTGAAAAGTAGCAGAGCATTACATAAACCAAAAGGCATACGTCTATAAGCATAGGTTCCATAGGGACAAGTGAAAGTGGTTTTCTCTTGATCCTTAGTTTTAACAGCAATTTGTGAAAATCCAGAATAACCATCAAGAAAGCAAAAATGAGTGTTTTTGGATAACCTTTCTAACATTTGATCAATAAAAGGCAAAGGATAATGATCTTTCTTAGTAACTTTATTAACTTTACGAAAATCAATGCACATTCTATAACCTACAACTACTCTTTGAGGTATGAGCTCATCATTATCATTGGGCACAACAGTCATTCCTCCTTTTTTAGGAACACAATGCACAGGACTAACCCATCTACTATCAGCAATAGGATATATAATACCAGCTTCAAGAAGTCGTAATACCTCATTTCTTACCACATCCTTCATCTTAGGAATTAGACGACGCTGAGGTTCAACAACAGGCTTCGCATCATCTTCCATATTAATGGCGTGTTGGCAAATAGAGGGAGAAATCCCCTTCAAGTCATCAAGAGTGTAGCCAATAGCACCTCGGTGTTTCTTCAATATTTCCAATAGCCTTTCTTCTTCAAACTCTGTAAGCGTAGAACTAATAATAACAGGATATATTTTCTTATCATCAATATGAGCATATTTAAGATTATCAGGCAAAGGTTTTAAATCAAAGACAGGATCTTCCTTTGGTGGCGGTGTTGTACCCAAATCTTCCACCGGTAAATCATGCTTAAGAATAGGTTGGCGAAGAAAAATTTCCTCAAGCTCATCTCTTTCTTTCCTAAAAACTTCACTCTCGGTATTCTCCAAATGTTGCTGCAAAGGATTAGTAGGAACAAGAACAATAGATGCACACTGTTCCATTTTAAAATCATCATTAGGCGGATCAATTTTATAAGGAGTTTTGGTAAATTTAGAGAAGTTAAACTCATAAGATTCACCAGCAAATTTAGTCAAAATTTTCTCTTTCTTGCAATCTATAATAGCTCCACAAGTATTTAGAAAAGGTCTACCAAAAATGATAGGACAATAATCACTAGCAGCAGAACCAAGGACCAAAAAGTCAGCAGGATATTTAATCTTACCACATAGAACTTCCACATCTCGAACAATACCAATCGGAGAGATAGTTTCTCTATTAGCCAGCTGAATAACCACATCAATATCTTCAAGTTCACAAGAACCAATTTCGTGCATAATCTCCGTGTAAAGCTCATAAGGAATAGTGCTGTCCACAAATGGCGCGTAGTTGACGTGGGAGGTTTGATGGCGGTTGACGGGCTTGATGGAGTGTCGTCCCCGGCAACGGCGCCAGAAAATAGCTTGATGTCTACGCCCCCTCCTTTTCCTGTAGACAGTGTTGGGCCTCCAAGAGCAGAGGTTTGTAGAACAGCAGCAAGTTTTCCCTTAAGTGGATCACCCAAGGTTTATCGAACTCAGGGAGGAAGAGGTCAAAGATATCCCTCTCATGCAACCCTGCAACCACAAAGCAAGAAGTCTCTTGTGTCCCCAACACACCTAATAGGTGTACTAGTTCGGCGAAGAGATAGTAAAATACAGGTGGTATGAATATATATGAGCAATGGCAACGGCACCAGAAAAGTGCTTTGCCCAGGACAGTAAACAAGCAGTACTAACGCAGTAAAACAGTAAACAAGCAGCGATAGCAGTATTTAGGAACAAGGCCTAGGGATCAGACTTTCACTAGTGGACACTCTCAACTTTGATCACATAACAGAATAGATAAATGCATACTCTACACTCTTGTTGGATGATGAACACATTGCGTAGGATTACACGAATCCTCAATGCCGGAGTTAACAAGCTCCACAATTCAATGTTCATATTTAAATAACCTTAGAGTGCATGAAAGATTAATAAGACTAAACCAAGTACTAACATAGCATGCACACTGTCACCTTCATGCTAAGAAAGGAGGAATAGATCACATCAATACTATCATAGCAATAGTTAACTTCATAATCTACAAGAGATCATAATCATAGCCTACGCCAAGTACTAACACGGATGCACACACTGTCACCATTACACCGTGCAGGAGGAATAAAACTACTTTAATAACATTGCTAGAGTAGCACATAGATAAATTGTGATACAAACACATTGCAATCATAAAGAGATATAAATAAGCACTTCACTATGCCATTCATAACAGTGAATAAGTATTCTGTGAAATATAGCCTAACAGACCCACACGGTGCACACACTGTCACCTTTACACACGTGGGACAAGGAGTCTCCGGAGATCACATAAGTAAAATTCACTTGACTAGCATAACGACATCTAGATTACAAGCATCATCATATGAATCTCAATCATGTAAGGCAGCTCATGCGATTATTGTATTGAAGTACATAGAAGAGAGATGAACCACATAGCTACCGGTACAGCCCCGAGCCTCGATGGAGAACTACTCCCTCCTCATGGGAGCAGCAGCGGTGATGAAGATGGCGGTGGAGATGGCAGCGGTGTCAATGGAGAAGCCTTCCGGGGGCACTTCCCCGTTCCGGCAGCATGCCGGAACAGAGACTCCTGTCCCCCAGATCTTGGCTTCGCGATGGCGGCGGCTACAGAAGGTTTCTGCGGGTTTCGTCGAACGTATCAGGGTTTTCGCGACGGAGGCTTTAAATAGGCGGAAGGGAGGCGTCAGAAGGCTTCTGGGGGGCCCACACAACCAGGCGGCGCGGCCTGATGGCGTGTAACTCACACGTTCGTTGGGAACCCCAAGAGGAAGGTATGATGCGCACAGCAGCAAGTTTTCCCTCAGAAAGAAACCAAGGTTTATCGAACCAGGAGGAGCCAAGAAGCACGTTGAAGGTTGATGGCGGCGGGATGTAGTGCGGCGCAACACCAGAGATTCCGGCGCCAACGTGGAACCTGCACAACACAACCAAAGTACTTTGCCCCAACGAAACAGTGAGGTTGTCAATCTCACCGGCTTGCTGTAACAAAGGATTAACCGTATTGTGTGGAAGATGATTGTTTGCAGAAAACAGTAGAACAAGTATTGCAGTAGATTGTATTTCAGTAAAGAGAATTGGACCGGGGTCCACAGTTCACTAGAGATGTCTCTCCCATAAGACGAACAGCATGTTGGGTGAACAAATTACAGTTGGGCAATTGACAAATAAAGAGAGCATGACCATGCACATACATATCATGATGATTATAGTGAGATTTAATTGGGCATTACGACAAAGTACATAGACCGCCATCCAACTGCATCTATGCCTAAAAAGTCCACCTTCAAGTTATCATCCGAACCCCCTCCAGTATTAAGTTGCAAAGCAACAGACAAGTGCATTAAGTATGGTGCGTAATGTAATCAACAACTACATCCTTAGACATAGCATCAATGTTTTATCCCTAGTGGCAACATCACAACACAACCTTAGAACTTTCTGTCACTGTCCCAGGTGTCAATGCAGGCATGAACCCACTATCGAGCATAAGTACTCCCTCTTGGAGTTACAAGCATCTACTTGGCCAGAGCATCTACTAGTAACGGAAAGCATACAAGATCATAAACAACACGTAGATATAACTTTGATAATCAACATAACAAGTATTCTCTATTCATCGGATCCCAACAAACGCAACATATAGAATTACAGATAGATGATCTTGATCATGTTAGGCAGCTCACAAGATCCGACAATGATAGCACAATGGGGAGAAGACAACCATCTAGCTACTGCTATGGACCCATAGTCCAGGGGTAGACTACTCACTCATCACTCCGGAGGCGACCATGGCGGTGTAGAGTCCTCCGGGAGATGAATCCCCTCTCCGGCAGGGTGCCGGAGGCGATCTCCTGGATCCCCCGAGATGGGATCGGCGGCGGCGGCGTCTCAGTATGTTTTCTCGTATCGTGGCTCTCGGTACTGGGGGTTTCGTCACGGAGGCTATTTGTAGGCGGAAGGGCAGGTCAAGAGGCGGCACGGGGGGCCCACACCATAGGCCAGCGCGGCCAGGGGTGGGGCCGCGCCGCCCTAGGGTTTGGCCACCCCGTGGCCCCTCTTCGTCTCTCCTTCGGACTTCTGGAAGCTTCGTGGAAAAATAGGCCCCTGGGCTTTGATTTCGTCCAATTCCGAGAATATTTCGTTACTAGGATTTCTGAAACCAAAAACAGCAGAAAACAGAATCGGCACTTCGGCATCTTGTTAATAGGTTAGTTCCAGAAAATGCACGAATATGACATAAAGTGTGCATAAAACATGTAGATAACATCAATAATGTGGCATGGATCATAAGAAATTATCGATACGTCGGAGACGTATCAGCATCCCCAAGCTTAGTTCTGCTCGTCCCGAGCAGGTAAAACGATAACACAGATAATTTCTGGAGTGACATGCCATCATAATCTTGATCATACTATTTGTAAAGCATATGTAATGAATGCAGCGATCAAAACAATGTATATGACATGAGTAAACAAGTGAATCATAAAGCATAGACTTTTCATGAATAGCACTTCAAGACAAGCATCAATAAGTCTTGCATAAGAGTTAACTCATAAAGCAATAATTCAAAGTAAAAGCATTGAAGCAACACAAAAGAAGATTAAGTTTCAGCGGTTGCTTTCAACTTGTAACATGTATATCTCATGGATATTGTCATCATAGAGTAATATAATAAGTGCAATAAGCAAATATGTAGGAATCAATGCATAGTTCACACAAGTGTTTGCTTCTTGAGGTGGAGAGAAATAGGTGAACTGACTCAACATTGAAAAGTAGAAGAATGGTCCTCATAGAGGAAAAGCATCGATTGCTATATTTGTGCTAGAGCTTTGATTTTGAAAACATGAAACAATTTTGTCAACGGTAGTAATAAAGCATATGCATCATGTAAATTATATCTTATAAGTTGCAAGCCTCATGCATAGTGTACTAATAGTGCCCGCACCTTGTCCTAATTAGCTTGGACTACCGGATCATCACAATGCACTGTTTTTACCAAGTGTCACAAAGGGGTACCTCTATGCCGCCTGTACAAAGGTCTAAGGAGAAAGCTCGCATTGGATTTCTCGCTATTGATTATTCTTCAACTTAGACATCCATACCGGGACAACATAGACAACAGATAATGGACTCCTCTTTTATGCATGAGCATGTAACAACAATTAATAATTTTCTCATTTGAGATTGAGGATATATGTCCAAAACTGAAACTTCCACCATGGATCATGGCTTTAGTTAGCGGCCCAATGTTCTTCTCTAACATATGCATGCTTAACCATAAGGTGGTAGATCTCTCTTACTTCAGACAAGACGGACATGCATAGCAACTCACATGAAATTCAACAATGAATAGTTGATGGCGTCCCCAGTGAACATGGTTATCGCACAACAAGCAACTTAATAAGAGATAAAGTGCATAATTACATATTCAATACCACAATAGTTTTTTTAAGCTATTTGTCCCATGAGCTATATATTGCAAAGGTGAAGAATGGAATTTTAAAGGTAGCACTCAAGCAATTTACTTTGGAATGGCGGAAAACACCATGTAGTAGGTAGGTATGGTGGACACAAATGGCATAGTGGTTGGCTCAAGTATTTTGGATGCATGAGAAGTATTCCCTCTCGATACAAGGTTTAGGCTAGCAAGGTTTATTTGAAACAAACACAAGGATGAACCGGTGCAGCAAAACTCACATAAAAGACATATTGAAAACATTATAAGACTCTACACCGTCTTCCTTGTTGTTCAAACTCAATACTAGAAATTATCTAGACCTTAGAGAAACCAAATATGCAAAGCAAATTTTAGCATGCTCTATGTATTTCTTCATTAATGGGTGCAAAGCATATGATGCAAGAGCTTAATCATGAGCACAACAATTGCCAAGTATCACATTACCCAAGACATTTATAGCAATTACTACATGTATCATTTTCCAATTCCAACCATATAACAATTTAACGAAGGAGAAACTTCGCCATGAATACTATGAGTAGAAACCAAGGACATACTTGTCCATATGCTACAGCGGAGCGTGTCTCTCTCCCATAAAGTGAATGCTAGGATCCATTTTATTCAAACAAAACAAAAAACAAAAACAAACCGACGCTCCAAGAAAAAGCACATAAGATGTGATGGAATAAAAATATAGTTTCAGGGGAGGAACCTGATAATGTTGTCGATGAAGAAGGGGATGCCTTGGGCATCCCCAAGCTTAGACGCTTGAGTCTTCTTGATATATGCAGGGGTGAACCACCGGGGCATCCCAAGTTTAGAGCTTTCACTCTCCTTGATCATGTTGCATCATACTCCTCTCTTGATCCTTGAAAACTTCCTCCACACCAAACTCGAAACAACTCATTAGAGGGTTAGTGCACAATATAAATTGACATATTCAGAGGTGACACAATCATTCTTAACACTTCTGGACATTGCATAATTCTACTGGACATTAGCGGATCAAAGAAATTCATCCAACATAGCAAAAGAGGCAATGTGAAATAAAAGGCAGAATCTGTCAAAACAGAACAGTTCATATTGACGAATTTTAAAATGGCACCATACTTGCTCAAATGAAAATGCTCAAATTGAATGAAAGTTGCGTACATATCTGAGGATCACTCACGTAAATTGGCATAATTTTCTGAGTTACCTACAGAGGGATTTTTCCCAGATTCGTGACAGCAAAGAAATCTGGAACTGCGCAGTAATCCAAATCTAGTACTTACTTTTCTATCAACGGCTTAACTTGGCACAACAAAACACAAAACTAAGATAAGGAGAGGTTGCTACAGTAGTAAACAACTTCCAAGACACAAAATAAAAACAAAGTACTGTAGGTAAAAACATGGGTTGTCTCCCATAAACGCTTTTCTTTAACGCCTTTCAGCTAGGCGCAGAAAGTGTGTATCAAGTATTATCAAGAGACGAAGTGTCAACATCATAATTTGTTCTCATAATAGAATCAAAAGGGTACTTCATTCTCTTTCTAGGGAAGTGTTCCATACCTTTCTTGAGAGGAAATTGATATTTTATATTACCTTCCTTCATATCAATGATAGCACCAACAGTTCGAAGAAAAGGTCTTCCCAATATAATGGGACAAGATGCATTGCATTCAATATCCAAGACAACAAAATCAACGGGAACAAGGTTATTGTTAACGGTAATGCGAACATTATCAACTTTACCCAAAGGTTTCTTTGTGGAATGATCAGCAAGATTAACATCCAAATAACAATTTTTCAGCGGTGGCAAGTCAAGCATATTATAAATTTTCTTAGGCATAACAGAAATACTTGCACCAAGATCACATAAAGCATTACAATCAAAATCTTTAATCTTCATCTTAATGATGGGCTCCCAACCATCCTCTAGCTTTTTAGGAATAGAGGCTTCACGCTCTAATTTCTCTTCTCTAGCTTTTATGAGAGCATTTGTAATATGATGTGTAAAAGCTAAATTTATAGCACTAGCATTAGGACTTTTAGCAAGTTTTTGCAAGAACTTTATAACTTCAGAGATGTGGCAATCATCAAAATTCAAACCATTATAATCTAAAGCAATGGGATCATCATCCCCAATGTTGGAAAAAATTTCAGCAGCTTTATCACAGGCAGTTTCGGCAGTTTTAGCAGTTTCAGGCAGTTTTTCGCGCTTTGCATTAGAAGTGGAAACATTGCTAACACCAATTCTTTTATTAGTATTAGTAGGAGGTGCAGCAACATGTGTAGCATTAGCATTACTAGTGGTGGTAATAGTCCAAACTTTAGCTATATTCTTCTCTTTAGCTAGTTTTTCATTTTCTTCTCTATCCCACCTAGCACGCAGTTCAGCCATTAATCTTATATTCTCATTAATTCTAACTTGAATGGCATTTGCTGTAGTAGTAATTTTATCATCTAAATCCTCAGGTTTAGCAGCCATTTTATTAATTAAAGAAGATTGTGATGCAGACATATATGAGATTCGGGTTTCAGCATTAGCAAGTTTAGTTTGCAACCCCGAGATCTCCCTATTCAAATTTTCAAGTTGATTCCCTATATTCTTCAACAAGGTAGATTGCTCATTCATAGTTTTAGTAAACAATTTATTTTGCTCATATTGTGATTGCATAAAGCTCTTAGTGGATCTTTCAATTTCTAGCATCTTTTCTTCATTAGATGAAGCATATCTACCATAAGAATTACCATTAACAGGGTATGGCCTATAGTTGTTACTAGAATTGTTCCGGTAAGCATTGTTGTTGAAATTATTGTTTTTAATGAAGTTCACATCAACATGTTCTTCTTGTGCAACCAATGAAGCTAATGGAACATTATTAGGATCAATATTAGTCCTATCATTCACAAGCATAGACATAATAGCATTAATCTTATCACTCAAGGAAGAGGTTTCTTCGACAGAATTTACCTTCTTACCTTGGGGAGCTCTTTCCGTGTGCCATTCAGAGTAGTTGATCATCATATTATCAAGAAGCTTTGTTGCTTCACCAAGAGTGATGGACATAAAGGTACCTCCAGCAGCTGAATCCAATAAATTCCGTGAAGAAAAATTTAGTCCTGCATAGAAGGTTTGGATGATCATCCAAGTAGTCAGTCCATGGGTTGGGCAATTTTTAACCAGAGATTTCATTCTTTCCCAAGCTTGAGCAACATGTTCAGTATCTAACTGTTTAAAATTCATTATGCTACTCCTCAAAGATATAATTTTAGCAGGGGGATAATATCTACCAATAAAAGCATCCTTGCATTTAGTCCATGAATCAATACTATTCTTAGGTAGAGATAGCAACCAATCTTTAGCTCTTCCTCTTAATGAGAAAGGGAACAATTTTAGTTTAATAATATCACCATCTACATCTTTATATTTTTGCATTTCACATAGTTCAACAAAATTATTAAGATGGGCAGCAGCATCATCAGAACTAACACCAGAAAACTGCTCTCGCATAACAAGATTCAGTAAAGCAGGTTTAATTTCAAAGAATTCTGCTGTAGTAGCAGGTGGAGCAATAGGTGTGCATAAGAAATCATCATTATTTGTGGTTGTGAAGTCACACAACTTAGTATTTTCAGCGTTGGCCATTTTAGCAACAGTAAATAAAGCAAACTAGATAAAGTAAATGCAAGTAAACTAATTTTTTTGTGTTTTTGATATAGCAAACAAGATAGCAAATAAAGTAAAACTAGCAACTAATTTTTTTGTATTTTGATTTAGTGCAGCAAACAAAGTAGTAAATAAAACTAAGCAAGACAAAAACAAAGTAAAGAGATTGAGAAGTGGAGACTCCCCTTGCAGCGTGTCTTGATCTCCCCGACAACGGCGCCAGAAAATATGCTTGATGGCGTGTAACTCACACGTTCGTTGGGAACCCCAAGAGGAAGGTATGATGCGCACAACAGCAAGTTTTCCCTCAGAAAGAAACCAAGGTTTATCGAACCAGGAGGAGCCAAGAAGCACGTTGAAGGTTGATGGCGGCGGGATGTAGTGCGGCGCAACACCAGAGATTCCGGCGCCAACGTGGAACCTGCACAACACAACCAAAGTACTTTGCCCCAACGAAACAGTGAGGTTGTCAATCTCACCGGCTTGCTGTAACAAAGGATTAACCGTATTGTGTGGAAGATGATTGTTTGCAGAAAACAGTAGAACAAGTATTGCAGTAGATTGTATTTCAGTAAAGAGAATTGGACCGGGGTCCACAGTTCACTAGAGATGTCTCTCCCATAAGACGAACAGCATGTTGGGTGAACAAATTACAGTTGGGCAATTGACAAATAAAGAGAGCATGACCATGCACATACATATCATGATGATTATAGTGAGATTTAATTGGGCATTACGACAAAGTACATAGACCGCCATCCAACTGCATCTATGCCTAAAAAGTCCACCTTCAGGTTATCATCCGAACCCCCTCCAGTATTAAGTTGCAAAGCAAAAGAACAATTGCACTAAGTATGGTGCGTAATGTAATCAACAACTACATCCTTAGACATAGCATCAATGTTTTATCCCTAGTGGCAACACACAACACAACCTTAGAACTTTCATCACTTGTCCTGTGTCAATGCGAGCATGAACCCACTATCGAGCATAAGTACTCCCTCTTGGAGTTACAAGCATCTACTTGGCCAGAGCATCTACTAGTAACGGAAAGCATACAAGATCATAAACAACACGTAGATATAACTTTGATAATCAACATAACAAGTATTCTCTATTCATCGGATCCCAACAAACGCAACATATAGAATTACAGATAGATGATCTTGATCATGTTAGGCAGCTCACAAGATCCGACAATGATAGCACAATGGGGAGAAGACAACCATCTAGCTACTGCTATGGACCCATAGTCCAGGGGTAGACTACTCACTCATCACTCCGGAGGCGACCATGGCGGTGTAGAGTCCTCCGGGAGATGAATCCCCTCTCCGGCAGGGTGCCGGAGGCGATCTCCTGGATCCCCCGAGATGGGATCGGCGGCGGCGGCGTCTCAGTATGTTTTCTCGTATCGTGGCTCTCGGTACTGGGGGTTTCGTCACGGAGGCTATTTGTAGGCGGAAGGGCAGGTCAAGAGGCGGCACGGGGGGCCCACACCATAGGCCGGCGCGGCCAGGGGTGGGGCCGCGCCGCCCTAGGGTTTGGCCACCCCGTGGCCCCTCTCCGTCTCTCCTTCGGACTTCTGGAAGCTTCGTGGAAAAATAGGCCCCTGGGCTTTGATTTCGTCCAATTCCGAGAATATTTCGTTACTAGGATTTCTGAAACCAAAAACAGCAGAAAACAGCAACTGGCACTTCGGCATCTTGTTAATAGGTTAGTTCCAGAAAATGCACGAATATGACATAAAGTGTGCATAAAACATGTAGATAACATCAATAATGTGGCATGGATCATAATAAATTATCGATACGTCGGAGACGTATCACGGCCCCCCCTCTGGCCGCGCCGGGCACAGGTGTGGGCCCACCAGGGCTCCCCTCTGGCGGTTCTCGGGTGTTCTGGATGCTTCCGGGCAAAATAGGAACCTGGGCGTTGATTTCGTCCAATTCCGAGAATATTTCTTTACTAGGATTTCTGAAACCAAAAACAGCAGAAAACATGAACTGGCACTGTGGCATCTCGTCAATAGGTTAGTTCCAGAAAATGCACAAATGTGACATATAATGTGTACAAAACATGTAGATATCATCAATAATGTAGCATGGAACATAAGAAATTATTGATACGTCGGAGACGTATCAAATAGCACTAACACTTGCACCCATATCGCATAAACCATAATAGCAATGATCACCAATTCTAACAGATAGCATAGGAACACTAGCTTGCTTGGGTTTATTAGGATGTGAAACAATATTAGAAGCATCTTCATAGAAAATAATATGACCATCCTCTACATTTTCAGTCACAAGATCTTTAACAATCGCAACAGCAGGTTCAACTTTTATTTGTTCTTCAGGTTCTATAGGTTTCTTTTCACTTTTATGAACCGCACTATTTATAACAGAGTACTCCTTCATTTTAACAGGGAAAGGAGTTTTTTCAATATAAGCTTCAGGAATAACATGATCCATAGTTTCAACTACAACACATTTATTCATAGATGAATCAATTTTATCTTTATACGGTTTATGAAACTTGTAAAAATTCTTCTTAGGCAATTCATAATGAGAAGCAAAAGCTTTATAAAGATTTGCAGCAACTTGAGAATCAAGACCATAAGTAGCACTCATATTACGAAATTTATCAGTTTCCATAAAAGCTTCAATGCATTTGTAATCATAATTTATACCTAATTCTCTTTCTTTGTCGATTTCCCATCCTTCAGTATTTTCCTGGATCCGATTAAGAAGGTCCCTTTTAAACTCTTCTTTGTTGCGCGTAAATGATCCAGAACAAGAAGTATCCAGCAAGGTCTTGTCTTCAAAAGAAAGTCTTGCATAGAAATTATCAATAATAACATTACCAGGAAGCTCATGAATGGGGTATTTGAGCATTAAAGACTTCAATCTCCCCCACGCTTGGGCAATACTCTCTCCATCATGAGGCCAAAAATTATAAATGCGGTTCCGATCCTTATGAATTTCACTTGGAGGATAGAACTTAGAATAAAACCGGGGCACAATATCATTCCATTCAAGAGAATCCCCATTATCCAATAATTTATACCAATGCGCCGCTTTACCAGACAGCGATATAGAGAATAGTTTCTTCCTCACTTCATCCATAGCAATACCTGCACACTTGAATAAACCGCATAATTCATGTAAAAACAGTAAATGATCTCCAGGGTGGACAGTTCCATCTCCTGTATAACGGTTATCCACTACACGTTCAATAATTTTCATAGGTATTTTGTATGGTATCTCTTCCTCACCTAGCGCCTTATCCACTACCTTTGCAGTAGTAGTAGATTTTCCAAACAAACATTCGAGAGAAGATCTCTCCATAATGAATTATAGCAGCAGGCAGAAATAAAATCAGCACTAACAGTAAAAGTTTCCCTTACCAATTTCACTTACCAATAGCGCTTCACTCCCCGGCAACGGCGCCAGAAAATAGTCTTGATGACCCACAAGTATAGGGGGTGTATCGTAGTATCTTCGATAAGTAAGAATGTCGATCCCAACGAGGAGCAGAAGGTGTTGACAAGCAGTTTCGATGAAGGATTCACTGTAAATGCTCACAGACAAGTATTCAGGGGGTTTTAATGTAACAGATAAATAAAGTACGAGTAAGTAAAGTGCGAGAGTAACAATTGCAGTGAGTGGCCCAATACTTTTTAGCACAAAGGACAAGCCGGTTTGTTTACTTATAATGACCAAACGTTCCTGAGGACACACGGGATTTTAGTCTAGTGCTTTCGCTACATATGGCTAATTAATCTTCATTGTTTTGATAAGTGTTATGTGGGTGAACCTATGCTAATGTACCGCCCTTCCTAGGACTAATACATACTTGTGATTATACCCCTTGCAAGCATCCGCAACTACAAGAAAGTAATTAAGATAAATCTAACCACAGCCTTAAACTCTGAGATCCTGCTATCCCTCCTGCATCGATATACTAACGGGGGTTTAGGTTTCTGTCACTCCGGCAGCCCCACAATTAGAAAACGAATACAAGATGCATTCCCCTAGGCCCATGAAGGTGAAGTGTCATGTAGTCGACGTTCACATGACACCACTAGAAGAATAACACCACAACTTAAATATCATAACATTGAATATTACTCAACCATAGTTCACTACTAACATTTAGACTTCACCCATGTCCTCAAGAACTAAACGAACTACTCACGAGACATCATATGGAACATGATCAGAGGTGATATGATGATGAATAACAATCTGAACATAAACCTTGGTTCAATGGTTTCACTCAATAGCATCAACAACAAGTAGAAATCAATACCGGGAGAGTTTCCCCTATCAAACAATTAAGATCAAACCCAAATTGCTACAGCGGTGACGATGTGCAGCGGTGGAGACGGCGGTGATGATGATGAAGATGATGGTGATGGTGATGGAGATGATGTCCAGCTCGATGACGGTGACGATGGCGTCGATTTCCCCTCTCCGGGAGGGAATTTCCCCGGCGGATCTCAGCCGCCGGAGAGCTCTTTTCTCTCTGGTGTTCTCCGCCCCGCAGAGGCGGCTGTAACTCTTCGCGAGGTATCCTCTGTGGCTTAGGTCTTCGGGACGAAGGATTTCGCGAAGAAAAGGAGGCGAAAGAGGCTGTGGGGCCCCCTCACCACCAGGTGGCGCGGCCAGGCCATGGGCCGCGCCGCCCTATGGTCTGGGCCCACCTTGGGTCCAGCTGGCTCCCCCTTCTGGCTCCCTTCGTCATCTGGAAAAATAGGATTTTTGGTATAATTTCCTTCCACAGTTGATCTTCCGAAATATTGCATTCGGACGGTGCTTTTTCAGCAGAATCCTGGCTCCAATGCTTGATCCTCCAATAATGATGAAACATGCAAAATAGATGAAATAACATAAGTATTGTGTCCCAATATGAAATATTGATACGTCTCCGACGTATCGATAATTTCTTATGTTCCATGCCACATTATTGATGTTATCTACATGTTTTATGCACACTTTATGTCATATTCGTGCATTTTCTGGAACTAACCTATTAACAAGATGCCGAAGTGCCAGTTCCTGTTTTCTGCTGTTTTTGGTTTCAGAAATCCTAGTAACGAAATATTCTCGGAATCGGACGAAATCAACGCCAAAGATCTTAGAATCCCCGGAAGCATCCAGAACACACCAGAGAGGTCAGAGGGGGGCCACAGGCCCACCAAACTACAGGCTGGCGCGGCCAGAGGGTGGGCGCGCCGCCCTATAGTTTGGCCCCCCTGTCAGCCCTCCTGCGCCGCCTCTTCGCCTATATAAAGCCCCTGGATCGAAAACCCTGGGACGTTCGACGAAAACCACAGAAACCTTCCAGAGCCGCCGCCATCGCGACGCCAAGATCTGGGGGACAGGAGTCTCTGTTCCGGCACGCTGCCGGAGCGGGGAAGTGCCCCCGGAAGGCTTCTCCATCGACACCGCTGCCATCTCCACCGCCATCTTCATCACCGCTGCTGCTCCCATGAGGAGGGAGTAGTTCTCCATCGAGGCTCGGGGCTGCACCGGTAGCTATGTGGTTAATCTCTCTCCATGTACTTCAATACAATGATCTCATGAGCTGCTTTACATGATTGAGATTCATATGAGTTTTGTATCACAATTCATCTATGTGCTACTCTAGTGATGTTATTAAATAGTTCTATTCCTCCTGCACGTGTGTAAAGGTGACTAGTGTGTGCACCGTGTGGTTCTTGTCGTAGGCTATGATCATGATCTCTTGTAGATTGTGAAGTTAACTATTACTATGATGGTATTGATGTGATCTATTTGGTTATGTTGATCTATCTTACACTAAAGGTTACTAAAATATGAGCATTATTGTGGAGCTTGTTAACTCCGGCATTAAGGGTTCGTGTAATCCTACGCAATGTGTTCATCATCCAACAAAAGTGTAGAGTATGCATTTATCTATTCTGTTATGTGATCAATGTTGAGAGTGTCCACTAGTGAAAGTGTAATCCCTAGGCCTTGTTCCTAAATACTGCTGCATTACTACTGCTTGTTTACTGTTTTACTGTGTTACTACTGCTGCAATACCACCACCATCAACTACACGCCAAAGAAGCTATTTTTACGCACCGTTGCTACTGCTCATATATATTCATACCACCTGTATTTCACTATCTCTTCGCCGAACTAGTGCACCTATTAGGTGTGTTGGGGACACAAGAGACTTCTTGCTTTGTGGTTGCAGGGTTGCTTGAGAGGGATATCTTTGACCTCTTCCTCCCTGAGTTCGATAAACCTTGGGTGATCCACTTAAGGGAAAACTTGCTGCTGTTCTACAAACCTCTGCTCTTGGAGGCCCAACACTGTCTACAGGAAAGGAGGGGGAACGTAGACATCAAGCACTTTTAAAGGCGCCGTTGCCGGGAGGAAAGGTAAAGGCACTCATACTTCGGTTCCAGGTAAAGTACTTTTCTGGCGCCATTGTGTTTGTGCTCGAAGCTATTTCCTTTAGATCCTGCAATTGCAACTTTTTGTTTCTTGTTTACACTAGTTAGGCATAATGGAAAACATCTGTGAGCTCTTTGTACTATTTCCTGAGTCAAGACATGAATGGTTTAATGCGAAAATTAAAAAACCCATGGAACATGTTAGCATGAATACTTTGAACACCATTGTTGCTAATGACATGGAAAATTCTAAGCTTGGGGAAGCTGGTTTTGATGAGCATGATCTTTTTAGTCCTCCAAGCATTGAGGAGAAAATTTACTTTGATGATACTTTGCCTCCTATTTATGATGATTATAATGATAGTGGTCTTTTGGTGCCACCTACTATGGAGAGTAAATTTTGTTGTGATTATACTATACCTCCTACACTTGATGAGAATAATAATGATAGCTACTTTGTTGAATTTGCTCCCACTACAACTAATAAAATTGATTATGCCTATGTGGAGAGTAATAATTTTATGCATGAGACTCATGATAAGAATGCTTTATGTGATAGTTATATTGTTGAGTTTGCTAATGTTGCTACTGAAAGTTATTATGAGAGAGGAAAATATGGTTGTAGAAATTTTCATGTTACTAAAATACCTCTCTATGTGCTGAAATTTTTGAAGCTACACTTGTTTTATCTTCCTGTGCTTGTTACTTTGCTCTTCATGAACTTGTTTATTTACAAGATTCCTTTGCATAGGAAGCATGTTAGATTTAAATGTGTTTTGAATTTGCCTCTTGATGCTCTCTTTTGCTTCAAATACTATTTCTTATGAGTGCATCATTAAAACTGCTGAGCCCATCTTAATGGCTATAAAGAAAGAACTTCTTGGGAGATAACCCATGTGTTATTTTGCTACAGTACTTTGTTTTTATTTTGTGTCTTGGAAGTTGTTTACTACTGTAGCAACCTCTCCTTATCTTAGTTTTGTGTTTTGTTGTGCCAAGTAAAGCCGTTGATAGAAAAGTAAGTACTAGATTTGGATTACTGCACAGTTCCAGATTTCTTTGCTGTCACGAATCTGGGTCCACCTCCCTGTAGGTAGCTCAGAAAATTAAGCCAATTTACGTGCATGATCCTCAGATATGTACGCAACTTTCATTCAATTTGAGCATTTTCATTTGAGCAAGTCTGGTGCTATTTTAAAATTCGTCAATACGAACTGTTCTGTTTTGACAGATTCTGTCTTTTATTTCGCATTGCCTCTTTTGCTATGTTGGATGAATTTCTTTGATCCATTAATGTCCAGTAGCATTATGCAATGTCCAGAAGTGTTAAGAATGATTGTGTCACCTCTGAATATGTTAATTTTTATTGTGCACTAACCCTCTAATGAGTTGTTTCAAGTTTGGTGTGGAGGAAGTTTTCAAGGGTCAAGAGAGGAGGATGATATACTATGATCAAGAAGAGTGAAAGCTCTAAGCTTGGGGATGCCCCGGTGGTTCACCCCTGCATATATCAAGAAGACTCAAGCGTCTAAGCTTGGGGATGCCCAAGGCATCCCCTTCTTCATCGACAAATTATCAGGTTCCTTCTCTTGAAACTATATTTTTATTCGGTCACATCTTATGTGCTTTACTTGGAGCGTCTGTGTGCTTTTGTTTTTGTTTTTGTTTGAATAAATTGGATTACATCATGCTTGTGTGGGAGAGAGACACGCTCCGCTGTTGCATATGAACACATGTGTTCTTAGCTCATAATATTCATGGCGAAGTTTCCTCTTCGTTAAATTGTTATATGGTTGGAATTGGAGAATGCTACATGTAGTAATTGCTATAATGTCTTGGGTAATGTGATACTTGGCAATTGTTGTGCTCATGTTTAAGCTCTTGCATCATATACCTTACACCTATTAGTGAAGAAATACATAGAGCTTGTTAAAATTTGGTTTGCATGAGTGGTTTCTCTAGAGTCTAGATATTTTCTAGTAAGATGTTTGAACAACAAGGAAGACGATGTATAGTTTTATAATGCTTGTAATATGTCTTTTATGTGAGTTTTGCTGTACTAGTTCGTGCTAGTGTTTGCTTCAAACAACCTTGCTAGCCTAAACCTTGTATCGAGAGGGAATACTTCTCATGCATCCAAATCCTGAGCCAAACAACACTATGCCATTTGTGTCCACCATACCTACCTACTACATGGTATTTTCCGCCATTCCAAAGTAAATTGCTTGAGTGCTACCTTTAAAATTCCATCATTCACCTTTGCAATATATAGCTCATGGGACAAATAGCTTAAAAACTATTGTGGTATTGAATATGTACTTATGCACTTTATCTCTTATTAAGTTGCTTGTTGTGCGATAACCATGTTCACTGGGGACGCCATCAACTACTCTTTGTTGAATTTCATGTGAGTTGCTATGCATGTTCGTCTTGTCTGAAGTAAGAGCGATCTACCACCTTATGGTTAAGCATGCATATTGTTAGAGAAGAACATTGGGCCGCTAACTAAAGCCATGATCCATGGTGGAAGTTTCAGTTTTGGACATATATCCTCAATCTCAAATGAGAAAATTATTAATTGTTGTTACATGCTTATGCATAAAAGAGGAGTCCATTATCTGTTGTCTATGTTGTCCCGGTATGGATGTCTAAGTTGAGAATAATCAATAGCGAGAAATCCAATGCGAGCTTTCTCCTTAGACCTTTGTACAGGCGGCATAGAGGTACCCCTTTGTGACACTTGGTTAAAGCATGTGCATTGTGATGATCCGGTAGTCCAAGCTAATTAGGACAAGGTGCGGGCACTATTAGTATACTATGCATGAGGCTTGCAACTTGTAAGATATAATTTACATGATACATATGCTTTATTACTACCGTTGACAAAATTGTTTCATGTTTTCAAAATCAAAGCTCTAGCACAAATATAGCAATCGATGCTTTTCCTCTATGGAGGACCATTCTTTTACTTTCAATGTTGAGTCAGTTCACCTATCTCTCTCCACCTCAAGAAGCAAACATTTGTGTGAACTGTGCATTGATTCTTACATACTTGCTTATTGCATTTGTTATATTGCTCTGCATTGACAACTATCCATGAGATATACATGTTACAAGTTGAAAGCAACCGCTGAAACTTAATCTTCCATTGTGTTGCTTCAATGTCTCTACTATGAATTTATTGCTTTATGAGTAACTCTTATGCAAGACTTATTGATGCTTGTCTCGAAAGTACTATTCATGAAAAGTCTTTGCTATATGATTCAATTGTTTACTCATTGCATTTACATTGTTTCGAATCGCTGCATTCATCTCATATGCTTTACAATGGTATGATTAAGATTATGTTGGTAGCATGTCACTCCAGAAATTATCTGTGTTATCGTTTTACCTGCTCGGGACGAGCAGAACTAAGCAGGGATGCGATACGTCTCCGACGTATCGATAATTTCTTATGTTCCATGCCACATTATTGATGTTATCTACATGTTTTATGCACACTTTATGTCATATTCGTGCATTTTCTGGAACTAACCTATTAACAAGATGCCGAAGTGCCAGTTCCTGTTTTCTGCTGTTTTTGGTTTCAGAAATCCTAGTAACGAAATATTCTCGGAATCGGACGAAATCAACGCCAAAGATCTTAGAATCCCCGGAAGCATCCAGAACACACCAAAGAGGTCAGAGGGGGGCCACAGGCCCACCAAACTACAGGCTGGCGCGGCCAGAGGGGGGGCCGCGCCGCCCTATAGTTTGGCCCCCCTGTCAGCCCTCCTGCGCCGCCTCTTCGCCTATATAAAGCCCCTGGATCGAAAACCCTGGGACGTTCGACGAAAACCACAGAAACCTTCCAGAGCCGCCGCCATCGCGACGCCAAGATCTGGGGGACAGGAGTCTCTGTTCCGGCACGCTGCCGGAGCGGGGAAGTGCCCCCGGAAGGCTTCTCCATCGACACCGCTGGCATCTCCACCGCCATCTTCATCACCGCTGCTGCTCCCATGAGGAGGGAGTAGTTCTCCATCGAGGCTCGGGGCTGCACCGGTAGCTATGTGGTTAATCTCTCTCCATGTACTTCAATACAATGATCTCATGAGCTGCTTTACATGATTGAGATTCATATGAGTTTTGTATCACAATTCATCTATGTGCTACTCTAGTGATGTTATTAAAGTAGTTCTATTCCTCCTGCACGTGTGTAAAGGTGACTAGTGTGTGCACCGTGTGGTTCTTGTCGTAGGCTATGATCATGATCTCTTGTAGAGTGTGAAGTTAACTATTACTATGATGGTATTGATGTGATCTATTTGGTTATGTTGATCTATCTTACACTAAAGGTTACTAAAATATGAGCATTATTGTGGAGCTTGTTAACTCCGGCATTGAGGGTTCGTGTAATCCTACGCAATGTGTTCATCATCCAACAAAAGTGTAGAGTATGCATTTATCTATTCTGTTATGTGATCAATGTTGAGAGTGTCCACTAGTGAAAGTGTAATCCCTAGGCCTTGTTCCTAAATACTGCTGCATTACTACTGCTTGTTTCATCGTTTCCGTGTTACTACTGCTGCAATACCACCACCATCAACTACACGCCAGCAAGCTATTTTCTGGCACCGTTGCTACTGCTCATATATATTCATACCACCTGTATTTCACTATCTCTTCGCCGAACTAGTGCACCTATTAGGTGTGTTGGGGACACAAGAGACTTCTTGCTTTGTGGTTGCAGGGTTGCTTGAGAGGGATATCTTTGACCTCTTCCTCCCTGAGTTCGATAAACCTTGGGTGATCCACTTAAGGGAAAACTTGCTGCTGTTCTACAAACCTCTGCTCTTGGAGGCCCAACACTGTCTACAGGAAAGGAGGGGGAACGTAGACATCAAATATATCAATGAATAACAGCAAATTATGATATAAAATAGTGATGCAAATTGGACGTATCAGGGGCCGGCCACCCCAAGACCACAAGCTGGCCGCCCCATTGAAGTGGCCGGCCACCCCCCTCCCAAACCCTAGCCGCCCCCCTCTCCTCCATATCTTCCGCGTAGCTTTAGCGAAGCTCCGCCGGATTTCTCCACCACCACCGTCACCACGCCATCGTGCTGTCGGATTCAAGAGGAGCTACTACTTCCGCTGCCCGCTGGAACGGGAGGTGGACGTCGTCTTCATCAACAACCGAACGTGTGACCGAGTACGGAGGTGTTGCCCGTTCGTGGCGCCGTGATCAAGATCTTCTACGCGCTTTTGCAAGCGGCAAGTGAACGTCTACCGCAGCAACAAGAGCCTCATCTTGTAGGCTTTGGAATCTCTTCAAGGGTGAGACTCGATAATCCCCTCGTTGCTACCGTCTTTTAGATTGCATCTTGGCTTGGATTTCGTGTTCGCGGTAGGAAATTTTTTGTTTTCTATGCAACGTTGTCCTACAAAGAACACCATAGAAATTATACAATAAAAAATCCCCCAAACATCAGATTTTCTTGCTTCTTCAAATCGATCAGCTGCCTTAAATGCTTGTGAATTTTCTTCAGTTTCCCCTTCAGTTCCACCAGATCTGCATACACATCATTGGAACAACTCCTCTATTGGCCACATTATCCACAGGAAGCCCCCCCAAATTGAGCTCCCAATTTGCGACAATTAATTCGTCTAATCGAAGCCTATCAATATACACATCGATCCACTCAAACTGCCATCATTTTTTCAGGATCTAAAAACGAACATGAACCCTAAATCCCAAATTCGAGGGAATAACAAGAAAATCGAGAGAAATCAGAACAATTTGGTGCGAGATCTAACCTCTTGGCCTGCTCTTGTGTTTCAGACTTTGTGAGAGTTTCAGACAAGAGGTTGGGCAAAAGTGAAAAAATTAACGTATGAACAAAAGTGAGTACAACTAAGGAACGAGAGGCAGAGAAATAAAAATCCCTAATTTTTTTTGTTTATCTGTTCATTTGCTCAAATTATTTGGCCCTTTGTCTTTTTCAGCTACAACATTTCGTCACCTACCAATATTATTAATATGTTTGGGAATTGAGCGAATTGATAGGACAAATAAGCTAGAATCCACATAGGGGTTTATGTTTTATGTCGGTCGATCTGAAAATATAGAAAAATATAATTTTAAAAAAGGACAAATGTTTTTTATTGCTCAAGATAAACAAATCGAGCGGAGGCGGAGGGGTGGGAGGCGCGTGAGGTCGCTATTCATGAGTTGGGCACCGTCGTGACCGCTGGCTCCCTCGCCATCCTTTTTGCTGCCACCGCTTCGCCAACGCGTCCCAGAATGCGTCGGCATCTCCGCCCCTCTTCCACGCACAGAAGGTGTTCAACGACTTGTCTGGTAGATGCGACATGTCGCTATTCATTGCCTTCTCTGTGGTGGATGAATTTTAACCATTTGTTTTGCTCCAGGCATGGATGGCTACAACGAGATGATCGTCCAAATGATGGAGAAGAGCAAACCTTCGACGACGACATTCGGGAGCATTTATCGATCATCGCGTCCCTCCAAAACATGCTTGACACTGATACGGAGAAGAGGAAGAGGTCGCTCCGCGGAGGTTCAAAGGCGGGAAGAAAGAAGTCGAATTCCCGACAGAGGATGGAGGGCATACCATGCTGCACAACGACTACTTTGCAGATGAAGCAACACATGCTGACAATTTTTTGCGCCGGTATAGGATGAGCAAGGGTTTGTTCACGAATATCCTCCACGATGTTCGAGAGTTCGAACCCTACTTCAAACTGTAGTACGACGTTGTTGGCATTGCCGAGTTCTTGTCAGTTCAGAATTGCACCGCCGCTATGAGGATGCTTGCATACGGAGCACCTGTTGATACACAAGACGGCTACCTTTGAATGAGTGAATCTACTACCATTGAGTGCATGTACAAGTTTTACCGAGTTGTGGTGGGAAAATTTGGCAAATACTACTTGAAAAAGTCAACTGAAGAAAAGACTGCAAGGATCATGGCCCAAAATGCAGCGAGAGGATTCCATAGGATGCTTGGAAGAATCGATTGTATGCACTTTTCATGGAAGAACTGCCTGTTTGCTTGGCAAGGTATCTACAAATGGCGTCATGGATATTGTAGTGTGGTGCTTGAAGCTGTGGTAGATTATGACCTAAGAATTTGACGTTCTTTGTTTGGCATAGCGGGATCACACAATGGCATCAATGTGTTGCCGAGTTCTCCGATGTTTAGCAAACTAGTGGAAGGTCATGCTCCACCATGCAATTATGAGATCAATGGCCACCAATATATCAAAGGATGTTATCTAGCGATGGTATATATCCAAAATAGATGACTTTGGTCAAAACAATCCCATTGCCATCGGGTCAGAAGAATTTCCACTTAGCTTCACGACAGGAGGCTTGCAGGCTTGCAAGAAGGATGTCGAGCGGGCATTTGGTGTGCTTCAAGATCAATTTGCTATTGTTTGGTACCCTGCTCTGAATTGGTCTCACGACCAAATATGGGAGGTGATGCAGACTTGTGTGATAATGCACAACATGATCGTCGAGGATGACCCTAAGAATCGGGCCAGGACACATGTTGGTACCTATGAGTGTCAGCGCCTCTTGCAGAGGTTGATCATGAGGTGCGTGCAGATTTTATCGATTTTCTCGCCAAGCACGTAGAGATCCGTGACATCAATGTTCACGGGTAACTTCAAAATGATCTCGTTGAGCATCTGTGGAGGATCAAAAGATTATTAGCAAATACGGCGGCACCTTGATCTAGCAAGTTTCTCATTGTTTGTTGTATTTTAATTTAAAAAGAATTTAGGGAACATATTTATTTGTATGCTATATTTAATAAAATGGTTGTGTTTTCGAATACTCTAAAAAAAAAATTAGAGTCTCGTTTGTTGGACGCGACTGAGCAGCGCCGTCCCCCAAACGCGGCACAAAAAAACGTCCCCAAACGCTTGATTCGGCACGATTGAAGGATGTTTTAAAGAAGCGACTGGAGATGCTCTAAGCAATTATCACTTGATTGACAAAGGTCGTGGTAAAATGGGCCGTGTGATGTATGGCAGGTTTTCTCCACCTTTGGGGCTTGTTTCATCCATAGGAAATTTTTGTACAGAAGCCATTTGATTTACAAGATTGAATCCTTTAAATTCTCTATGGATAGCTTTCAAATACTAAACACCTATAAGATTTATAGCAAAAGGTTAGACCTCTTGAATAAATTTTTACGTGTCTATAACAAATATGATATATATTTAATTTTTGTAGAAAATTCCTGCGTTTTTCCTATGGTGCAACGAAATGAACTGTACAATTTAATTTCTGCGATTTTATTTCTGTAAGATTTCAAATGCCATGACATACTATTTTTAGAAATTTTTTCTATTCCTGTGCATTTCAAATCTTGTGAATCAAAGATGCCTTTGATTTTTTTTTTCTGTAGCTAGGATTGTTCGTGCTCATTATTTTCTCGTGACATGATTCTCTTGCTGGCTAAGCTGAAGCGGTCATTCACAGAGCATTGCACAGCTCCAAAACGATGGTTGGAATTTCCAAGAAATTTGCAGTAGTAAGCCACAAGTAAGCAGCACGACGACACGACGTGACAGGCCTTGTAGTTGGCAGTGGCACACCCTTCATTGCGATTGCATCGATGGGCTCAACGACCATTGCAAATCAAGCGTGATCATGGTCGCTGCTGCTTCGGCCCGGCTGGCTTTGACCTGTTTTCACCTACTCGCTGACCACATTAACTCGCTCTAAGATCAACGGCAAGATAGCGTCTGCGTCTAGACTAGGTCTTAATTTGTGCGAGCCCAGGTGAAACATAAATTTACCTTGGATGCAAACTTAGAAACTCTTCTCCAACTGGGGAATCTCTCACAAATCCCACGAGATTGCGTAAGAAGCTTGTTTTATAAAACCTCCGCTCAAATATATAAAGTTTCTAAATTCCGCTCAAATTTATGTTGCAACCATGTCGGGTTTATGACTGTATTTTATGTGACTGTCATACTTGCACTTCAGACTTTGTGAGTTTTAATAAAAAGGCCGTGTGCATCAATTGATGCAGAGGCTGGGGTGATTGCTCATTTATCTAAAAAAAAGTTAAAGTTAGTCCTAGAAATTTTGACCAAATATAAATAAGGTAATTTAAATATATACAATATAAGAAAAATAAATTGTAAAATTTTATATATTATGACAAATCTAATAATATTAGTTTGTATCGTAAATATTTATTTTTTATCCATAACATTAGTCAATACTAGTTGGTAATTTAGGATAAATTTTAACTACATTAATATCCTTATTTATTATTACTGCCTCTATTTAAAAAATTGCATATTTTTAGTTATTAGTTAAGATTTAAAGCATATTAAATTTGTCTGAAGTTTAAAAATAACAATATTTATAATAGTGAATAAATGCACCCTGGAGATGCTAATCTTTTTATAATGGGCCCATTGATATCGATTTGGTACTGTAGATGTTCATCTTTTTGTCTCTATGGTAGGTCAAACTTAAGCTTACTTCAGTAAATTTGTATGGCTTGTTTTATGGAACGAAGGTACTCACATCGTTCTAAAATATCTGTCACAAATTTATATTTCTGTAGATATGGATGTACTCCCTCCATCCACAAATAAGTGTTAAGACATATTTTTAGTCAAATTTTATTAACTTGATTAACACTCTAGAGAAATAACAACATTTATGATATTAAATTGATATTTCTAGATTCATCTTGACATGTAGTAGTTCAATAATATGGTAATTTAATTTCATGGATGTTGCTATTTTCTGCAAAAATATGATCAAATTTGTAAACATCTGACTTTCAAAAGGTACACCTATTTATGGATGGAGGAAGTGTCTACAAATAAGATGCATCTAAATGCATCTGTATCTAGATAAAATTACGACACTTATTTTACGATGAAGGTAGCGGTATATATAGCACGGCCTTCAAATTTCACGTCAATGCAAGCATGGGACCTCGACGAAAATGGGACTAAAGCACTTTCTCGTACTAGTACTTGTCATACGAGCTGTCACGCAAGTTGAGTTAGCATTCCGGTGGTATACTTTAGAACTTTGAGCAATCGTGCACACTGAGGCGTGTCGAGTCCTAGTCGTGGTGTCCACCGTCAACAAGAAGTGCATGTGCCTGTACTAGATTTGCTCTGTATCCATCGATCCATCTCTCGCCCCGAGACAAGCAACCAACATAGCACGACAAAAAGAGAAGAGCATTCACTCCACGTTTTGAATCTACTACGCTGCATTTACGCAGTAGTAACTCTACTGATGATGATGGGGTCTGAACCCGAATCCTCAAAAGGGTTTCCCATCAGTAGGCGTTACCCACATTTAGCCGGTGTCTGACCGCAGCTAGCTTAACTCGCTCTCCGACCATGCAGCGATATTATTAGTAAGAGGAACCAGAATCGGTAATGGCAGCTTTGGTTGCAGAGCCTTTCAGGACATAAACATGAATTAACTGCGTATCGTACCCGTGGATTTGGTTTGGTGTTCTGATGCACAGTAGGGGCACTGGTTCTTCAAGAAGATCGATGGCATCGATGACACCGTTGTTACTGGAGGCCGACGTCAGAAGAAGGAAAATCATCACTGCGACATTAACTTGCGCTCAGTGCTTTGCAAGCCATTAACTTGGAATCTAGAGATGCAGTGGATTTGGGCGTCATTAATTAAACCTGCATTTGGTGCAGAAACACGGAGTATCATGCATGCATTGCCTTGAGTGTCTTTCTCGAACACACGCAAAAAACCTGTGTCTTTGTACATTATATTAGAAAAAAAATCACAAAGAAAGTGAGTGGAACAACGTAGCCAAGCTACAAGAAAGCATGAGAAATCAGAAAATAATGAAACAAAAGAATGGAAAAAAAAACCTGTGTCTTTGTACATTATATTAGAAAAAAATCACAAAGAAAGCGAGTGGAACAGAAGCTACAAGAAAGCATGAGAAAAACAGAAAATAATAAAACAAAAGAAGGGGAAAAAAACTATACAAAGCTAACATTTGTTAGCCTGACATGATCATGCTCTGCACGCCTTTTTTTTCTTCCATCATTGTTGATCAGAAGCACGGATTGAATTCAGGGGTACTCTTACTCGGTGTTAGGAGTTAGGACGGCCTCTTAACACCGCATCGTTTGAGAACCTCAACAAGTTGATCATGTTGGTCCATAGAGTGCTTTGAGTGTCATTAAACTTGCACTGCATTAGGTGCAGAAGCAGAAGTATTGATCAGTAAGACAACCTTATAATCACTCCTCCATATGAGATTATAAAGCTACTACTACTCGGATTGAATTCACTAGTATTCCTTCCTTCATTTGCAAAATAAAATGTCACTAGTTTTTGGTTAAAGCCAAATATTGCAAAATTTGATAAATAAAAAATGTCAACATTTATTTTTAAATTAATATGGTTAGAGTCATCAAGAGATATATTTTCATATCTTGTGTATTTTGTATTACAGATGTTGATTTTTTTATATATAGTTAACCATAAATTTAAAATTTTAACTTTGACAAAAAATTTAGGCATCCTATTTTGGGAAGGAGGTAGTACTAGTCATCCTGGATAGTGCTCCCTCCTTTCAAAAGAAGATGCATATAGTTTTTGGTCAAAGTTGAGCTATTTAATTTTTGACTAAGTATATAAAAAATACATAAACATCTACGACAACAAATGCACACAATACAAAAATATTTTTCACAACCAAGACTATAAATGTTAATATCTTTTTTAATATAGTTGGTCAAACTTTAATAAGTTTGATTTTGGCCAACAACTATATCCATCCTATTTGCGAAGGAGGGAGTATCATATAGTACTATCATGCATATAAAACTCGTGTATGATATTATCTATATAATGCATGGTATCATATAATAGTAGTATCGTAATTCCATTACATTTATTGATCTGTAGAATCCAATGCAAAATTATAGTATACAAAATCTAGTTGACATATAATATCTCGTAATGTTCTCTATGAGACGGTATCCACCTATATTACTCTAATCATCTCTCACTTATTTAATTAGCTTCCACATCAGCATCTTTGTGAGGCTGAGATGCATGATACGGGCTAAGATAAGAGCGCTATGGCTAGGCTTATATCCTCACCAAGTTGGTCATATTGATTTTGAAAAAGCAAGTTACTCATGTTGGTCCGGAGAGTGCTTTGAGTACCATTAAACTTGAATTGCATCAGGTGCTGAAACATTAGCATTGATGAGTGAGACAACCTCATAATCACTCCCTCCGTATTGGATTAATAGGAAGCACTTGTGTGCTGCCATGCCCGTAGGAGGCGATTAATAAAAATATTTAAATTTATTCTTAAATAGAACAAATGACGGATAATGTATTTTTTCGAAGTTGCTATGTGAGAAGGGAGTATTATTCATGTAAGGTGATCGTCAGGCGATTAATAGAAGACATTAACATCTTTTTTGAATAAAAAGATGATGAATATTGAATAGTGAAGTATTGTTTCTGGCTGTTGCCGTAGAAAGATGTATATAGTTTTTGGTTAAAATAGAACTATTTGAATTTGACTAACTATACAGAAAAACATTAACATCTATGATAGCAAATGCATACTGTATTAAAATATTTTACACGACCAATATTATAAATGTTGATTATATATATATATATATATATATATATTTTTGGTCAAACTTTAAGAAGTTTTACTTTGACTAAAAACTATGTGCGTCCTATTTGGGAAAGTGGTGGTATCACATAGTACTATTATTCATATGAAACTCATATATGCTATTATCTCTATAATGCATGTTATCATATAAATAGTAGTTTCGTAATCCCATTATATTTATTTATCTGTAGAATCTAAATGCAAAATTATAGTATACAAGATCTAGTTGACATATAATATCTCGTAATATTCGCTATGATATTGTATCCACTTATGCTACTCTAATTCTCTCTCACTTGTTTAATTCTCTGCCATATCAGTGTCTTTGTGAGACCGAGATGCATGATACTGGTTAACATAAGAGCACTATGGTAAGGCTTAGATCCTCAACAAGTTGATCATGTTGATTTTGAAAAAGCAAGTTACTGATGTTGTCTGGAGAGTGCTTTGAATTCCATTAAACTTGCATTGCATCCGGTGCTGAAACAATAGCATTGATGAGTGAGACAACCTCTTAATCACTCCCTCTGTATTGGATTAATAGGAAGAGATGGTGTGCCGCCATGCTGTAGGATAATTATGAGGCGATTAATAAAAAAATATTAAAATTTATTCTTAAATAGAAGAGACGGCGGATAATGTATTTTTTAGAAAGTTGCTATGTAAGAAGGTAGTATTATTCATGTAAGGTGATCGTGAGGCAATTAATAGAAGGTATTAATATTTTATTCGAATAAAAACGATGAATAGTGAAGTATTTATTTTCTAGTAGTTGCCATAGAAGAACCATGAAGCTACAATAGAGGAAGGCAGCTACAGATGGAGAGTTACCTCGAGAAATTACAGCTAAAGTTGATGCCCATGCATGTTTGAAAATCATGGCTAACAAACTAACGCTGAATATTGTTGCACATGCACCTTTGAAAGTTCTGTTGAAGATTGATGCCTACGAACATTTGAAAATTACCACTGAATAATTATGCACCTTTGAAAAAGTACTACAAATTCAAATAGTTCTATTTTAACCAAAAACTATTAAATGTTGATATCTTTTTATGTATAACTATTAGGGCTGACATTCACATTGAATAACTACGGGCACGCCGATGAAGGGTTAATGTCTAACAATCACTCCTAAGGTCAAAGTATGTGTCGATAAATAACCATAAAAAAGCTAACTTCGAAGTTACCATGGTGAAATTACGGTTGGAATAATACGTCAAAGAATTATCGTCAAAAGCTTAGGATTTTTCTATTATTGTTGATCAGAAGCACAGATTGAATTCAAGAGTACTCTTACTCAGTGTTAGGACGACCACTTAACATCCGATTTTTTTCCGAGCCTCAACAAGTTGATCATCTTGGTCCATAGAATGCTATGGTGTCATTAAACTTGCGCTGCATTAGGTGCAGAAGCACGGATATTGATCAGTAAGACAACCTCTTAATCACTCCCTCTTTATGAGATTATAAGGTCAGATATATTGTGGAGTATCATATGCTAGTATCATTACAATATTTCTATATAATACTACATCTACAATGCATTGTATCATGTAATACACGTATTGGACTCAGGGGTACTCCTACTCAAAGTAAGAAAGCAACATAATAACACTGAATCGTTGTAGCTACTACTACTCGGATTGACATCAGTAGTACTCCTTCCTTTGCAAAATAAAATGTCGGTAGTTTTTGGTAGAAGCCAAATATTTCAAGGTTTGATCAACAATATAGAAAAAAATGTCAACATTTATAATCTTAAATTAATATTGTTAGAATCATCATGAAATGTACTTTCATATCTTGTGCATTCGGTATTGTAGATGTTGATTTTTTTCATATGTATAGTTAACCAAACTTTTAAAAGTTTAACTTTGACAAAAAATTATAGGCATCCTAATTTGGGAAGGAGAGAGTACTAGTCATTGTGGAAAAAACATAACTATTTGGGAAGATGCATATTGTTTTTGTTTAAAATGGAACTATTTAAAGTTTGACTAACTATATGGAAAAAACATAAACATCTGGAAAACAAATGCACACGGTATAAAAATATTTTTCACGACCAAGATTATAAATGTTGATATCTTTTTATGTATAGTTGGTCAAACATTAAGAAGTTTGACTTTAAACAAAAACTATATACATCCTATTTGGGAATGAGGGAGTATCATATAGTACTATCATGCATATGAAACTCGTGTATGATATTATCTCTATAATGCATGGTATCATATAATATTAGTATCGTAATCCCATTATATTTATTAATCTGCAGAATCTAAATGCAAAATTATAGTATACATAATCTACTTGATGTATAATATCTCGTAATATGCGCTATGAGAAGGTATCCACATATGTTACTATAATCCTCTCACACTTTTTTAATTAGATGCCACACCAACGTCTCCGTAAGACTGAGATGCATAATACGGGCTAAGATAAGAGCACTATGGTTAGGCTTAGATCCCCAACAAGTAGATCATGTTTATTTTGAAAGGGAAAGTTACTCATGTTGGTCTGGAGAGTGCTTTGAGTACCATTAAACTTGCATTGCATTCGGTTCTGAAACAGTAGCATTGACAAGTGAGACAACCTCTTAATCACTCCCTATGTATTGGATTAATAGGAAGCATTGGTGTGCTATGTAAGAAGGCAGTAATATTCATGTAATGTGACCGTGAGGCGATTAATAGAATGTATTAATATCTTGTTTTTTAAAAAAGGCGATGAATAGTGAACTATTTTGTTTCTGGCAGTTGCCATAGAAAGATGCATATAGTTGTTGGTCAAAATAGAACTATTTGAAGTTTGACTGTTTATATAGAAAAAATAACATCTACGATAGGAAATGCACACAATATAAAAATATTTGTCACGACCAAGATTATAAATATTGATATTTTTATATAGTTAGTCAAACTTTAAGAAGTTTGACTTTGTCCGAAAACTATATGCATCCTATTTGGGAAGGAGGGAGTATCACATAGTACTATTGTTCATATGAAACTCATATATCATATTATCTATATAATGCATGTTATCATATAATAGTGGTTTCGTAATCCCATTTTATTTATTGTTCTGTAGAATCTAAATACAAAATTGAAGTATACAAGATCTACTTGACATATAATATATCATAATATTCTCTATGAGGTTGTATCCACTATGTTACTATAATCATCTCTCTCTTCTTTAATTCTCTACCACATCAGGGTATTTGTGAGACTGAGATGCGTGATACGGGCTATGATAAGAGCACTATGGCTAGGTTTAGATCCTCAACAATTTGATCATGTTGATATTGAAAAAGCAAGTTACTCATGTTGGTCCAGAGAGTGCTTTGAGTACCATTAAACTTGAATTGCATTGCATTCAGTGTCGAAACAGTAGCATTGATGAGTGAGACAACCTCTTAATCACTCCCTCTGTATTGGATTAATCGTAAGCATTTGTGTGCCCCCATGCATGTAGGATAATTATGAGGCGATTAATTAAAAAATATTAAATTTTCTTAAATAGGATAGATAACGGATAATGTATATTTTTCGAAGTTTGTACGTAAGAAGGCCTTAGTATTCATGTATGGTGATCGTGAGGCGATTAATAGAAGGTATTAATATCTTGTTGAATAAAAAGATGATGAATAGTGAAGTATTTTGTTTCTGGCTGTTGCCATAGAAGAACCATGAAGCTACCACAGAAGAAGAGAGCAACCGATGGAGAGTTACCATCGGGAAATTACCGCTAAAGATTGTTGTCCATGCATGTTTGAAAATCACGGCTAATGAACTACCGTTGAAGATTGATGCACATGCATCTTTGAAATTCCTGATGTAGATTGATGCCTGTGCACCTTTGAAAATTACCGTTAAGAAATTACCAATGAATAATCACGCGCCTTTGAAAAAGTACTGTTGAATAATTGTCGTAGGAAAATTACTATTGAGGCTGATGATTTGCATTGAATAACTACCGGCACGCCAATGAAGGGCTAATGTCTAACAATCACTATTGAGATCAAAGATATGTGTCGAGAAATAACCATAAAAAAACTAACTTCGAATTTACCATAGTGAAATTATGGTTGGAAAAATATGTCAAAGAATTATCGTCAAAGAATAGAAAAGGAACAAAAAAATTAAATTACTGTTGGAGAATTACGATCAAAGAATTATTGTCGGAGAACTACTCACCATCGAGGAGGTACCGCGGGGTAACTACTTACCAACAGAAAGTTACGGTTGGAAAGTTATCTCGAAAAGTTACCGTCAAAACATAATAGGGAGCAACTTTAAAAATACATTAAAAAATTAATGTTGAAGAATTACTCACCATTAAGGAGGTACCGTTGGGTAACTGCCGGCAGAAAGTTACGGCCGGAAAGTTATCTCGAAAAGTTACTGTCGAAACATAGAAGGAGATAAACTTTTAGAAAATACGGTAGACGAATTATTGTTGAAGAATTACTCACTATTGAGGAGGTGCCGTGGGGTAACTGCCAACAGAAAGTTATGGCGAAAACATTATCTCAAAAAGTTACCGTATCATTGAATAATAAAATGAGAGAAACATGAAAAAAATACGGTCGAAGAAATGTTGTTGGAGAAGTACTCACCGTTAAGGAAGTACCGTGGGGCAACTGCCCGGCGAAAAGTTACAACATAAAATGTTTCTCGAAATGTTGGGCCCAAAAAATAAAAATAGATGAACATAGAAAAAGCACATAATCTTTTTTTTAGCAAAGCAGGACGCGGCGATCGCTGATTGGAAGAAAATGTTGGCTCTACGGTGCCCATGCGGTTGGGCTCTGAGGGCACCTCCAACGCGGGTACGCAAAAGGTAAAACGGATACCGTGTGCGTCTGTTTGGGTAAAAACGCGTCCCAACGCGCAGATCCAAATGCAAAACGGACTGTCCGTGAGGTCCGGCACGACCTAAAGCCGGCTTAAATTTGGGAGGCTTTTGCGTCCTCCCGGACAACTTCGTGCGGCTGTGGACATCCGTTTATATCCGCCCGACCCCACATCTTCTCTCTCCTCTGTTTTCTTTCTCCCATGGAGATGGCCGAAATAGCCACCGGATTTTGACCGGCCTGACCAACTGCCGCCGTTGCACACGCCGGCCGCACCCCGGCGCCGACTACTCACTTTTTTTTATCCATGCCGGAAGTTGCTGCTTCCAAAAAGAGCTCCGGCGACAAACCTCGTCGACGGCGCAGGCACGGGCGCGGGAACGGACGCCGGCGCGCAAGCCACGCCGCCGTGGGCGGAGCTCGCCGCGACGGAGTGCGGGCACAGACGGGGACGGGCTGGGCTCGCGTGGACAGCCACGGCCGGGCACGAGCGGGGCTCGCCGCGTCGGCCACGGGCGGGGCGGCGCTCGCCGGGCGGGCGGAGCTGGCCGCGGCGGGCACGGACGGCGCCGCCGCGACGGGCGCGCGCACGGGCGAGGCGGGCGGAGGTCGCCGGGCGGGGCGGAGCTGGCCGCGGCGGGCACGGACGGCGCTCGCCGCGACAGCGCGCGCACGGGTGAGGCTCGCCGCGCCGGCCACGGGCGGGGGCGGCGCTCGCCGCGACGGGCGCGGGCGTGGGCGTGGGCGTGGGCGGGGCGGAGGTCGCCGAGGCGGGCGCTGGCACGGGCGAGGCTCGCCGCACCGGCCACGGGCGGGGGCGAGGAGGGCGGCGCCGGCCACGGCGGGGGCGAGCACGGCGTGGCGGGCGGCGCCGGCCGCGCCGGCCACGGGCGAGGCGGGCGCGGGCGTGCGCGGCGAGGGCGGAGCTCCTCCGCCCGCGCCGGCCACGGGCGGGCGTGCGGGGCGGCGGCGCCGGCCACGGTGGGGGGCGGGGCGGCGCCGGGCGGGGACGGAGCCGTGGCATGGCGGGGCAGGGTCGCTGGGCTGGTTCTTGCCAACTAGTAGTAGTATAGAGCTGGAGAAGAGGAATAGGGATGCGTCTCACTGCGCGTTGGGAAAAAATAAAGCCACGGACGCCCTCGTCTGTCCGCGTATCTGGAAGGCGACCCAAACAGCCAAAATCGGACGCGAAAACGCGTCCGTTTGGGTCGGCCGGTTGGAGATGGCCTGAGAGGCCATGATTTCCTTTGCCCTTGATATTTTGTCTTGTTGGTTTGAAATTCTGTATTTTGTTGGTTTGCCTTTGCCATTGATATTGATATTAGTTCGAAGGCATTTCCCCTCTGGCGTTGGTCGCAGCAGGATCCCACTCCACACTCCACTACCATTAATAAGACACGGCTGGCTTCCAGCATCGGTCGACGAACGATGGCTTGAGGGCAACGGGCGACCGACGGCGTGGAGCCATTGACTCCAGCTCCACCTCCTATTTCCTCCACTGCCTCTGCCTGGTGCCAGAGGAAGAAGGCAGTTGGTTGTACGTTCACGTGCCGCTGCCTCCTCCACCCTCCACTTGTTGATCCTTTTCAGTTCTCTCGTATCCGCCGTCCACGTTCGTAGCGCGCGTTCACGTACAGACCAGCAGACGCGTGAGTAAAACCGCGGGGCAAAGTTTTCCATCGGCGCATCATGGTGTCCTCCATCAATCTTCGCCCTGCATGCGCTGCAGCTCACCGGCCGCACGTAGCCGTTCCACTTGAAAAGCCCAAGCGCGTTCGTAATCGTAGGTAGAGGAACTGACTGGAGTAATGGGTGGTATACGTACGAGGCCTGGTACATTTGGCAATTGATGCGCACTGTACCGTATTCAAGCAAGGGAGCTTCACCGGGCGGCGGCCACTGTTTGCACTGACAGGGGAGTAGTAGTAGCCAAGTAGCAGGAGGAATGGCCGCTCGTACGGACGTGCGTTCAAAAGATTCCTAGGCTGCTCGCTCACTTGCGGAAAAAAAGTGGCCATCTTCTGGTTTCGAGCTACGTACGTGACATAGCGGACCTATGGAATGCCGAACTTAATTTGCGTCCACAAGATTTTTTTTAAACATTTCATACACGTGCACCTGTGTACATGTAGAGCCAGGTTTACACTTGCTGTTAGAAAAGATCACATCTTCTCTTTCTATTCGGTCGTAAGGCTATCTGGAGTGACGTGACTTGTTTCACAGACCGAATGTGCCTGTTTTGGTTGAGCCGTGGACATAAAATTGATCTTCCGAACATCTACGCCTATCTAGATCGGTAGCACCGGTGGCGTTGTGCCATTTTAACTGAATTTGCAACTATTTTCAACTTAAATGGCTCATATGTATTGGAAAACATTATGTTGGCAACCAATAAGTTTAACTAGCGTATGTTGAAATAAACAACACAATGCAGCAAGTTGAAAAACATAGTTCATAATTAAACAAAGAAAATGAGATGGGATGACTACTCGTGGCCTGCCAATGCTAAGGACCCTCAATCAAATCCACCTGAAGACGATCATGAATGTGACGATCACGTACCTCAGTGAGCATATGGAGAAACTCCTCAAACGTAGATGCCCCAGGCTGGAGCTCAACCAACTCGCCTTGCAATTGTAAAAAAAAATGCGACTTGGGGGGTAAGAAGCCCTCCAAGCAATTCAATAGATGATATTTTGGTGTGTACAATGAGAGCAGCGCTAGCACTCGAACTCAAGATCTCACGGGTAGCACAGGTATCAACACCCGGCAACCATCCGGGCTATGCCTCGGTTCACTCGCCTTGCAATTGTCATCCTTAGTCATGGAGGCGTGCACCATCACTCTTTAATTTGCTCAACGATCATTTTGTGCATCATCAGTTGATGGGGATATGCCTATCAGGGTAAACCAAGAAGAGGAGTCGCCTAGGTCACAAGAGATTGGGAGCCATCCCAACTCGCATGGGCCTATTTGAATTGGCGACTGGATTTGCTGTAGGTCCTGGAGACTAGTTAAGTGGCCTAGTCAGCCTAATGGGGGAGTCCGAGTTGCTACCGACTCAGCCCCAATTATGTAAACCCTAGCCGAGGGTGCTAATGTAAACCCTCGGCTGGAAACCCTAGAGCACACGCTTTCACCCGCCTTACGCATCTACGCTCTACGCCCAACACTTGAGCCCTAGTATTCCGTGAGCCACCATAGCCAACTCGTGGAACCCCATTCTAAACCCCAATCAATACAAATCTAGCAGGAAGCAGGTCTTACCTAATGAGAGGGGCCAAATTTGGGTAAACCTCGTCGTGATAATCTCAATTTGAAAATGCCTCCATCACCCCATCCTACGACTCTCTTAAGCTACTGATGTAGCATCTGCCATGGTAACCCCACGACAATTGGTGCCCTCTGTGGGGCGTGGGGCGCCAGGCTTGAGATCTTCAATGAGACCATACACGACAGTCGCCTGGCGGATCGCTATGGGCCGGATGATCAGCACTGGTGACTTCCTCCACATCCTTCCTAGCACCTACCGCTGCTCAAGTTGTCCCGTAGACTTTGTCCTCTGTATGTCATATCTTTCTAGAGTTTCTAGTTCTAGCGTTTGGAGTAGATGTAATCGTTTATCATGTTTAGATATAATCGGTTCATCTATTCTGTTAGTTTGCATTATTAATTTAATTACCGGTTTTATGGTCATACCATATCTACTGCTATTTCAGATTAAATCATATGCAAATATGCCTATATATTCAACATATACCACGTGCACCTAGCCTATGAGCAACAACAAAATTATCAGAATTAGTCTAGCTATCGAGGATATAGAAGTATGAAAAGGGAAAAAATACCTGAAATAGACAACGCGCGAGCGACAAAGGGTGGCAACGACATAAACAAGCCACCACATCGAGGACACCTAGACAACTACATGCCAAGGTTATCCAAATCGACAACTATGATATAGCTAGTTGGACATAGCGGTGTTTTCTTTGTAAAAGGATATGATCATGTTACAAAATAGTGCACGCCTTGATAGATATATACAGAAAAATTAGAAATAATCAAGTAAGTTTGAACCCTATTAGGTAACTAACGGTATTGATTGATCTAAAACCCTAGAGTCATCTAACATCCCCTTGTAGCGACCCCGGACCTGGTAGGATCCAAAGTCCCTGTGATTAAACATGCTAGTCCCTAGATCATTAGCTAGCACTCACAGTCGCTGAATTATTATGTAAAACACAAGTCTTTATTACACGATTCGAATAATCCGGAGTACAAATATTTACAACTTGCATAGCCAGAGGCTAGCTCAATACAACGGAAAACGAAAAAACATCTTGGAGTCCCATCAATGCCACATGCTGGTTGAGTGTAGACTCGCGACCTACGTATTCTCACAAGTCGTCGAATAACCTGCAACATGAAAGATTGCAGCCACGAGAGTGGTTAATACTTTGAATGTATGGTTGGATGAAGATTTTATATGTAACTCAAATTCAACAACTTGGATAGTCATGTTAATTCACTCATAAAAAAATTAAAAGCAAGGTTGATAAAATTCAAACAAGTCATCAAAAATTTCTTTTCATTCAAAATTCCAATCAAATTCAAGCAATTCAATCAACTTAATTTATTAATTTTAACATTCGAAAATTAAGAAAATTTTGGGATGTTACAGACTACCACCCTTAAAAGGAATCTCGTCCTCAAAATTCGAGAAGGCTAGAAAGAAAGAAAAGAAAGAAAGGGTTTGGGACAGACTGGGTTGCTACCACCCTTAAAAGGAGTCTTCCTTGGTGTTGCAAAAAAACTATGGTTTCACCATGTAGCCTCGTCCTTCTAACTTCTTCCAAGCTCCTGTATTTAGAATGTCTCGATGTCATTGTCTTGTCTCACACATGGATGAAGAGGTGAGGTTGTCTTGGTACCAACTCAATGTGATGATTGCGTCTTGTTGGACTTCAAAGGCTTGCTTCTTAGGACACCAGGTGAGTGCTCTTCTCCGGGTTTTACTTAAGGCAGAAGATCATTTTTATCGTGTCCGTTGTTTTGTAGTCCTTCTCCATGTTTTCGACGTTCTTCTGGTCTCCAAGTCATCTTCATCGTCTTACGCTCTTAAAGGGTTTAGGATAGGGGAGAATAGATTCTAGAAGGATGAGGAAAGACACATAGGTACCCCATAGAAACAACTTTATTTTGAAATTTTTTGTCGTTGCTGTCAACAAAACAATAAAAACGACAACTCACAAGTCATCGCACCTAACGTTGTAGCGGAGTCTATCTAGGTTTGGGTGCTAATAGGGAACTTGAAATCTTCATATATAGTGTTCATAGTCCTTAGATGTTTCTTCGTAGTCTTCTGAATCTTCGTGGTACTTCAAGGTCTTCAGAGTATCCAGTAGATTATCGTTGAAGCATCATTGGCGGGAATATTGTAGATCTGACTTCGTGTAAGATGTCATCTTGAAAAGTCACTTGAAGTGGACAATGATCAACTATTAATTTTGAAAAGTGAAGAGATTAGAAAATGTTCACTCTCAAGATAGAATATAAGTAGTACTAGAGTATTTCATAAATTACTTACAACAGTATTAGTCCTAAGATTTTCCAAAGCTAAGGTCACATCCTATAGTCAACATGTGCTCTGATACCATCTGTAGCGACCCCGGACCTGGTAGGATCCAAAGTCCCTGTGATTAAACATGCTAGTCCCTGGATCATTAGCTAGCACTCACAGTCGATGAATTATCATGTAAAACACAAGTCTTTATTACACGATTCGAATAATCCGGAGTACAAATATTTACAACTTGCATAGCCAGAGGCTAGCTCAATATAATGGAAAACGAAAAAAAATCTTGGAGTCCCATCAATGCCACAGGCTGGTTGAGTGTAGACTCGCGACCTACGCATTCTCACAAGTCGTCGAATAACCTGCAACATGAAAGGTTGCAGCCACGAGAGTGGTTAATACTTTGAATGTATGGTTTGATGAAGATTTTATATGTAACTCAAATAAAAGCAAGGTTGAGAAAATTCAAACAAGTCATCAAAAATTTCTTTTCATTGAAAATTCCAATCAAATTCAAGCAATTCAATCAACTTAATTTATTAATTTTAACATTCCAAAATTAATAAAATTTTGGGATGTTACACCCCTTCACTAGAAATCTGAACGAGGGGACAAGCCATCGCGATGTGAAGTGTTGTGGGCATGATTAATGGGTATTCAATAGCAGTGCCAATAATCCGGCAAGTCTGAGTGGCCCACAGATGGTGGTGGTGGCATATGTCCCACCGGACGACCCAGTTGCTGATGATTGAAGATGGAGGAAGTCCAGCCCATGAACAAGGAGTCGGATCCATCCAGGACTACACGAGGAGTCAGATCTAGAAGGTTCTCCGAAGGATCCAGATCCTGGACGACAAGTTAGGAATAGGTGGATCCTTGGTATGCACGGCAATGTAATACTCCATACCTAGGTAACTTGTATTTTGGGTAGACTCTCCGTAGAAACCCTAAATCCGGACGCTTTTATAAGCTGGATCCTGAGAGCCCTAGAGGCACAACCACAACTCATTGTAACAACGCAAAAGCGCCCACATAATTTCAGACAACCAGCAGTAGTCCATGCCTCCGTGCAGCGTGTTCCGAAGCTAGGTAACTCGCGTATCACCGTCCCGACGGCTCTCCGCCCTTTGGCCCCATCTTCTTTCCCCCTCCTTGAGGATCCCTCCTCCGGGGTATTCGAGTAGGCAACGACATGAAGACTGGAAAAAAACTCCAGGAATAATGGAATTTTCCATCCTTGATTAAATATGTACGCAAACTGTGAACTCGGTGAAAAATTTAGTACACAAAGAGCTTCTAAGATAAACCTTCCCCCGAATGAAATGAATGTCCCAGCGTAACGTGTTTATTGCGACGATGTTGTACCATATTAACAGACATATATACCGTAGAAAATATTGCCACAATAGCATTTTCAAGAGGGCAATGAAGCTCAACCAAGAGATGACGAAGCCAGCTTGCCTCGGCTACCGCTGTGGCATGTGCACGATGTTCCACTTTAGCACGGCTGCAAGAAACTATCGGCCAATGACGACCATCAAAAAATCAAATTGTCACCCAAAAATACACAAAACCCTAACATCGAGTGACAAGTATCTGGGCATCCATCCTAGTCGGCATCCCGGATAGGATAGAAGATTATGTGAAGATGAAGAAGAATAAAGTGTGAGACCTTGGTCAAGTGTGCCTTTGAGGTAATGAAGTATACATTTGATTAGAAGAAAATAAGGTTAATGAGGATCATGGATATGAAGACACACTTGATGAAGAACATACACAGTTTTAGGTCGAGTAAGAGTAATATATTAGAGAGCGCATGCAAGACTGAGGTACTAAAGAGGGAGATACATGTGTACTGCAGTAGAAGAACGTTTAAATTAAGTATCAACGCATTCAAGCATGGGAGAGGACATCAAGAATGTACTGACTTAGGGCAAATGAATGGTGCAAGAGGTGCGGGTGACAGAGATGCCAAGAAAATGATAAACATGAAGATCTTCTATAGAAAATTCGGTGCTAAATTTAGTACTTATTGTTTGAAAAACAGTGGGAGAAGAAGCTATGAGAATAATGTCATCAACGTAACTAAGGAGATAAGCCGTGGGGTGATCATGATGAACAAAAAGGAGGTATCATATATTGTTTCAATAAACCAATGAATTGAGCATATGAAGCAAAGCGATAAAACCATGCACGAGGTGCTTGTTTAAGACTATTGAGAGAGTCGTGAAGAATACAGACGTGTGTGAAAAATTAGTGTCAACGAACCCGAAGGGTTGCTGACTATAGACTTGTTGGGTGCGGTTGTCATGCAAGAAGCCATTATTAACATCATGTTGATGGGTTAACACATATAATGCAAGGTTTAATCACGGGACCAAAG
This sequence comes from Lolium perenne, assembly GCF_019359855.2. Lineage (NCBI taxonomy): Eukaryota > Viridiplantae > Streptophyta > Magnoliopsida > Poales > Poaceae > Lolium > Lolium perenne. The sequence continues at coordinate 312,558,824 of NC_067245.2, forward strand.
GTTTCGTCGAGGTCTCCACTCAGAGCATGTCTAACAGGCCCCTTATAACCCGCCCACCCCGTAAAATTCCGGCGGGATACGGGGCAGGCGCGGTTTGGGCCGTCTAACAGGCCCCGTATTCGGGCCGACCCGTTTCGGCAGAATACGGGGCCCAGGAAATCGGCCCCGCCGCCCCCTACTTATACCGGGCGCAGGTGCGAGTGAGGGGTTAACCCCTCACTCGCAACCCTAGCTCCGCCGTGCGCCGCCGCCTCCTCCATTCTGCTCCGGCGAGCAATTCCTCACTCCCCCGCGCCGCATTCCACCCCATCTCCGGCATGGACGCCCGCCGCCGCAGTACCGCCTCGCCGGCGAGCGGATCGAAGCGATCCCGCTCGCCGGACAACGTGGAGGATGTGTGGCGGCTCCAATGCAAGTATTCCACCGCCGGGAGCCGCCGTGCGGCCTGCAAGTACGACGGCGCCGCGTTCGTCCCGCCGAAGCTCCGTGACTTCGCGCGGGGCGGCCGCTGGTACAACGAGGACCCGCCGCTCAAGCCGATGAGCGGCCCCAAGTTCGACGAGTGGCGCGCCGAGTGGGAGCGCCGCCGCCGGGCGAAGGAGGCATGGAACGCGAGCATCGGGAGCACCAGCGGCGGAGGTGCTCCGCTCGCCGGTGAGGACGACGAGGACCAGGACCCCGCCTTCTTGAAGGCGATTCAAGAGTCCCTCAAGGACGCCGACGAGAGGTAGAGGGCGGAGGAGGAAGATAGGGCGGCGGCCATCGCCGCCGTGAAGGAGGCGGAGGCGCGGGAGGCGGCGGCGGAGGCCGACGGGTACATCATCGACCTCTCCGACTAGAAGTCGCGATCCATGATCGCGCATTTTGTATGTAGATACGTCGATTCGTATGTATGATCGACAAACTATGAATGAACAAGTTTCCCGGGGTTTTAAATTTACGAATTTATGGGGTCAAATACGGGGTCTGCTAGACGGAAAGGTGTATCTACGAGCATTTTTTTTATACGGGCCGAAAAAGTCGCGAAATACGGGGCAGAAAAGTAAGGGGCCTGCTAGACATGCTCTCAGTTGTTGTGTCAATCTTTGCACTACCCAACAGGTTCTGTGACAAGCAAGATACCCACCAAACTAAAATTCACGGAAAATATCAACTTACCTCTAACGATGTTGGCACCCGGAAGCAGAGAGACAAGAGTCGAAATGCCATTGTCCAAGAGCTCGCCATGTTCATCTTGCATAGCTTGGTGCGAGAAGCACATCCTATAGCCATTTTGCCATGCCTGCTAACAAATTGTAATGTAGCAGTATGTGTTATTTGTTTGAACACGGTGAGTGCACGACACCTAACATGTGTTTGATGGTTAGGAGGGCAATGTCACCGTAGCCTAGTGAAGAGCAAATTCTATGTTCGACAATTTGGTGTCTCACAAGGGCGATTTTTTTTTCAGTCGACGTTCACGTCGATAGTGAGATCCGTGTGATAACTTTGCGAATCTCAGCACTCGGCAGTCTTTTAAAGGTACTCGGAAAGATAGGGTGTGCATGTACTCATGAGTGCACTTGTGACGTGGCAATGGGATTATTTCCATCGCCAAGCGCGGTTGAGGGCCGCTCCGGCTCCGATTAGAGCACGTGAGTTTTGGGAATATATGCCTATGAGAGTCTTTACGGTATGTCGACGTACGTGCCGTGCCCGTCCGCGCGTGGTGGCTGCACTGTGCGCAATTGTGTGACACCGACGTGGTACGCAGCTGTGGTGCGACGTGGGGAATTAATAAGACCGCGTTACCAGCAGCAAACGAACCGGCCGGCTGGGCCATGTCATGCCAATGTGCTGCCATGGCCCCATGCATGGGACGGATTGGAGAGCAGCTAGCGGACATCGTCGGCAAATAATAGCGAGGACATCGGACCATCACGATGCAAGTCACCCCATCACATTAAGCTACCAGTATGCTAATCAGCCCGGCGACGGCGACAGAGAAGGTGGATCGGCCGTTCTTGTCGACGACGCTGACAAGAGATGGACTGGAGATTGGGTTTGTGTGGGCGATCGGGGAGGCAATTACAGGCGGCAAATCCCGCGGTAAACATCAAATCGCAGAGGACGATGACGGAACACGGCAAAAGATTAGCCCGTTTTCCATCAATCAAATGCTAGGGCCTAATTATCTTTTGAGACGACCTGCATTATACCGGTAACTGTCCTAGTTCTTCTGCTTTCATTTGGAACTTTGAAACAAATTACCCTGAAAAAATGGAAGAGAAGAAAGGGCAATCCAACAAAAACAAAAAAAATGGGAGGGGGACACCGAAACTGAAGGCTCAAAGTGCAGTATCATTGCAAGTGATCGATAAATTTCTCCATCATTCCTCTTTGAAAGAAGCTAGTACGTGTTCATCACATCCCTGCTTTTCCAAGACTACTTTCTCCTGCGATCTCTTCTCCGGGAAGACTCCCTGCATGTAATCCATTCCCTTCCTTCTGGAGACGATGCCGTACCCTTCAATCCAGGGTTATTTCTGTTTCGACCTTTTCTTAGTCTCCCCGTGTCCCAGATGTACTCCATCTCCTCAAGAACAATTGACAGAACAAAAAAAAAGTATCTTGCTGGAACATTTTACAGGCAACAACTCGGAAGAATATGTAAAGAATATGGTGAATATACCAACAACAACAATCAGGCGATAGAAACGGATGAGTAGATGAAACAAAAGAAGAACTATACTCATATATCTATCTCTTTCAATCAACAGAAAAGCCTCGCTGTCCACTTCACAAGCCAATCGAAAGCACAAGAAAAATAAGGGGAAGAAAAATAACAAGCAACCAAAAAAAAGGAAAAAAGAGAAGAAGGGGAAGCAGAAGGGAGCAACACTGGTGGAAAGCTGATGGTCTTCCTCTCCTCTCCTTCCCGTTCTTCTCCTCCTCCTCCTCGTCGTCGCCACTTCTCAGCAATGGCGCTCCGAGCTTCTAGCTAGCTAACGGGCGATTAGCCACGAACGTACTCATCTGTTGTGCAGCGGGTTGGGCCCCGTGGGCACGCGCCGCTTGTCTTGGTCGACGAGCGGGTCGCCGCCGGCGCGCCACCGCCGGCCGAGCCCGATGCTGACGAGCCCCTCCACCACCACGTCGAACGCGCTCCTCCGCGGGCCGTCGTCAGCGTCGCCGCTCTCGCTCGAGCGCACGCCTGTCGCCGCCGCTTCCTCCCACGACGCCGCCAGCAGCCGCCTGCCTGGTTGGCAGGACGACTCGGCGCACGCGGCGGTGAGAAGCACCGCTAGGCACGCGACGACGGCCGCGCGAGACCACCGCTTCTGCCTCCTCATGTCGGCGATCGATCGGCCAGCAAGCTCGGTGGGAAGCTTAACAACCGAGTGAATGTGTTGGCGTGCGGAGAGGACGAGGGAGCTAGGTGGTGCGGTAATGGTAGAGTGGAGTCAAAGAGAGGGGTAAAAGCCGGGAGAGGAGGAGCGGGGGAAAGGGGTTTTATGTAGGTGTGGGGGTGGCGAGGCATGTTGCACCCATCCGTCCGCGCACGCAGGTCTGGTCCAGGCCGGTGCGCGCGAGGATGCCACCAAACCGCATTTATGGACCTTCAATTCTCTGCTCCTCCCTCCTGCCACTGTCTCAGCTCACCTCACCTGTCTAGTGAGAGAGTGAGAAGGAAACACCCGCACAAGGCCAGGCCACACTTTCTGCTAGAGAAAAGTTCATGGAAAGTTTGGTGAGTAGGGGCTCCTCTTGCACGGCTGATCCCCTCCTCTATTCTCTCTCCAAGGATTATCACCCGAAAGGCTTCAGCTTGACACCATGGTAAAAGTGCAACATTGCCATTTGCCGCCAGCAGAAAATATATTTATCCTATATTTTCTATCTCAAGGGACGCTCAAGTCATCAAAATAAGTGCATCTCCAGCGCTCCCACAAATTTTGAACACCAAATATACTCGTTTTGCTATGCTTGGACGAGCCGTAGATAACCCCTTGTCCATTTCGTGCCGACTTTTTGCCCTTTCTCCTATTTAACCTAATTGGCCAATATATGACTAGAGGAGGCCACAAAAAATAAAATATTGCTAATAAATCAACATTAAGTATGGAATCACATAGTTCACACGCAATAGCACTTAATCGCCTCCCATCGATATCGAAACTCACTTATTGGGTCTCTTGCTTGGTCCCTAGACCATTGTCCATTTGGCCGGCACAATTGACCTGGCCGTTCATGTAGGCCTCGGCATAGTAAGCCTACGCATAATTGGAAATCACAAGCCTTCTCAAATGCAACTAAACTAAAGAAATGGTGGTTACAACCATACCGAGTCTGCAGGTGCGGCCCCTAGTATTCTCTCGAACAGCTTGCGGGGTACTGGCATGTTCGCCCATGGGACCGCTTGTGGCCTCTTTCCCTCGTATTGGCATGGATCGTTGGGCACATGAGTGCGGTTCAGGTGGAGGCCAGACACCACCATGGTGCCCTGCAAATACAGGACCTCCGGCGATGACGATCGTGACCCACCAATCCGGGAGGGCAACGCCTGGATGTGGTGATTGAGCCAGAGAGTTCCCACTGGTAAAGCAGGCAACCGTGGTCGTAGAGGCAGTCTTGTAGCTACGGATGTGTCGAGCTTGCCGCAGAGGCACTGGCAACCTGGACCTGGCGTTGTCGAGGTCCTCACTTTTTTTTTATCATGATGACGGTCTGGTCAGCGGCCTGGGTGGTGAAGATTTCAACCTTGGCCTTGGCCTACATATCTAGGATAAGCTTGGCCTTTTCCCTGGTTGCGCCGGTGGTGGCTGCCTCGGCGGCCCTGGCCTTCACGGCATCACGCTTCTTGGTCTCGAGTGACCTCTTAGTCGGTGTGAGCTCTATCTTCGGCGCCTTGTCTTGCCCTTGTGGTCGACGGTGGTACTTGGGGAGGGGGGGGGGGGGGGTGGCAGGGCGCCGCCGGCTCCTACGTCGCATGGTAGGGCTTCGGCAGCTTCATGCCGGCTATAAATCAGATGCTACTGATGGGAGAGGGCCTACGTAGTAGAAGAGGAGGACGTGAGGGGACGTGCGACTTCTAGCCTGAATTTGGTTTGTGAGTGGGTGATCCGTGCATTTCGTTTCCTTTGTGTCGAGCCGCTGGGCTGAGATTTTTATGCCCTCTTTCCACGTGACGAAAATAGACAGTATCGATCCATTTAATGCGCTAACTTACTGCTATCTGCCCATGAAAATGCAGCGAGCGTTCAGAAAATACGGGGTTACCTCCATCTGCAAGTCAACTTTACTGTTGTTGTACACTAGCCTGTACGTATGTTGTTGTGGTATGCGTTACTGTACTCTTTCATTTTGGGCACACTGCGTCAGGTACCTAGATTGCCGGCACAAAAAAGTGCCGGCAAAGGCACCAAAAGTGCCGGCAAAGGTTTTTCAAGGCACAAAAAAAAGTGCTGCGTTTATTCCAGTCGAGGAAGGTCTTTGCCGGCACATTTCGAAAAATGCCGCCGTATGCTATTCAAGGCACAGGCGCAGGTGCCAGTAATAGCTATTTCAGGCAGACCTGTTTGAGCCTGTTAAGAATTTTGCCGGCTTTTTCTGTTTGTGCCGTCCAAGGTTTTTGCCGGCACTTTTTTGGAGATGCCGCGGAATCTTATTCTGGCACAAGCTGGAGAAGCCGCGGAATCTTTTTCTGGCACTCGAAAAAGATGCCGTTCAAAGCTTTTGCCGGCATTTCTGCAAATGCTTCCAAATTTGTTTCCAGGCATATAGGCCTAATGCCGCTGTTTCTTTTTTTAGGCAAATTTTGAAACTGTGCTGGCAGCATTCATGAACATTCAGTCCAATCATTTAACTTACAATTCAGTCATAAGCATTCAGTCTACACAAACAAGCATTCAGTCATAAACAGAATTCAGTCATAAGCAGTCATAAACATGATCATCCAGCATCAGATAACTTACAAGCATTCAGTCATAAGCAGTCATAAACATGATCATCCAACATTAGATAACATACAAATTCATCAGCTTGAAAGCATCATCCAGCCTGGTCACACATCATCCAGCAATTCATCAGCCTGGACTAGAGAAGCTATGGAGGCTTTTGACTTGAAGGAGAAGGTTCTCCTCCTCTTAGTTCTGTCAGGGTTTTGGCTGTCATCTGTTCTCCTAATTTTATCCCGATTCGCTGCTTGCTCCTCCAATGTCAACACCCTACCATCTGATCTGGAATGAATGCGCAAGTTCTTGTCCATGCTGCTCACAATTGATGCATGAGTCATGTCCACTTCTTCAGTGCTGACCTGCAAGCATTACCCAACAAGGTTGGCATCCCTATAGCTTGAGAAATAGAAGTAAGAGAGTCATTACTGCAAAGCAATTCATTTGAAACAACCACTACAGTATTGACACTACAGTATTGATCAAGCTAGGCTAGGATGATTGTCAAGCATCACATAGGTCACTGTATAAGCAACTATAAGCAACCACCAGTACATGGTGAGGAGCAACAACACAGTATTGATCATGTTTCACATGTTTTTTTCATGACACTACAGTGTTGACTCTACAGTATTGATCAAGTGATAATTGGCATTCTCAAGAGGCAAGTGTAACTTACATTCTTCCTTGGCCACTGGATTGAGTGTGCCTCAGCTTCACCGAGTAGCGTCATTCTCCCCTTTGCTTGTGGTAACCTCGTGGTTCTCTTCAAGACCATGTTGATCATAACCTCAATGTACTCATCAGTGTCTGCATTCTGCACAGTGCCAAGAGCCACTATTGTTTCACTGGTTGGTGAAGTTAAAGCGACGTCCATCCCTTTTGTCACATTTACTGTCCCTTTGTTCCTTTTCTTCTTCACCTCACTGTTTTTCATCTTGTTCTCTTGTGCCTTCTCCACTTTGACCGATTTAATGATCTTGTTCACACTAGCTGTCTGCAGATAACATATTTTGTTATTTCTTTCTATAAGGCTCAGTTATAACATATTCTGTAGAGTATTTTTCATTCTATGAGGGTCAGTACCTTTGCCTCTAGATGCTTGTAGGTTGTCTTTGAATGATTCCCTTCTTCTTGATTGGTAAACATTTCTTCCTGGCTAAACATACTTTCCTGGCTGTATACACCCTGCTGGCTATACGTTGTTTCATGGGTATAAATTGTTTCCTGTCAATTACCAAAAATGTCGCATGAATGTATGATTAGGTATACACCCTTCAATTACCAGTTTTAAAAAGTACCAATGTTAGCAGCTCATACCTTTGGTATAGAACTATTAGGTTCCTTCACACTCTTTCTCTCCTTTATTTTTCTGGCTCTTCTATCTTCATGAGTTGTGGTGGCCTACATTTAAACAATCAGAGCACACAATTAACAGGACCATCTAGGAGCCAAGTGGACATGGAACTGTTGATACTTTACCTTGGCTTGAGATCCTCCAACTTGTGAGGTATGACTATGTTTTTGGCTTCTTTTTGCATGTGTTACTTCAGTTGATCTAGTTTCCTGCATTTAAACAATCAGAGCACACAATTAACAGGACCATCTAGGAGCCAAGTGGACATGAAACTGTTGATACTTTACCTTGGCTTGAGAACCTCCAACTTCTGAGGTATGACTAGGTTTTTGGCTTCTTTTTGCATGTGTTACTTCAGTTGATCTAGTTTCCTGCATTTAAACAAAATTATCAAATACTTACCTGCACCATCTGGACAGTATGATTACAATACAGATCATGAAAGAAGAAGCTGAGTCTTACATTTTCTTTGCAACCTGTAACCTCACTGCTAATAACTTTCTCAACATTTTGTTTGGTAACCTACATTGGTTCAATCATATCACTAATTTAGATATCACCAGACTTTATGGAAATATACTGTTGACCATGTAATTACTCATGAATGACGAAGTTTGTAGTGTACCTGGATTGTAGGAATACCTTCCATTCCCTCTTCACCTGTCTGCTGTTGCTGTTGCTGGTTGTCCTGTATTTTCTGGCTAGCTTGGTACACTAGCATTAGTTGACTCAACTGCCCTTCTATGATATCAGTCTTTCGCGCCATGTTTTCGACCACAAGCTTTAGGTCTCTGGTCTCTTTCCTACTCTCTTCAAGAGCTGCTAGTGCTTCAGCTAGATTTTCTGATCCTTTTCCACCAACTACCATGCCTAGACCATACCTTGTTGACTTCTTTGCTTTGGGAAACAATGTTGAATAGAGGTCATTGGGATTTGGTTCCTCCCCATGCAGCTCAGGATTGGCATTTAGTTTGTCATTGATTTCATTCTACAAGGAAATCAGTGTCATGGCAGGTATTGTTGCAAGAACAAGTATGTGTGCTGGCAGTAGTTACTTGAAGGTGAAACTTACAATTTTTCCAGCAGCAAAATTGTCAACTGGCAGTCCTTTGCTATTAGTGGGAGTGATCCTGTACAGCTCAGCCCTCCCAATTTTTTTACCTTCTAGGATCTCCTGCAAATCACATGGATTATGCCCTCATGAACTTGTAAAAATATTTCAAATGGTAAGGTTGTACACAAAGTAATATGCAGAAAATTTAATTCTGAATTGATTAGTTTGGATTATTACTGTTTGATCTTGTACAACTGCGAAGCTCCTTGACCCAGTAGTGTGTGTACTATTTGGCTGGTTTTTCCTTGCAGTTTTGTTCTTCCTTGACAATCTCTGCAATTTAAGTTTACATTTTCAGTTCATGGTAAGATTAGTAAGCATACATTTTCAAATTGAAAGTTTGAAAATGTAATGATTCACCTTGGACTTTTTTTGCTTCCAACGCCTCACCAACCAATCCCATTGAGCTTCAGGAAGTCTTTGGCCACACCCGTTCGCAACGTTCTCTTCTATTGATAACTTTGACTTGTAATGTTTCTTCTTTAAGTAACACTTGAAATCTTTCCATTTCCCCCCCCCCCCCCGAGCTAGGGTTTTCCACTGAGCACGGAGCTGAGGAGCCGGAAGGAGACGGAGCTGAGGAGACGGAGCTGAGGAGCCGGAAGGCGGAGACCACGCCGGCGCACGTCGGAGGCAACGCCGGCGAGGAAAGGTACAACCAAATCTTGGACACTCCATTCCAAATCTTGATCCTTGATCCCCATTCCAAGAAGACTATAAAGCAAAAGAAATGGCTTTATCCCCATCTGAAAGGACACGGATGTCGCCTAGAGGGGGGGGGTGAATAGGCGATTTAAAACTTTTACGAGATGGGCTTAACAAATGCGGAATAAAACTAGCGTTTACTTTGTCAAGCCCAAAGCCTATCTACTATGGTTCACCTATGTGCACCAACAACTTATTCTAAGCAAGAGTTCACCTATGTGCACCAACAACTTATGCTAAGCAATACAAGCAAGTATGTGATAGCAAGATATATATAACTTCAAGCACGATGGCTATCACAAGGTAAAGTGCATAAGTAAAGAGCTCGGGTATAGAGATAACCGAGTGTGGTGACCCTGCATACCACTGCATGTTGTAGTATGCCAGTCGTTGATATAACATTCGCGAAGTACCATTCCGCAAATATTACATCCCTCAGAGTAGTACAACAGAACATAGCAGGGTCCATAACTCATTCACATATTATTACAAGTAGCATACACAAGTCGTCTCGGAGCTCCTCCTGGGTTCTAAGAGGATAACTCCTGGGTTCGAGGCGAACCCATCTTAATTTACAATACCATAGTCTCATTAAGCCAAACATTTATTTTATCGAGCAGCTAAATAGTAAGAGTTCGCGCTGCTCGGCTACTACTACTCCTCCTGATATCTTTAGGCTTGTTCTCCTCCGGAAGCCTCCCCGGATCCGTAGACTATGATGTAGTCTACGCCTTCAACCCCTCCTGAGAGGTCTGGTTCCTCGTAGCCGATGATCTCGGCTCCATCATTGCTGTCGTAGTCCTCCTCCTCCAGACGGTTCAGACAATCTAAGCATGGGGTTTAAGAGTGGTATGAGTACGAGCGTACTCAACAAGTTCATTTTAGATAAGAGGTGTTTTATGCACTAGCTACGATACTAGACCAGAAAGTCTAATACCAATGCTAGTTTTGATAAACATTTCTTCAAGAGATTGTTTTTTTATTTCAAAGAGCTATGTCCGTCAGCCTTCACCGGTTTACTAGAACTTCATGGAGCTCCTTTCCGGCCGCGTTCGCAGTTCCTCAATCCCGGAACAGGGAGTGACAGGTCACAGTTCTTTACACTCTGCAGAGGTGTGTTGCTTTACCCATAAGAGATCTTAACCTTGGTGCCAACCGGGCAGCTTTCCCGTCCACACTTCCTTTGGTGTGAGGCCCGGTATAAGGTCTAGTCAATCATGTTCCTCCGCTACCTCGCACACCCACCCTTTGTTGCATACCCCGACCCTGGGTCCTCGTCGGTCCTCTTATACCACTTAAGGATGGACCCCGACCACGACAACAGTTTGGGACTCGTTAACCAAACTCCTTCGCCGGTAGCTGCAACCCATCATAGACCACTTACCGTGGGGAATTAGAATGGGATCCCCACCCCACCGCTTGCCCAACCTGGGTCAAGTGTCTACGGTGAGCGCATCTGTTGATGTACGAGAGGTGGAAACACTTTTGACTACTCCGTCCCACTCCAGATCTTATGGTTAACACGGGTATTACGGCACAAGAATCACTGGCGATATTTGTTGTTTAATCCTAGATGGATATAAACCCTTGCAATGGAACCTCCACCATATCAACACAATCCATGGTTCCATTGCCCACCACATAGTCATATTCATAGTTATGAAAATAGTGGTTTTGGTTTTTTATGCAATAGTGATAAACATAATACTTTGCAAGTAATTTGGTAAAAATACTCAAATGACATGAGCAAGCGATGAACTTGCCTGAACACTGCAAAGTTCTGCAGTTGGAAGGTATGGACTGACCCTTGTCCTCTTGTTCTGAAAAATAGCATCATTGTCCGATAAGGGCAATGGTTAAAGAAGCAATTATGCATGATTCCATTTTTAGGGTTTGTTTCCCCCTTCCGATGTCGTTATTATTTCATGTAAGAGGTTAATACTAAGAATGATTTGGGAATACTTGATTTAGGGTAAAATACAACCTTGAAATGTTGTCAAGGTGTTTTTGAAGTCCCAATTCATTATTGGACTTATTTTATTATTGAAAATTTTATGTGTGATTTAAATGATTATTTAAATCCTCAAATGAAGACTTATTTTTAATTGTCTTCCAAAACTCTCTTTTGTATTTTATTATTATAGAGAATTTTATGCTGATCTATTTTCATATTTTTAATTATTTTTTTAGAGCTTTTATCAATTTTCTATTATTATTCAAAGTTTCAGCATTTTTATTTGTTTGTGAAAAGACAAAAACACCCCTGGGCCCACCTGTCGGTGCAACCCAGTGGGTTAGGTCGAACCGACCGGCTCGGCCCGGCTCGACCAGCCCCACTCTCTCTTCTCCTCACGCGCGATCGAACCCTAACCCTAATCTGCTCTGGCGACCCGCGTCGCCTCTGCCGTCGCCGCTCGATTCCGGCGAGATTCGCCGGGCTTGGCCCCCGCCATGGTGCGCAATCAACGCGCCACACGACGGCGGTCAATCCTATCCACGTCGATCTGACACGGGCGACCTGCTGCTCTCGGTCTCGTCCCCGTCTGGTGCTAGGGTTACGGGATCCGTTCGATCCCGCCGTTCCTGGCGCTCCTGGTGCTTGGACTCCGCCCTGGCTTCGCCGCCGTGGTGCGGGCGGTGCCGTGGTGTCGCCATGGCCAGGCTTGGCTTGGCGCCGCCGCGCTCTGGCGTGTGCCGCCGTGGCCGCCATGGCCGTGCCTATCTGCTCGACCACGGTAAGTGCGCCACTCTTTCTTCTTCTTTGTGTTCTATCTCTTCTCCTCCTAGCTTGAGATGCGGCTACTCCCCTTCCTGGAGAGACCATCTCGTGCTGCTGCTATTGCTCTACTAGCTGCTGTTGCTATGCTTGCTGTTGCGATGCTTCTGTTGTTCTTTGCGCATACAAACTAGGCTCTCGCCGCTATCTGGATGCTAGCTACTGCTCTCACACCTAAGCATCTCGTCGTTGTCTTTGTTACCATGGCCACAGCTACTGTATTCACACTTGTGCTTGTGCTTGTCTGTGCCTCTGTTCTTGATGCTATTCCTGTAAATTTCTCATGTGTATTCATATGAATTGCCCTGACTTGATTGCAGTATGCAATTCCTTGCAAGTTTGCAAGAGCCAGTGCCTCTGGTGTACTTTCCTGTGTGATATAATTCATGAACTGTTCCATTGAGCATAATTGTGCTTGCACAGTTCTATCTTTTGATGAACTGCTACTGAATACCATCATATCTAGCTTATTTGATTATCTGCTATGCCCTTGTCCTTGTCTGTGGCTAATTTAATTGTCTGGCCATGTGATGGTGCTGTAATTGATGTATAGCATGCTGTGGCATGCTCTTGCAAGTTTCTGGTGGTCATATGATCACCAGTTGCTTGCGTAAACTATTCTTTGTTGCCGTGCCTCACCGTGATCCCTTCTGTGTTGTGTGTGTGTCACACAGGCTTAGCCTGTGTATGCTGGTGCTTGTCCAAGCATCAATGGATGCTTGCAATGATCCATTGGATCATCTGCTAGATTCTGTGCATGGTAGCTTGATTATTTCATTTATCTGTGTAGTTCTGATTGTTTAAATAGATAAATGATGTGAACTGTGACACAGTGATGATCATAATGATTTAATTTTCTTGGCTAGAGGGATGCCAACATTTGTTGGGGACCCTAGCCCACTCTGAACCCACACGGGTGATGATGCAAATCTTGGCTTGGTGGTTTGACTGTTTTGGTTGGTTGAGGTGGCCTCAGCAGCCATTCTTGGCTGCTCAGGAAGCTCCCACCATAGTTGGCTTGATGTGTATGGACAAATGCTTTCTGGGTAAACCATATTTGGTTGCCAGATGCTTTTAATGTTGACAAACATATATAGACACCTAATGGTCTATCTGTCTGATGGTTTAGCTGGCTATAAGTTGTCAAGTGAACTTGTGTAGCTAGCTAGGGATTAAATCCATGTTGGATTTCTCTGATTGTGTCACTGTGTGGACACAATCAGTGTTCCCTGGATAATCTGCTGCTGGCTTTTTCTATGTTTGCTTGTACCAAATGGCTAGATAGCCATATGATGACACAAACAGGGCTTCCTACCCCTTTTGGTGTGCTTGAGATCATGCCTGTGCAATTTATGAACAAAACCATCTGGTTTGTTCATGATGATGTGTATACCTCACTCCAGCTCCTAGAAATTTGGTGTTGGTGTAGAGGTTTTGCTTCTGGTGGTCTTTTGCTTGCCCTGCTCCTCCTAGCAAGCTTGAAGTCTTGGTTTAATTTCTGGTGATTGTGAATAGATGAGACGGCTCTAGCTGTTCACCTGTTCTTGGTGTTCTTGGCTGTTCTTGGTGCCTGGTGACTTACCCTGAGGCTTGGTCGATGAATGAGCTAGGGTTTGCTGTGGAAAAGTTTTTATATGGTTGGCCCTTGCTTCCCTGATCGACAGCTCCACCTTCGTTTGGGTGATTCACCGTGTATGTGTGCTTGCATGCACACAGCCATGTGAGCAGGTGTGTGTGTGTGTATGCTGATACCCTGTACTTGGCTGTGAGGGTTGGATCAGCTCGGCAGACTTGATATTATCCTCTATTTCCATTCTTTTTTTAACCTGCCAAGTGGCTATGCCACTTGGCATAACTTCTTTCTTTGTTGTGCTTGTGTGCAGGAATCAGGAATTGATCAAGATGATCCAGAAGATCATCAAGTCCAAGATCAAGTGAAGATGTTCTTGTAGTATTAGGATATTTAGATAACTTGTAACTTTTCCTTTTAATTTTTCTATTATTTTCAATTTCACCAATTCTTGTAATGAGTTGTAATATTCATTTATTTCCATTATGAATATTGTAAAGACAATGTATCTTGTGTGATGATCAATAAAGCTCAAAGTTTTCCCTAATGAGCTTTACTTTATTATTATTGTTCATCTTGTTTGTTATTGATCATTTACTTAATGAATTTCTTCATTTGAATTATTTAAGTAATTATTTAATGTTTGAATTTGAAATTCAAATTCAACCTTGGTTTGAATTCAACCATGTCATATCATTTGGAATTCAATCAAGCAAACTCTCCCCTCTCTTCTCAAAACCCTAGACTAGTGAAGTGAGATGCAAGTTTGTCGCACTCTCGAAACCCTAACCCTGTAAGGTGTCGAGAGAGAAACTTGTTCCCCTTCGATGCAGTTTTTGTTTAAAAGCGCGAAATTTCCCCAGAATTTACTATGCAATGCACATCCCTTTCTAAAATCTACCCCTCGATCGTCTCTAAACCTGGGACATTACAGCCTTTCCCCCTTAAAGACAACTTCGTCCCGAAGTTGTGGTTGTAATACCTGAACAGCTCGGGGTATGTTTTCCTCAAGTCTTCCTCTTTTTCCCAGGTGGCCTCCCTCTCGGGATGATGCTTCCATTGTATCTTGCAATACTTGATCGCCTTATTTCTGAGTTGTTTCCAGCTCTCTTCGAGAATCTTGGCTGGCTTCTCAATGTACGTCAGGTCTGGTTGTAACTCAAGCTCCTCATGTGATATTGGTTCATCTGGGGTCTTCAAACATTTCCGAAGTTGTGACACATGGAATACATTGTGAACTTGATCTAACCTTCCTGGTAAACCCAATTCAAAGGCTAAACCTCGATTCTGACTCAGTATCTTGAAAGGTCCTATATATCTAGGACTGAGCTTTCCTTTTACTCCAAACCTCTGGAGTCCTTTCATCGGGCTTACCCTAAGATAAACCATGTCTCCAACTTGTGGTTCCCATGTCCTTCTCTTCTGATCGGCATAACTCTTTTGCCGACTCTGGGCTATCTTGAGCCTGTCTCTGATAGTGTCAATGATTTGTTGTTTTTCCTTGACATAATCAGGGTTGAACTCTTTGCTTGCTCCGGCTTCATACCAACATATTGGCGATCTACACTTCCTTCCATACAGAGCTTCAAATGGTGCCATCTTGATGCTGCTTTGATAACTATTGTTGTATGAAAACTCTGCTAAAGGTAGATGCTCCTCCCATGATCCTCCGAAGTCTAGGGCACAAGCCCTAAGCATATCTTCTAAGATCTGATTGGTTCTCTCGGTTTGTCCACCGGTTTGTGGATGATAAGCGGTACTATAGTCCAACTTGGATCCTAAAGCTTCGTGAAGTTGCTTCCAAAATGCTGATGTGAACACGGATCCTCGATCCGATACGATCTTCTTAGGCACTCCATGCTTACTCACGATCTCTTTGATGTAAAGATCGATGAATTTCTCTCCTTTATCCTGCTGGTTTACCGCTAAAAAGTGTGCACTTTTCGTCAACCGGTCCACGATTACCCATATCATGTCCTTCTTTTTATTAGTCATGGGTAGTCCGGTGATGAAATCCATCCCTATTTCCTCCCATTTCCACTCTGGAATAGGTAGAGGTTGTAACTTCCCTGCCGGACTCTGGTGTTCAGCTTTCACTCGCTGGCAGGTATGGCATTCTGCCACATATTGTGCTATCTCCCTCTTCATGTTATTCCACCAGAATAGTTCCTTTAAGTCCATGTACATCTTTGTACTTCCCGGATGTATGGAATATGGTGTTTGATGAGCTTCCCGGAGTATTACTTCCTTAATTTCAGCAATATCCTGAACGCAAATTCTTTTCTGGAACCATAAAGATCCAGATTCTCCTCGGTGAAATTCTGATGGTCTTCCCTCATCTATTCAAAAGGTACTACAAGGTATTCATGGTGTCCATACCTTGAGACAAAGGCAGTTTTCGGAACGTCCTCCTTCTTGATCTTTATCTGGTGATAACCCGATCTTAGATCAATCTTGGAAAAGACTCCCGCTCCTCTAACCTGATCAAATAGATCATGTATTCTTGGAAGTGGATACTTGTTCTTGATTGTGACGTTGTTCAGATTTCTGTAGTCTCCGCACATCCTTCTTCCTCCATCTCTTTTATCCACGAAGATCACAGGTGATCCCCATGGTGAAACACTCTCCTGAATGAATCCTTTTTGTTCCAAGTCATCCAATTGCTCCTTAAGTTCTTTCAATTCCTTAGGCCCCATCTTATATGGTGCTTTGGCAATCGGAGCTGTTCCTGGGATTAGGTCGATAGTGAATTCTATCTCCCTATCTGGTGGCATACCAGGTAATTCCGCAGGAAACACATCCTGGAATTCATTTACTACAGGTATATCTTCTAACTTTACCTCCTTCATGCTATTCAGCTGTAGCTCAACTTCAATCTGTGTGTGTTTGTCGCCTTGGTAGATCATTCTACTTCCATCGGGGCTCTTCAATGACACCGTCTTGTTTACACAGTCGATCAATGCTCCATTAGCTTCCAACCAGTTCATACCAAGAATGAGATCAATGTCCTTCATCGGTAAAATGAACAGGTCCGCGTCAAACGCGCACTTATTGATCATAATGACTTGTTTTTGTTTGACATGGGTTACTACTATCGTTCCCCCCGCAGAAAGTATGGTTATGGGTGTATCTAACTTAGTGCAACTAATCCCATGTTTGATGATGAATTGTTGAGAAATGAATGATGTAGTTGCACCAGTATCAAAAAGTACTTTGCCAGGATGAGTGAGTATCTAAAGCGTACCTATCACCGCCTGGTCAGAATTGACCACCTCCTCCAGACTGGTACAATTCAGCTTGCCGAAGGGCTTCTTATTCTTCCAGTTCCCTCCGGTGTTTCCTCGATTTCCTCCTCCTCCAGATTGACCTCCTCCACTATTCTTCTTGGGGCAATCCTTCAGCATGTGCCCCTCCTGACGACACCCAAAGCATATGATCTTGGGTTTCTTACAATCCTTCATGACATGTCCTTTGAATCCACAGGAATGGCATATAATCTGATTTGCAGACTGATATCCTTGGTTCCTCCTCACGATTCTTTGTTGTTGTTGTTGTTGTTGTTGTTATACCGTGGCTTGAAACTCAAGCTGGTATTGGGCTTGTTACTAACAAACCTCTTAGGCTCATATTTGGCCTTCTTCCTCTTCTCTTCTTGCAGTTGTTTGAAGTCATCTTCAAGAGTGATGGCTGCATCCACCAACTCTTGGAATTCCGTTGCTCTCATCATCCGTAGCTGCACCTTAAACTGGGGACTTAACCCCCTCAGAAATCTCTTCTTCTTCTTGTCCTCGGTATTGACTTCCTCAACAGCATACCGGGACAGCTTTGAAAACTCCCTGACATAGGTCAGGATTGCCTTGTCCTTCTGCTCGAGACTCTCGAACTCTCGACGCTTCAGTTCTACAATACTTTCAGGGACATTGGATTCCCTGAACTTCCTTGCGAACTCCTCCCAGGTAAATACCTTACCAGCCGGGTAAACGGCTACTATATTGTCCCACCATGATGCTGCAGGTCCACATAACAGATGGGTAGCATATCTAACCTTCTCTTGGTCGTTGCATCCAACAGTGTTGAGCTTGCGCTCAGTATCCATCAGCCAATCTTCCGCGTCCATAGGCTCTGGCGCGTATGCGAACGATATCGGCTTGGTGTTTTGGAAGTCTGCTAATGTGACTCCCTGATTCTCAGGTCTCTCCACCCTATTCTGCTGCATCAGATCCTGAAGGAATTTGTTCTGCAGCTCCAGTGTTACACGCTGCCTCTCTTCCGCCAGTTGCATGTACTGGATAAAGTTTTGCTGTGTCATGGGTGGTGGTGGTGGTGGAAACTGATCTCTGGCTGCACCCTCAGCCTCTTCCTTCTCTTTTGCTTCGCGCTCCATGCGCTGTGCTTCAGTCTCATTTCCTAACGTTCCCGACATAATCCCCCTAGTTCTGCAACACAAGATGATACTCATAATTACTCCATGCGCAAGTTTTCTGAGCTCAACTTTGTGCACAGAACTAGTCACGCAATGGAAATCAAGAAGCAAATCCAAATTATACAAAACATATACCCTGTATATACATACATAAGTGGTCTTATTACAATACTCAAGTCGATGTGAGTATGCAACTCACTTATTAAAGTATATATACAAATTTATACAAATATTACAAACTATAATACACGTGGTACTTGTGTATTATAGCCACGCCTCCCTTGGTGGACTACTAATCGGTCTTCACTCCCGGTACATTCCAGGCTTCCATCCGGTCGAACGTGTCGTCCTCCTGATAGACCCTGGAACATAAGGTCTCCCCGTTGGCTTGTAATCCGAATCCGATGATGACCCTAAGGAGAAATCAGTGTTCACAAACTGATCGTTGAGTGCATCATAGTCCACCCATCGAGTGTATTCTCCTGTAGCCCCACCATAAGGGTTACCAAAACCCATACCCGACTCAACCTGTGTCGGATATCCTCCATCCACTCCTTCATTACTAGGATAGCTTTGGTTCTGGGTTGTTGCATCATCATTCATCTCTCCATCATAATACTCAGTAGTACTATGGGTTCCAGTATCATTACCCCAACGCCAACCCCTGGAATTCTCGATTGGAGTCTCGGAACGCTGGTTGTTTCCGGATTCCGCTCCGCCTTCGTATCCCCCATAGGAACTACCCAGGTAGTTCCCAGGTGTAGCAGGTGTAGGTTCACGTGCAAGTGGATCAAAGCTGATGTAGTCACCAGCTGAATAAACTGGTGTGTGCACTACATTATCCATAGGTTCTTTCCCCCTACTCTCCTCCTTGGGTTCGGTAAATTCCTCTAGCAACGTATCAAAAGCTCCTATCGAGATGATGATTCAATTTGAAAGAGTAATGATATGAAGTTACGGCTATTATCCATATATTTTGCCGCTGCTATGGGTTTGCGTTTGGCGTATTTGTAGTGGTTGAGCAAGGGATCTTCTTCATCCTGATTATGGGGAATATGGGAAAACTCGGAATCCATAAGTTCTTTTGTCTTATGTTCCCGTATGTCGGTTATGGCTCTCATAACAGCTATATGGTAGGCTGTGTTGGTTGTCCTAGCTTCTCCAGCTGGCATGACTATGCTCATTCCCAAAGATTCGGGAAGTCGCAGTCCTACTCTGCACTTGGCCAACACCGGTCCATCATAGAACATGTACTTCTTTACTGGAATCTGGGGATCACACCCAAATTCTAGCAACATGGCTCGTAGGATGTCAGCAAGTCCTCCTTGGTATTCGTTCAGTGTGGAATCCATAACTTTCACGTTTCTTCCCGGTCGTGCACTTGCCATGTTGGCTGTAGAAATAGAAAGATTATAAGATTAGTAATAATGCATCATAATAGAGATAATAAAGAATTATCGCACTAAAAGATATGATTGTTGTATTCTCAATTGAATATACACCATATTTTTAGAGAATTCTTTACTAATCCTATTTGACTCCTAACGTTTAGTCCCATTTACTAGGTTCCAACCTAAGGTCAAAGCTTTTGCTCTGATACCAACTGTGGTGACCCTGCATACCACTGCATGTTGTAGTATGCCAGTCGTTGATATAACATTCGCGAAGTACCATTCCGCAAATATTACATCCCTCAGAGTAGTACAACAGAACATAGCAGGGTCCATAACTCATTCACATATTATTACAAGTAGCATACACAAGTCGTCTCGGAGCTCCTCCTGGGTTCTAAGAGGATAACTCCTGGGTTCGAGGCGAACCCATCTTAATTTACAATACAATAGTCTCATTAAGCCAAACATTTATTTTATCGAGCAGCTAAATAGTAAGAGTTCGCGCTGCTCGGCTACTACTACTCCTCCTGATATCTTTAGGCTTGTTCTCCTCCGGAAGCCTCCCCGGATCCGTAGACTATGATGTAGTCTACGCCTTCAACCCCTCCTGAGAGGTCTGGTTCCTCGTAGCCGATGATCTCGGCTCCATCATTGCTGTCGTAGTCCTCCTCCTCCAGACGGTTCAGACAATCTAAGCATGGGGTTTAAGAGTGGTATGAGTACGAGCGTACTCAACAAGTTCATTTTAGATAAGAGGTGTTTTATGCACTAGCTACGATACTAGACCAGAAAGTCTAATACCAATGCAAGTTTTGATAAACATTTCTTCAAGAGATTGTTTTTTTATTTCAAAGAGCTATGTCCGTCAGCCTTCACCGGTTTACTAGAACTTCATGGAGCTCCTTTCCGGCCGCGTTCGCAGTTCCTCAATCCTGGAACAGGGAGTGACAGGTCACAGTTCTTTACACTCTGCAGAGGTGTGTTGCTTTACCCATAAGAGATCTTAACCTTGGTGCCAACCGGGCAGCTTTCCCGTCCACACTTCCTTTGGTGTGAGGCCCGGTATAAGGTCTAGTCAATCATGTTCCTCCGCTACCTCGCACACCCACCCTTTGTTGCATACCCCGACCCTGGGTCCTCGTCGGTCCTCTTATACCACTTAAGGATGGACCCCGACCACGACAACAGTTTGGGACTCGTTAACCAAACTCCTTCGCCGGTAGCTGCAACCCATCATAGACCACTTACCGTGGGGAATTAGAATGGGATCCCCACCCCACCGCTTGCCCAACCTGGGTCAAGTGTCTACGGTAAGCGCATCCGTTGATGTACGAGAGGTGGAAACACTTTTGACTACTCCGTCCCACTCCAGATCTTATGGTTAACACGGGTATTACGGCACAAGAATCACTGGCGACATTTGTTGTTTAATCCTAGATGGATATAAACCCTTGCAATGGAACCTCCACCATATCAACACAATCCATGGTTCCATTGCCCACCACATAGTCATATTCATAGTTATGAAAATAGTGGTTTTGGTTTTTTATGCAATAGTGATAAACATAATACTTTGCAAGTAATTTGGTAAAAATACTCAAATGACATGAGCAAGCGATGAACTTGCCTGAACACTGCAAAGTTCTGCAGTTGGAAGGTATGGACTGACCCTTGTCCTCTTGTTCTGAAAAATAGCATCATTGTCCGATAAGGGCAATGGTTAAAGAAGCAATTATGCATGATTCCATTTTTAGGGTTTGTTTCCCCCTTCCGATGTCGTTATTATTTCATGTAAGAGGTTAATACTAAGAATGATTTGGGAATACTTGATTTAGGGTAAAATACAACCTTGAAATGTTGTCAAGGTGTTTTTGAAGTCCCAATTCATTATTGGACTTATTTTATTATTGAAAATTTTATGTGTGATTTAAATGATTATTTAAATCCTCAAATGAAGACTTATTTTTAATTGTCTTCCAAAACTCTCTTTTGTATTTTATTATTATAGAGAATTTTATGCTGATCTATTTTCATATTTTTAATTATTTTTTTAGAGCTTTTATCAATTTTCTATTATTATTCAAAGTTTCAGCATTTTTATTTGTTTGTGAAAAGACAAAAACACCCCTGGGCCCACCTGTCGGTGCAACCCAGTGGGTTAGGTCGAACCGACCGGCTCGGCCCGGCTCGACCAGCCCCACTCCTCTCTCTTCTCCTCACGCGCGATCGAACCCTAACCCTAATCTGCTCTGGCGACCCGCGTCGCCTCCGCCGTCGCCGCTCGATTCCGGCGAGATTCGCCGGGCTTGGCCCCCGCCATGGTGCGCAATCAACGCGCCACACGACGGCTGTCAATCCTATCCGCGTCGATCTGACGCAGGCGACCTGCTGCTCTCGGTCTCGTCCCCGTCTGGTGCTAGGGTTACGGGATCCGTTCGATCCCGCCGTTCCTGGCGCTCCTGGTGCTTGGACTCCGCCCTGGCTTCGCCGCCGTGGTGCGGGCGGTGCCGTGGTGTCGCCATGGCCAGGCTTGGCTTGGCGCCGCCGCGCTCTGGCGTGTGCCGCCGTGGCCGCCATGGCCGTGCCTATCTGCTCGACCACGGTAAGTGCGCCACTCTTTCTTCTTCTTTGTGTTCTATCTCTTCTCCTCCTAGCTTGAGATGCGGCTACTCCCCTTCCTGGAGAGACCATCTCGTGCTGCTGCTATTGCTCTACTAGCTGCTGTTGCTATGCTTGCTGTTGCGATGCTTGCTGTTGCTGTGCGCATACAGCTAGGCTCTCGCTGCTATCCTGGATGCTAGCTACAGCTGCTCTACTGCTAAGCATCTGCTTTGTTGTCTTTATTACCATGGCCACAAACTCATCGTATTCACACTTGTGCTTGTGCTTGTCTGTGCCTCTGTTCTTGATGCTATTCCTGTAAATTTCTCATGTGTATTCATATGAATTGCCCTGACTTGATTGCAGTATGCAATTCCTTGCAAGTTTGCAAGAGCCAGTGCCTCTGGTGTAGTTTCCTGTGTGATATAATTCATGAACTGTTCCATTGAGCATAATTGTGCTTGCACAGTTCTATCTTTTGATGAACTGCTACTGAATACCATCATATCTAGCTTATTTGATTATCTGCTATGCCATTGTCCTTGTCTGTGGCTAATTTAATTGTCTGGCCATGTGATGGTGCTGTAATTGATGTATAGCATGCTGTGGCATGCTCTTGCAAGTTTCTGGTGGTCATATGATCACCAGTTGCTTGCAGAAACTATTCTTTGTTGTCAGTGCCTCACTGTGATCCATTCTGTGTTGTGTGTGTGTCACACAGGCTTAGCCTGTGTATGCTGGTGCTTGTCCAAGCATCAATGGATGCTTGCAATGATCCATTGGATCATCTGCTAGATTCTGTGCATGGTAGCTTGATTATTTCATTTATCTGTGTAGTTCTGATTGTTTAAATAGATAAATGATGTGAACTGTGACACAGTGATGATCATAATGATTTAATTTTCTTGGCTAGAGGGATGCCAACATTTGTTGGGGACCCTAGCCCACTCTGAACCCACCTGGGTGATGATGCAAGTACTGGCTTGGTGGTTTGACTGTTTTGGGTGGTTGAGGTGGCCTCAGCAGCCATTCTTGGCTGCTCAGGAAGCTCCCACCATAGTTGGCTTGATGTGTATGGACAAATGCTTTCTGGGTAAACCATATTTGGTTGCCAGATGCTTTTAATGTTGACAAACATATATAGACACCTAATGGTCTATCTGTCTGATGGTTTAGCTGGCTATAAGTTGTCAAGTGAACTTGTGTAGCTAGCTAGGGATTAAATCCATGTTGGATTTCTCTGATTGTGTCACTGTGTGGACACAATCAGTGTTCCCTGGATAATCTGCTGCTGGCTTTTTCTATGTTTGCTTGTACCAAATGGCTAGATAGCCATATGATGACACAAACAGGACTTCCTACCCCTTTTGGTGTGCTTGAGATCATGCCTGTGCAATTTATGAACAAAACCATCTGGTTTGTTCATGATGATGTGTATACCTCACTCCAGCTCCTAGAAATTTGGTGTTGGTGTAGAGGTTTTGCTTCTGGTGGTCTTTTGCTTGCCCTGCTCCTCCTAGCAAGCTTGAAGTCTTGGTTTAATTTCTGGTGATTGTGAATAGATGAGACGGCTCTAGCTGTTCACCTGTTCTTGGTGTTCTTGGCTGTTCTTGGTGCTGGTGACTTACCACGAGGCTTGGTCGATGAATGAGCTAGGGTTTCTTTGTGGAAAAGTTTTTATATGGTTGGCCCTTGCTTCACGATCGACAGCTCCACCTTCTGTTTGGGTGATTCACCGTGTATGTGTCTTGCATGCACACGGCCATGTGAGCAGTCGTGTGTGTGTGTATGCTTATACCCTGTACTTGGCTGTGAGGGTTGGATCAGCTCGGCAGACTTGATATTATCCTCTATTTCCATTCTTTTTTTAACCTGCCAAGTGGCTATGCCACTTGGCATAACTTCTTTCTTTGTTGTGCTTGTGTGCAGGAATTAGGAATTGATCAAGATGATCCAGAAGATCATCAAGTCCAAGATCAAGTGAAGATGTTCTTGTAGTATTAGGATATTTAGATAACTTGTAACTTTTCCTTTTAATTTTTCTATTATTTTCAATTTCACCAATTCTTGTAATGAGTTGTAAGATTCATTTATTTCCATTATGAATATTGTAAAGACAATGTATCTTGTGTGATGATCAATAAAGCTCAAAGTTTTCCCTAATGAGCTTTACTTTATTATTATTGTTCATCTTGTTTGTTATTGATCATTTACTTAATGAATTTCTTCATTTGAATTATTTAAGTAATTATTTAATGTTTGAATTTGAAATTCAAATTCAACCTTGGTTTGAATTCAACCATGTCATATCATTTGGAATTCAATCAAGCAAACTCTCCCCTCTCTTCTCAAAACCCTAGACTAGTGAAGTGAGATGCAAGTTTGTCGCACTCTCGAAACCCTAACCCTGTAAGGTGTCGAGAGAGAAACTTGTTCCCCTTCGATGCAGTTTTTGTTTAAAAGCGCGAAATTTCCCCAGAATTTACTATGCAATGCACATCCCTTTCTAAAATCTACCCCTCGATCGTCTCTAAACCTGGGACATTACACCGAGGCACGCGGGAGACGATGATTTATCCCGGAGTTCACACTCTTGCGAGTGCTAATCTCCGGTGGAGAGGTGCGGTTGCTTAGTGCTCCCGAACGCCACAAGAGGCTCACCTTGAGGTGTGGTTGCTCGATGCACACCAACGCCACAAAGGCCTCACCCCAAGATGCGGTACTCACACCACACACCGAACGCCACGAAGGCGCCTCACCTAAATCTCCGGTGACCCTCGCCACAAAGGCCTAGGTCACGGTTCCACTAAGGGATTTCCTTCGAGGCGGAAACCGGGCCTTACACAAAGATTGGGGCACACATCCACAACTTAATTGGAGGCTCCCAACAAATCGCCACAAAGGCCTAGAATCCGTCTAGGGTTCCAAGAACCCAAGAGTAACAACTTTCTTGCTTTCACCTCCACGAATCACCGTGGAGAACTCAAACCGATGCACCAAATGCAATGGCAAGAACACCACAAAGATGCTCAAGTCCTTCTCTCTCAAATTCCAACAAAGCTACAAAAGCTATTGGGAGAATAAGAGAGGAAGAACAAAGGAATTCACAAAGAACACCAAGATCAAGATCTAGAGAGTTCCACTCACAAAGAGATGGATTTGATTGGTAGAAATGTAGATCTAGATCTCCTCTTCCTTTTCCCTCAAATGGATTCAAGAATCATTGGAGGAGTAGAGGGATGTGGAAAGCTCTCAAGGTCAGCAATGGTGGAGAGCCAAAGGAGGAAGAAGAAGTGGGGAGAAAGAGGAGGAAGAAGGCCTTAAATAGGGGCCTCAGATTTCTGCCCGTTGGGGCAAAAATCGCGACAGGCCGGCAGTGCCGGCCTTGTACCACCGGCAGTGCCGGGGTGGCCGGCAGTGCTGGCCATTTTCCACCGGCAGTGCCGGGGTGGCCGGCAGTGCAGGCCTTGCGCCACCGGCAGTGCCGGGGTGCTCCCGGCGGCAGTTCCGGCGGCAGTTCCGGCCCCCCAGTTTTTTTTTGCCCAAACACCCGATACGAAAACTTTAAGAACTTTTGCATCCGAACTCCGATTTTGATGATCTTGGGCTCGTTTCGAAGCTAGTAACAAGCTCTACAAGATCATGCAGGGAACCATCATAGTCCAGTAAGGTAGGATAGAAATAAAAGACGAAAGGTTTGACCTGTCTAAAAAAGACATACCGGTAAAACCTCCAACCTCGAAAATGCAACAAGTTGAGTTAGGAAACTCGGATTTAGGTGAAACCAATTTTGTTGTAAAGGGTATGACAAGAGCTACCCAACAAAGAGTGAAAAGCTTAAGAACAAGTGGGGTAGGTTTTTCTATGTATTTTAGAGTGAAACCTCTCAATACGAGAAACCGAGAAAAACTCCAATATCGAAAACGCAACAAGTGATTCATGCGGAATCCGTTTTCGATGAACTAGAGCTTGCTATGGAAGTAACCACAAGCTCTACATCACCATATGGATAAGATCCAAATAACAACCAAGAAAGATGATGATGAACCAAACTCGAAAACGCAACAAGTGATCTATACGAAATCCGTTTTCGATGAACTAGAGCTTGTCATGAGAATAAGCACAAGCTCTAAAACATCACATGGATAAGATCCAAATAACAACCAAGAAAGATGATGCAAGGATGCAAAGGTTTGAGCTCTCTTCGAATGATACGATCGAGTTACTCACTCGAGAGCCCTCTTGATAGTACGGCAACTAAACTATAAACCGGTCTCCAACTACACTATGAGACCGGTGAGAAAGAAACCCTATCAAGAGCAAACCTTAAACTTGCGCATTCCACTTGAGCTCGATGATGACGATCTTGACCGCAACAAGATGGAACGCCTTTCTTGCTTGTGCTTTCTAGACGAAGTCTTGTAGATTGCTCCCCATAAACCACCATGGGAGAGCTTCTTCTTCGAGCAACTTCACATATCCATGATCACCATATGGATGACAAGAGTCAATCAAAGGATCTCTTCGAGATGGCTCATCTTGAACTAGCACTTCATTTCTCCATGGCAAGCTTCAAGCTTATGATCTCTTCGAGTTGGCTCATCTTGAACTTGCACTTCAATTCTTCATTCTTCATCATGTTGATGTCTTGAAGTAACTTGAGGGCACACTTCATCTTCATCTTCAAGACATACTTGACACTTGATATACTTCATCAATTTCTTCTTATTGCAACCTTGAAGCCAACATATGGTTCAAGAATTGCCTATGGACAACTCCTACAAATATAACTCAATGCAAACATTAGTCCATAGGGATTGTCATTAATTACCAAAACCACACATGGGGGCTCCATGCACTTTCAATCTCCCCCATTTTGGTAATTGATGACAATCTCTTTGAGAGGGTTTATATAAGGAATTTAAGTAACAAATAAGTTGAATATATAGAGCAAACTCCCCCATAATATATGCATGTGTGAATGATCTTGACTTTCATTGCATATATTGGCATTCAAAGCCTAGTGGAGTTTCCTCTAAATATTCAACTATGCAAAGCAACAATATGCAATGCAATAAAGGCACATGCTTAAGCACAAAGCAAAGACATAACCAAATTCCCTTAAACCCTCCAAACTTCTCCCCCATTGGCACCAATTGCCGAAATGGGTGAAAAATTTAGAAGGCCAATATAGTGAGAGTTCCTCCATAGCGTGTGCATTTCTCATAATTTGAGTGGAATCAAATGCACATATCCAATGATGAATATTCGGAAGGAATCACACTATAGATAGGATCAAAGATTGCAAAAAGATAACAAAGTCAAGAAGCTTCAACAAATGAAGCAAGCAACCAAATGAACCACAAAGAGGATACCAAAAGAAAGATAGATATTATGATAAGATCAAGAAGATTGCTCTAAATAATATGAGGAAGCTCCCCAAGGTTTGTGCACAAAACTAGACAATTTGCATTGGAGTATAAAGTGCACAAACATGGAATCATCACTCCCATAATATCATTCAAAAACAAAAGATACCAAGTGAATCAAACTCTAATGATCACCACAAGATAGTGCTCTAAATCAAATGAGGAAGCTCCCCAAGGTACATGCATAAATTAAAATGTTGTATTTGAATACAATATGCATAACATGGTATCCTCACTCCCTCATTTGAAACACAAACATTTGTAATAGATCATAGATAGAAAAATAAGCTTAACACTTGCAACAAACAAATAGTTGAGCAACAAGTAAGAGGCACGATAATAAAAGGCTCAACCAAGAGGATATGTGAAAGGCATGATAAAGCATATTATAAGACTATTACAAGGATGAGCAAAAAGCATCATCATAGTCTTCAATGAATTATATTGCTTAGCATGACCAATCAACACGCAATAAATAAATAAAATATCAAAAGGAGATGTATCATCTCTTATGTGTATAAGTTTCACTAAGTGGGCAATATCACAAAGATATTTATCCACAAAGAAACATGCACCCACAAAATAGATACGCAAGAAATATAGCATGATATCCAAGACGAAGTCATGCAATATACCAATAAGAATTTTTGCTTAATAGCATGGCCAAAGGCTCAATTTTATCTTATTGTACATTCATGAACTTCAACCACAAACACATCAAAGATATCACAAATATCAACAAGGGAAAGAAGATAGTTGAGATACTTTGAGAGGAGCAACAAGTATCACAAGAAAGGATACCACAACAAATAACTCAATTTGCACTTTCATCGATATTGCACATGTGTGAGCCTTGAGGAATTGATATGCAATAAAATTGCTAGATAGGCATAGTTGGGATGGATGAATCATGAGCATGATTTAGTATACTTCCCAACAAATGCACTCATCTCAAATTACTCACATTCACAATAAAGAGGATTCATTAAGACTTTTGCCAAAAAGCACAATATTTGCAAATCAAGAAATTCATGCCAAGATGCAACCATAAGGTTGGATACAAGAAAATTATGCATGAGAAGATACTTGTTACCAAGATAGCATTGGTGTGGATGTAGTAGATATGTGTTCGTTGACCATCCTAGCTTGCCTCAAGTTACCATTGAGTCACCACTTATTCCCAAGAGTGAGACAAGCATCCAATGCATATCCATTGTACCTAACACAAAGGGAAAGTACAAAAAGGTCCCCAAACTAATTGGGTCCGAAGTAGTTAGACACACTACAACATATAGGACAAACTCCACAATTCTATGTGCATATAGATATGAAATTGAATTTCATGCACATCTTAGCCAAATTAGGATTTGATGGAGTTTACCCTATATATTGGATCAAAGAAAGTGACACATGACATAAGATATACATATATTAAATATGCATGCACAATACTTTCAAGAGCCAATGGAAGATACAATTTGGACAAAACACCAAATAAACCAAGAGACAATGGTTGTCCAAATTATATCAAAGAATCAAATCAACACAAGATTGACCAAAGACTTATCTCATTATAAGAAGCTAATTAAACCTAATCACAAAGGAATGAGATAACCAACTCCCAAGAGAGCAAGGTTCCAACAAATAAACCAAACCCTCGACACTTTTTATGATGGCACAAAGTACCAAAAAGAAAATTTTATGTCTCCCAAAACCAAATTTTTGATAAAGATCAAGAGATGTTAAGCATTCTAATAATATAGAAGAGCTCCCCCAAGTTTGGTGCATTATCTAGGATTTTTTATATGAATACAAAATGCACAAAACTAGGATCATCACGCTACCTATATCTTCTAACAATGCTAAGAAAGTTTGAATAGACAACTTAGATCCATAAGATGCAAGGAAGACACATGGGAGTCAAAGCACAACAAATTCATGGCAATAAATAAGGCAATATAAATACAAGAGCCAATGTAGATATGATCAATAAATATCTACCTCATAATTGATTACCAATTGTCCTAGGACAAGAGGTATTAGGAAATATTTTCCGGTGGTAGTTTGTAAGTATACATAAGATCATATTTACAACGAACAAAGCATATGGTAAAAGATAAGAGTTAACCATCATGCAAAGATAGTTTCTTGATAGCTTCATTTAGTCATACCAACATGCAAGGCAATTAATAGTATTCATACCAACATGCAAAGCAATTAATATTATTCATACCAACATGCAAAGCAATTAATAGTATGACTTGAAGCACATGGTTTTCCAAAAATGTATTGAGGGACACGTTGGGAAAAACCATGCCAAGAAAAACTTTCACAAATAAGATCCACAAAGATATTAGCAATGAAGCCATTTAAGCAAATTGGAGCTTGTTTGAGCAAACATGCCACATAGGAGAGAGATAATTTACGGTATCAATTCTATGTGACACAACCTCAAATGTTCACATTTTCTAGGCTTGTAATATGCACAAAGCTTATTACTCCCCCATAATGTGATAAGGAATTTATTTTCACAAGAGGCAAATAAGATCCAACTAGAGATATTAATGAACATTAGAATTTGAATTTCTCATGAAGATGACATACCACATAGAGACTAGATAATCTTGCAATATCAATTCTATGTGATATTCCTCATGTACACACATTGTTAGGATTGTGAAATTCCTAAAGGAATATCACTCCCCCAAAATGTTATAGTCCATTAATCTCTCATAAGAGCCATATAAGATACAACAAGATGCAAAGAGGCTCCAACACAAACACAAATACATGGTGTGCAACCCAACATGCATAGACTTGATTTCTCAAGAAAAAGCAAGTAGGAAGCACAACATATACAAACACATGTTAGGAACAAAACTAACACATGCAAAGGGGCGAGTAACTTTCAATATAAATGAGTTGAGCACATGTTACCGCAAGGAGGAACATTGAATATATGATAGAAGCAAGATAACCAAGACTTGGCTTGAGATAATATAAATGATGAAGATCCCTTAATTCTTCATGATGTAGCCAAGTCTCCAATGCCCTCCAACAAGCACCTATTGATCAAGTTTTGGATCGTTGGTCCCCAACTAAGTTGGGTCCTAAGAGGTTAGTCACAATAGGCTTGGCAACCCAAATG
Organism: Lolium perenne; assembly: GCF_019359855.2. Taxonomy (NCBI): domain Eukaryota; kingdom Viridiplantae; phylum Streptophyta; class Magnoliopsida; order Poales; family Poaceae; genus Lolium; species Lolium perenne. The sequence goes on from NC_067245.2 coordinate 312,589,274, forward strand.
GTTCTTTTCTTGACACCACTTTGAGCACCAACAAATTTGGCAAACACATTGCCACCCTCATCCTTACGAAGAGAATAAACATCATCAATGGTGATAGAGTTGGATGAGGTACCAATAGTGCAAAAGGAGGAGATGTGACCCTTCTCACGGCATATGTAGCAAGTTCTTTTCTTCTCCTTCTTCTCACTAGATTTCTCCACAATGGGAGCATTGGCTTGATTCTTCTTGGGAAGTGGCATTTCTTCAACTTGAGGTTGAATATGAGTTTGAGCTTGAGGCCGCTTCCTTTTTGCTTCTTCTTCAAAGGGCAAGATCTAACATGATGCCCTTCAATTTTGCACTTGAAGCAAACAATCTTGGCCGGGTCTTTGACTTGTAATTGGCCCTTCTTAATATTGTTGTTCTTGGACTTGTTCTTGTTGTTGGAGTTGAATCCAAGTCCACTCTTGTCATTGGGGGATTGTTGCACACTCAACATCTTGTCAAGTTTGCATTTCCCTTCATGACTCTTTACCAAGTCGTTCTTCAAAGAAGAGACTTGGGCCTTGAGCTCTTTGATTTCCTCTACATGGTTAGTAACAACACAAGTACTAGAGGAAGTAGAACCTACATTGTTAGAACAACAAGGCAAGGAAGATAATTCATCACAAGATTTAGCAATACTATGAGTGGATGAATTACTAGGACTAGCACATGGCAATATAGCATTTTGAGTAGTAGTGCTAGTATTCACATGAGGCTCACAAGGTGTTGCCTTTGATATGATAGCCTCATGAGCTAACTTTAGCCTATCATGAGAAGCTAGAAGATCCTCATAGGAGCTAGAAAGCTTTCCATGATTTTCTTCCAATTTCCCATAATTGCTAGTTGGCAATTCAAGTTGAGCCCTTAGCTCAACATTCTCCTTCAAGATAGATGCTTCACAAGAAGTAGAGTTAGTAGCACAAGCATCATTATTAATAGCAATGGGAGAAGGCAAGTTGGCATGCTCTTTTAAATAGGAAGCTTGAAGTTGCTCATGGGACTTTGTGAGGATAGAGTGTTCGCTCTCCAAGACCTTGTGGGCCTTGTCTAGATCATCTAGATCCTTAACAAGTTTATCATGACCAACACCAACTTTGGAATTTTCCTTTTTAAGCATTTTTACTTGAGCTTTAGCATGGTCTCTTTCCTTAGTGAGTTTAGAAACTATTTCATTTTGAGACACTTCAAGGGTTTCAAGTTGCTCTTCAAGAGAGGCTACGGTCTCTTGTTCTTCTTCAAGATCATTCTTTAGGGATGCTACATCATTGGCATACTCTCGTTCAAGAGCACCCTTTTTATCAATGGTGTTCTCATGCATCCAAATAAGTTTTTGGCTCTCAATAGCGGTAGTCAAGATTTCAAAGAAGTGAGTGCTAGCAATTTTATCTTTGCAAATAACCTTGAATACGCTCTTACCCTTATCGCGTAGAGAGACAACCCAATCCTCTTCTTCATATTCATCCTCATCCTTATCACCACGAGACATATTAGGTTCCATGGTAGGAGGTACCGTGGAACCCTTGGCCATAAGGCATATATGAGGACCGTGAGATAAAGATGAGGAGTTACTTGAGGCTCCTTTCAAGATCTTGTCTTGAACAATAGAATCTTTGGTTTCCTCTACATTGTTAGACACACAACAACTAGAGGAAATAGAATCATTTTTATCATGGCCACAAGACAAAGCAAGCATATCATCATTAGATTTATTCAAGCAACTTACACATGATATGCAAGGACTATCAACACAAGCATGTAAATCATTTCTAGTGCTAGATGTGTTTAAGTCCATAGATGAAGCATTGTAATGAGATAGAGATGAAGAATCATCAATAGAAAGCTCAATATCAACATTGCAATTTTCATCACCACTCACCATATCATTACCTTGTGTCTTGACACACTTTGGTGAAGTGGATGAAGATGAGAACTCATCACGGCCGGAAGTGGAAGTAATGCAATCATCCTTCATAATATTGGACACATCATATTTATCTTGAATTTTTGTCCATAACTCATGAGCGCTCCAAAAAGGCAAGTATGGAAAAAGACCTACATCTCGCAAAGCATTCATAAGAACATAAGAAGCTTGAGAATTGAGATATAAATTTTTCTCATCCTCTAAAGATAGATTTTGTGAATCCATAGGAGGAGAAAAACCTATATCTACAATTTTCTCCATATGAGGGTCAATGTCCCGAAAATGACTAAGCATGCAAATTTTCCAAACATCATAATTTGTGCCATCTAATATAAGAGTGTTATCGTGCACTAATCCTCTAGCCGACATCTTTACTCTCAAGGCGGTGAAGCCTAAGAATGAGAGACCTTGCTCTGATACCAATTGAAAGGACACGGATGTCGCCTAGAGGGGGGGGGTGAATAGGCGATTTAAAACTTTTACGAGATGGGCTTAACAAATGCGGAATAAAACTAGCGTTTACTTTGTCAAGCCCAAAGCCTATCTACTATGGTTCACCTATGTGCACCAACAACTTATTCTAAGCAAGAGTTCACCTATGTGCACCAACAACTTATGCTAAGCAATACAAGCAAGTATGTGATAGCAAGATATATATAACTTCAAGCACGATGGCTATCACAAGGTAAAGTGCATAAGTAAAGAGCTCGGGTATAGAGATAACCGAGGCACGCGGGAGACGATGATTTATCCCGGAGTTCACACTCTTGCGAGTGCTAATCTCCGGTGGAGAGGTGCGGTTGCTTAGTGCTCCCGAACGCCACAAGAGGCTCACCTTGAGGTGTGGTTGCTCGATGCACACCAACGCCACAAAGGCCTCACCCCAAGATGCGGTACTCACACCACACACCGAACGCCACGAAGGCGCCTCACCTAAATCTCCGGTGACCCTCGCCACAAAGGCCTAGGTCACGGTTCCACTAAGGGATTTCCTTCGAGGCGGAAACCGGGCCTTACACAAAGATTGGGGCACACATCCACAACTTAATTGGAGGCTCCCAACAAATCGCCACAAAGGCCTAGAATCCGTCTAGGGTTCCAAGAACCCAAGAGTAACAACTTTCTTGCTTTCACCTCCACGAATCACCGTGGAGAACTCAAACCGATGCACCAAATGCAATGGCAAGAACACCACAAAGATGCTCAAGTCCTTCTCTCTCAAATTCCCACAAAGCTACAAAAGCTATTGGGAGAATAAGAGAGGAAGAACAAAGGAATTCACAAAGAACACCAAGATCAAGATCTAGAGAGTTCCACTCACAAAGAGATGGATTTGATTGGTAGAAATGTAGATCTAGATCTCCTCTTCCTTTTCCCTCAAATGGATTCAAGAATCATTGGAGGAGTAGAGGGATGTGGAAAGCTCTCAAGGTCAGCAATGGTGGAGAGCCAAAGGAGGAAGAAGAAGTGGGGAGAAAGAGGAGGAAGAAGGCCTTAAATAGGGGCCTCAGATTTCTGCCCGTTGGGGCAAAAATCGCGACAGGCCGGCAGTGCCGGCCTTGTGCCACCGGCAGTGCCGGGGTGGCCGGCAGTGCTGGCCATTTTCCACCGGCAGTGCCGGGGTGGCCGGCAGTGCAGGCCTTGCGCCACCGGCAGTGCCGGGGTGCTCCCGGCGGCAGTTCCGGCGGCAGTTCCGGCCCCCCAGTTTTTTTTTGCCCAAACACCCGATACGAAAACTTTAAGAACTTTTGCATCCGAACTCCGATTTTGATGATCTTGGGCTCGTTTCGAAGCTAGTAACAAGCTCTACAAGATCATGCAGGGAACCATCATAGTCCAGTAAGGTAGGATAGAAATAAAAGACGAAAGGTTTGACCTGTCTAAAAAAGACATACCGGTAAAACCTCCAACCTCGAAAATGCAACAAGTTGAGTTAGGAAACTCGGATTTAGGTGAAACCAATTTTGTTGTAAAGGGTATGACAAGAGCTACCCAACAAAGAGTGAAAAGCTTAAGAACAAGTGGGGTAGGTTTTTCTATGTATTTTAGAGTGAAACCTCTCAATACGAGAAACCGAGAAAAACTCCAATATCGAAAACGCAACAAGTGATTCATGCGGAATCCGTTTTCGATGAACTAGAGCTTGCTATGGAAGTAACCACAAGCTCTACATCACCATATGGATAAGATCCAAATAACAACCAAGAAAGATGATGATGAACCAAACTCGAAAACGCAACAAGTGATCTATACGAAATCCGTTTTCGATGAACTAGAGCTTGTCATGAGAATAAGCACAAGCTCTAAAACATCACATGAATAAGATCCAAATAACAACCAAGAAAGATGATGCAAGGATGCAAAGGTTTGAGCTCTCTTCGAATGATACGATCGAGTTACTCACTCGAGAGCCCTCTTGATAGTACGGCAACTAAACTATAAACCGGTCTCCAACTACACTATGAGACCGGTGAGAAAGAAACCCTATCAAGAGCAAACCTTAAACTTGCGCATTCCACTTGAGCTCGATGATGACGATCTTGACCGCAACAAGATGGAACGCCTTTCTTGCTTGTGCTTTCTAGACGAAGTCTTGTAGATTGCTCCCCCATAAACCACCATGGGAGAGCTTCTTCTTCGGCGCAACTTCACATATCCATGATCACCATATGGATGACAAGAGTCAATCAAAGGATCTCTTCGAGATGGCTCATCTTGAACTAGCACTTCATTTCTCCATGGCAAGCTTCAAGCTTATGATCTCTTCGAGTTGGCTCATCTTGAACTTGCACTTCAATTCTTCATTCTTCATCATGTTGATGTCTTGAAGTAACTTGAGGGCACACTTCATCTTCATCTTCAAGACATACTTGACACTTGATATACTTCATCAATTTCTTCTTATTGCAACCTTGAAGCCAACATATGGTTCAAGAATTGCCTATGGACAACTCCTACAAATATAACTCAATGCAAACATTAGTCCATAGGGATTGTCATTAATTACCAAAACCACACATGGGGGCTCCATGCACTTTCACCATCCCCAAAATCTTGATCCCCATCCCCAAAATCTTGTCAACCATTCCTCGTCTAGAAAGAAAAGTTGGGCAAATCACAGATGGTCTGTTGTTGGGGATGGAGATGGTGGAGACGACCCTTGGGCTTGAGTGCTTGACTGTACTGTAGTACGATTTGTGACTAATTGATTTTAATTTTCCTGGACCTTACTAATTAGGCTTTAAATAGGCAAATCATGTGTGTGAAGCTTCTAAAAAGATGAACAATTGAAGTTCAGATGATTGAGTTTTGGTGGGCTGTGCATTTACTGGTCTTAGTGGTTGATGAGGAGCATTTCTGTCATTTTGCATTGATTGCATGTACTGGCTTGTGCATCCAGTGGTGCTGGTGCTGGTGGTCTTTTTGGCTACTGTCAACTGTCAAGTCTTTTTGGCTATTCAAACAAATGAAACACAAGAGATAAATTTGTTTTGTGCTTGGTGATAATGACTTGTTTTACATGGCAATTGCTTTTGTTGGATGAGTTATGATACGTCTCCGACGTATCGATAATTTCTTATGTTCCATGCCACATTATTGATGTTATCTACATGTTTTATGCACACTTTATGTCATATTCGTGCATTTTCTGGAACTAACCTATTAACAAGATGCCGAAGTGCCAGTTCCTGTTTTCTACTGTTTTTGGTTTCAGAAATCCTAGTAACGAAATATTCTCGGAATCGGACGAAATCAACGCCAAAGATCTTAGAATCCCCGGAAGCATCCAGAACACACCAGAGAGGTCGGAGGGGGCCACAGGCCCACAAAACTACAGGCGCGGCGCCAGAGGGGGCCGCGCCGCCTATAGTTTGGCCCCCGTCAGCCCTCTGCGCCGCCTCTTCGCCTATATAAAGCCCCTGGATCGAAACCACGATGCGTTCGATGAAAACCACAGAAACCTTCCCGAGCCGCCGCCATCGCGACGCCAAGATCCGGGGACAGGAGTCTCTGTTCCGGCACGGCTGCCGAACGGGGAAGTGCCCCGGAAGGCTTCTCCATCGACACCGCTGCCATCTCCACCGCCATCTTCATCACCGCTGCTGCTCCCATGAGGAGGGAGTAGTTCTCCATCGAGGCTCGGGGCTGTACCGGTAGCTATGTGGTTAATCTCTCTCCATGTACTTCAATACAATGATCTCATGAGCTGCTTTACATGATTGAGATTCATATGAGTTTTGTATCACAATTCATCTATGTGCTACTCTAGTGATGTTATTAAAGTAGTTCTATTCCTCCTGCACGTGTGTAAAGGTGACTAGTGTGTGCACCGTGTGGTTCTTGTCGTAGGCTATGATCATGATCTCTTGTAGATTGTGGAGTTAATTATCACTATGATGGTATTGATGTGATCTATTTGGTTATATTGATCTATCTTACACTAAAGGTTACTTAAATATGAACGAATTGTGGAGCTTGTTAACTCCGGCATTGAGGGTTCGTGTAATCCTACGCAATGCGTTCATCATCCAACAAAAGTGTAGAGTATGCATTTATCTATTCTGTTATGTGATCAATGTTGAGAGTGTCCACTAGTGAAAGTGTAATCCCTAGGCCTTGTTCCTAAATACTGCTGCGTTACTACTGCTTGTTTACTGTTTCACTGTGTTACTACTGCTGCAATACCACCACCATCAACTACACGCCAATAAGCTATTTTCTGGCACCGTTGCTACTGCTCATACTTATTCATACCACCTGTATTTCACTATCTCTTCGCCGAACTAGTGCACCTATTTGGTGTGTTGGGGACACAAGAGACTTCTTGCTTTGTGGTTGCAGGGTTGCATGAGAGGGATATCTTTGACCTCTTCCTCCCTGAGTTCGATAAACCTTGGGTGATCCACTTAAGGGAAAACTTGCTGCTGTTCTACAAACCTCTGCTCTTGGAGGCCCAACACTGTCTACAGGAAAGGAGGGGGAACGTAGACATCAAGCACTTTTCTGGCGCCGTTGCCGGGGAGGAAAGGTAAAAGGCACTCATACTCCGGTTCCAGGTAAAGTACTTTTCTGGCGCCATTGTGTTTGTGCTCGAAGCTATTTCCTTTAGATCCTGCAATTGCATCTTTTTGTTTCTTGTTTACACTAGTAAGGCATAATGGACAACATCTGTGAGCTTTTTATTCTATTTCCTGAGTCAAGACATGAATGGTTTAATGCAAAAATTAAAAAACCCATGGAACATGTTAGCATGAATACTTTGAACACCATTGTTGCTAATGATATGGAAAATTCTAAGCTTGGGGAAGCTGGTTTTGATGAGCATGATATTTTTAGTCCCCCAAGCATTGAGGAGAAAATTTACTTTGATGATACTTTGCCTCCTATTTATGATGATTATAATGATAGTGGTCTTTTGGTGCCACCTACTATGGAGAGTAAATTTTGTTGTGATTATACTATGCCTCCTACACTTGATGAGAATAATAATGATAGCTACTTTGTTGAATTTGCTCCCACTACAACTAATAAAATTGATTATGCTTATGTGGAGAGTAATAATTTTATGTATGAGACTCATGATAAGAATGCTTTATGTGATAGTTATATTGTTGAGTTTTCTCATGACACTACTGAAAGTTATTATGAGAGAGGAACATATGGTTGTAGAAATTTTCATGTTACTAAAACACCTCTCTATGTGCTGAAATTTTTCAAGCTACACTTGTTTTATCTTTCTATGCTTATTACTTTGCTCTTCATGAACTTGTTTATTTACAAGATTCCTTTGCATAGGAAGCATGTTAGACTTAAATATGTTTTGAATTTGCCTCTTGATGCTCCCTTTTGCTTCAAATACTATTTCTTGCGAGTGCATCATTAAAGCTCATTGAGCCCATCTTAATGGCTATAAAGAAAAGAACTTCTTGGGAGATAACCCATGTGTTATTTTGCTACAGTACTTTGTTTTATATTTGTGTCTTGGAAGTTGTTTACTACTGTAGCAACCTCTCCTTATCTTAGTTTTGTGTTTTGTTGTGCCAAGTTAAGCCGTTGATAGAAAAGTAAGTACTAGATTTGGATTACTGCGCAGTTCCAGATTTCTTTGCTGTCACGAATCTGGGTCCACCTCCCTGTAGGTAGCTCAGAAAATTAAGCCAATTTACGTGCATGATCCTCAGATATGTACGCAACTTTCATTCAATTTGAGTATTTTCATTTGAGCAAGTCTGGTGCCATTTTAAAATTCGTCAATACGAACTGTTCTGTTTTGACAGATTCTGCCTTTTATTTCGCATTGCCTCTTTCGCTATGTTGGATGAATTTCTTTGATCCACTAATGTCCAGTAGCATTATGCAATGTCCAGAAGTGTTAAGAATGATTGTGTCACCTCTGAATATGTCAATTTATATTGTGCACTAACCCTCTAATGAGTTGTTTCGAGTTTGGTGTGGAGGAAGTTTTCAAGGATCAAGAGAGGAGTATGATGCAACATGATCAAGGAGAGTGAAAGCTCTAAGCTTGGGGATGCACCCGGTGGTTCACCCCTGCATATATCAAGAAGACTCAAGCGTCTAAGCTTGGGGATGCCCAAGGCATCCCCTTCTTCATCGACAACATTATCAGGTTCCTCCCACGAAACTATATTTTTATTCCATCACATCTTATGTGCTTTTTCTTGGAGCGTCGGTTTGTTTTTGTTTTTTTGTTTTGTTTGAATAAAATGGATCCTAGCATTCACTTTATGGGAGAGAGACACGCTCCGCTGTAGCATATGGACAAGTATGTCCTTGGTTTCTACTCATAGTATTCATGGCGAAGTTTCTCCTTCGTTAAATTGTTATATGGTTGGAATTGGAAAATGATACATGTAGTAATTGCTATAAATGTCTTGGGTAATGTGATACTTGGCAATTGTTGTGCTCATGATTAAGCTCTTGCATCATATGCTTTGCACCCATTAATGAAGAAATACATAGAGCATGCTAAAATTTGGTTTGCATATTTGGTCTCTCTAAGGTCTAGATAATTTCTAGTATTGAGTTTGAACAACAAGGAAGACGGTGTAGAGTCTTATAATGTTTTCAATATGTCTTTTATGTGAGTTTTGCTGCACCGGTTCATCCTTGTGTTTGTTTCAAATAAGCCTTGCTAGCCTAAACCTTGTATCGAGAGGGAATACTTCTCATGCATCCAAAATACTTGAGCCAACCACTATGCCATTTGTGTCCACCATACCTACCTATACTACATGGTATTTTTCCGCCATTCCAAAGTAAATTGCTTGAGTGCTACCTTTAAAATTCCATCATTCACCTTTGCAATATATAGCTCATGGGACAAATAGCTTAAAAACTATTGTGGTATTGAATATGTAATTATGCACTTTATCTCTTATTAAGTTGCTTGTTGTGCGATAACCATGTTCACTGGGGACGCCATCAACTTTTCATTGTTGAATTTCATGTGAGTTGCTATGCATGTCCGTCTTGTCTGAAGTAAGAGAGATCTACCACCACATGGTTAAGCATGCATATGTTAGAGAAGAACATTGGGCCGCTAACTAAAGCCATGCTCCATGGTGGAAGTTTCAGTTTTGGACAACAATCCTCAAATCTCAAATGAGAAAATTATTAATTGTTGGTATATGCTTATGCATAAAAGAGGAGTCCATTATCTGTTGTCTATGTTGTCCCGGTATGGATGTCTAAGTTGAAGAATAATCAATAGCGAGAAATCCAATGCGAGCTTTCTCCTTAGACCTTTGTACAGGCGGCATAGAGGTACCCCTTTGTGACACTTGGTAAAAACAATGCATTGTGATGACCCGGTAGTCCAAGCTAATTAGGACAAGGTGCGGGCACTATTAGTACACTATGCATGAGGCTTGCAACTTGTAAGATATAATTTACATGATACATATGCTTTATTACTACCGTTGACAAAATTGTTTCATGTTTTCAAAATCAAAGCTCTAGCACAAATATAGCAATCGATGCTTTTCCTCTATGGAGGATCATTCTTCTACTTTTCAATGTTGAGTCAGTTCACCTATTTCTCTCCACCTCAAGAAGCAAACACTTGTGTGAACTGTGCATTGATTCCTACATACTTGCTTATTGCACTTATTATATTACTCTATGTTGACAATATCCATGAGATATACATGTTACAAGTTGAAAGCAACCGCTGAAACTTAATCTTCTTTTGTGTTGCTTCAATACCTTTACTTTGAATTATTGCTTTATGAGTTAACTCTTATGCAAGACTTATTGATGCTTGTCTTGAAGTGCTATTCATGAAAAGTCTTTGCTATATGATTCACTTGTTTACTCATGTCATATACATTGTTTTGATCGCTGCATTCACTACATATGCTTTACAAATAGTATGATCAAGATTATGATGGCATGTCACTCCAGAAATTATCTGTGTTATCGTTTTACCTGCTCGGGACGAGCAGAACTAAGCTTGGGGATGCTGATACGTCTCCGACGTATCGATAATTTCTTATATTCCATGCCACATTATTGATGTTATCTACATGGTTTATGCACACTTTATGTCATATTCGTGCATTTTCTTGAACTAACCTATTAACAAGATGCCGAAGGGCCAGTTGCTGTGTTCTGCTGTTTGTGGTTTCAGAAATAATAGTAACGAAATCTTCTCGGAATCGGACGAAATCAACGACAAACAACTTAGAATCCCCACAAGCATCCAAAACACACCGAGAGAGGTCGGAGGGGGCCACGGGCCCACCAAACTACAGGCTGGCGCGGCCGGAGAGGGGCCGCGCCGCCCTATAGTTTGGCCCCTGTCAGCCCTCTGCGCCGCCTCTTCGCCTATATAAAGTCCACCGGATCGAAACCACGATGCGTTCGACGAAAACCACGAAACCTTCCAGAGCCGCCGCCATCGCGACGCCAAGATCTGGGGGACAGGAGTCTCTGTTCCGGCACGGCTGCCGGAACGGGGAAGTGCCCGGAAGGCTTCTCCATCGACACCGCTGCCATCTCCACCGCCATCTTCATCACCGCCTGCTCCCATGAGGAGGGAGTAGTTCTCCATCGAGGCTCGGGGCTGTACCGGTAGCTATGTGGTTAATCTCTCTCCATGTACTTCAATACAATGATCTCATGAGCTGCTTTACATGATTGAGATTCATATGAGTTTTGTATCACAATTCATCTATGTGCTACTCTAGTGATGTTATTAAAGTAGTTCTATTCCTCCTGCACGTGTGTAAAGGTGACTAGTGTGTGCACCGTGTGGTTCTTGTCGTAGGCTATGATCATGATCTCTTGTAGATTGTGGAGTTAATTATCACTATGATGGTATTGATGTGATCTATTTGGTTATATTGATCTATCTTACACTAAAGGTTACTTAAATATGAACGAATTGTGGAGCTTGTTAACTCCGGCATTGAGGGTTCGTGTAATCCTACGCAATGCGTTCATCATCCAACAAAAGTGTAGAGTATGCATTTATCTATTCTGTTATGTGATCAATGTTGAGAGTGTCCACTAGTGAAAGTGTAATCCCTAGGCCTTGTTCCTAAATACTGCTGCGTTACTACTTGCTTGTTTACTGTTTCACTGTGTTACTACTGCTGCAATACCACCACCATCAACTACACGCCAGCAAGCTATTTTCTGGCACCGTTGCTACTGCTCATACTTATTCATACCACCTGTATTTCACTATCTCTTCGCCGAACTAGTGCACCTATTTGGTGTGTTGGGGACACAAGAGACTTCTTGCTTTGTGGTTGCAGGGTTGCATGAGAGGGATATCTTTGACCTCTTCCTCCCTGAGTTCGATAAACCTTGGGTGATCCACTTAAGGGAAAACTTGCTGCTGTTCTACAAACCTCTGCTCTTGGAGGCCCAACACTGTCTACAGGAAAGGAGGGGGAACGTAGACATCAAGTTACATGGCAATTGTTTGAAGTGGTTTGAAGTGGTTTAATTCTGTCTGGATCAGTTCCTCCTATTGTCTGGTTGGTTTAGCTACCAGTCTTAGAAAAAAGTACATGAAAATGTAGCCCAACCTACTGTCTTCAGTTCAAATGCATTACTGTCTGTCTGTATTCATATTATTTTTTATTTGGTTGATGAGTTTAAGTTAAAATGCATTACTTTGATATTAATTTGATTTAGTTGGGGAGGTAACACAAATATAGTAACTTGTATTGTATGTCTTCATATTATTAATGCTCTACTATCTTCATATTATTGATTGCCTATTAGTATTATAACTTGAACCTTATAGATGGGATCCACTAAAGACAATCCAATAGAAATTGACAGTGATCCAAGCTCTGACAGTAGTGCTCCAAGCATGTTCTTCAGTTCTTCAAGCTCTGACAGTGATGGCATGTCTGAATGTGACAAGTCTGAATGTGACTGTCATTCCAATGTGGTCTTCAGAGGTATTAACATGCATTTGATTCTTTCTTCATCCTGTTGGTTAACATCATCTCTAGTCTAATGTGGGTTAACATCATCTCTAGTATAATGTTATTATTTATTTATTTATACTAATGTAGGCTTCCATTACTTAACAATGAAATTTCTCTTTGTTACAACTAGGGCCACTGGTGAGTGGGAGACAAGATTTTGATGAGCACTGCATGTTTGGAAATGACATGTACCTGACAAAAGGTCAAGTCACTTTCCTTAATGACCACTGCCACCAATTTCCAAAGGAGGATTTTGAGTACTATGTCTACAGGATGACCAAATCATCAGTGGTCAAAAATAAATGCAAGCTGGTAAAAATCTAACCTTCCTTAATATTTACATAACAATGTTGTTACTGTTGCTGATTGTAACTGATTGGATACATTGTATGGTTGACAGGATATTGGAAAGAAGTTCACTCAGCAGTACCTGAAGAAGTTCATTGACCGTGCTCCAGGCAATGTTGTTACCGTTGGTCTGGAGTACACAGACAACGATGCATGCTTTGATGTGACCATGAAGATGGCAAAGGGTAAGGCCGAGAATGCAATCATAGCAACTGGATGGTCAAAAGCAATGAAGACATATGAGATCGAAGAAGGAGACATCTGCATCTTTGAATTCTTCCTTACGAGGAAAGGTAAGCTTGGACTGATGATCCACAATGTGCGTGATGACTCTGATTCTGATATGTCTGAGTCATCAGAGTAAGTGCTAAACTCTCCTGAGTCATCAAGAACTGTTAGTTATCTAAGAACTTTTAGTTATCTATGGACTGTTAGTTATCTAAGACCTGGTAAGTGTTGAACTATGTGGACCTATAAGTTCTGAACTGCTTTTGATGCCTACCAATGGGCATTATTATGTATGGACTGTAATATGTATATAGTTAGTACTGCTTCTGAACTATCTATTATGCCTGTAATGCATGTTATGCCTGTAATGCATGTTATGCCTGTAATTCATGGAATTGTGCCAGCAAAAGGAATTGCAGGCACTATCAGTAAGTGCCAACAGAAGGAATTGCCGGCACTTTCGGTAAATGCCAGCAAAAGGCATTGCCGGCACTTACTGTATGCCTGTAATGACTGTATTTTAAAGGCAGTCTCAAAAAACGCCGGTAATACTGTGAATTGCCGGCACTTTTGAGGAGATGCCACTAAATAAACTGGAGGCCATTCGATAATGTGCCGGTAATACTATGCATTGCCGGCACTTTTCTGTAAATGCCACGAAAACAACTGCAGGCATATCGATAATCTGCCGGTAAACCTAGGAATTAACGACTCTTTTTCAAAAATGCCGAGAAAACGACACTTTTTACTGGCACCTGCTAAAAAAATGCCGGCAAATGGGACAAACGCAGGCACATTTTAGAAGTGCCGGCAATTCTAGCACCTGACGTAGTGGCAGTACTCTCCATCTAGAGTATCGTCCTCCCGCGCGCCGGCTGGAGCGAGGCATGGTCAAAACAAGCTTTCGAAAGTCCCTGCCGCTTGTTGCCACATGCCCCATGCTACTTCTCATCCCTTTCAGATGCCAATAAATATACAACAATCATGGTTCATAAATGGAGAGAGAGACACATACCCGGAGAGACAAAGTTTATGGCCGGTCATTTTGCTTGTGGTAGAAGTATGTAAAACCTCGGTCGACGAGATAGAAAGCCTAGACCTACAAGAAAAATGTCAACATAGGGAGAGAGGAGAATTAGCTGCAACTACTCCTAGCCAGCTTCCATGATGATGGAGTAGGGAACAAAAAGGACCCAGGAAAAAAAAAGATTGCATGCGTTGAGAGAGACAAGGTAGAGGAAGGGACGGAGGGGGCTAGGGGAAAACAAGCATCAGAGAGACCTTCTTCCCCCCCCCCCCCTCCTTCTCTGGGCTGCTCTCTGCAGGCACCGGCGGTTGCTACGTGCCATGCGACGGGGAGATGGCATGGCTGCATCGATGAGAACAGAAGAGCGACGGCCGGCGTACGCCCGGCCGTGTTCCCGGCCGAGCCCCAACTACCTCCGTCCAGCTTGGACTTTATGGCCTGGTCTGACCTCGCTAGCTTGCGATGTATCGGTATCTGGTCCTCTGTCCTGGTCCTCCTGCTAACTCTGCGTACGTACGCAGGCTAACGACATGCAGATACGTACGCCGGCCACTGTGTAGTTGTGTTTGTTGGCCCTACGGCCGGCGCCCCATCGTTTGCTGTATGCAGATCGAGACAGACGGACCCCTGTACATGTCGTCCACGACGCTTCGGTCTACGTGACAAACGTCAGGTTTCTCGCGTGCTAGCTAGAGCTTGCTAGGCTGCTCGTTGCTGTGTTGGAACAGTACCTAGCTGTCCATGATACATGACAGTGCTGGTGGAGTTGAGCTAGCCAGATAGCTAGGTCAGCCGTGGAGCTTCATCGATCGATCAAGCATGCATCGTGGTGGTGCAGCAACTCGGTTCAGGTTCTGTGGCTTCAGTTCGTTGACTCCAACGAAATCACTTGTCCTGTCATGCGCTGCACTGTTATGCTTTCGCGACATGGATTCGATCGGCTAAACCAAAACATAGGTTGTGCTCCCCATCTTCTCAAAACGCTTTCCCTTATCTGTATCAGGTCAAGTCAGCGTAAACAGGCACTTTTAACAAAACTGTCGACAAATTCATTTCTAAACCCCAATACGAAAAGGCTTTGAGAAGTATGGATGAATAAATATATCTTCTAGACAATCGTGGAATGCAAAATTACGAAAAAAAATGTATAGTTGTGGTTGATTTGCGTAAGTCGTATTCTCGATTTTTTTTTTTTTAGATTTGCTTAATTCAATAGCTTCAGAAGATAGTATGTCCATCAGAGGTTGGCAAGGGAACTTCTTTTTGGGAAGGACCATATCCTCTAGCCTTTGCATCGATTAATGCATATAGCCATATTTCACTAAAAGTTAGCCAAACAAAACAAATTTCTTTTTTTGAAAAAAAAAAAAAGTCTGAGGACGCATGCCTCATGACAGTACCTCCACCAGGCTACCAATAACACCATAGTAAAAGAAACAAAAGGAAAATACACTACTCCAAGTCCTAGGCAAACCTTCAAGAAGTAATCGTCACACATGAGCTGATAATGATGCGTCCATCTAAAGTTGGTCTCAACATTTGCATCCCTAAAGCCGAGTTTTGAGCCACCACATTCAGCAAGGGATCGCCACCGTTCCCACGTCGTTGTTTCTAGATCATATCAAGTATTCCCACCGAAGTGTGAAAACACGCCATTGAAGTCGCTCCTCCCATCATCTTGTCCAAATAACGACTCTTCGCTAGCCGGATATTGCCGGAGGAGAAACTCAAAGTTGTTGACGTCCCATACCACCACACGTCCGGTGACTTCAAAATAGAGAAAGGATGCACAAAGGAACACACCATCCAAAGCAAACTCTTAGGTTACTTAACCCGTGAATCAATAAAAAGAAAACTATCTAGTTGATAGATCAGATTGCTGGATAAATTGAATAGGTATTTTCCAAAGCATAGGTAAACGGAACTAAAGCTTCACACTTCCCCTTCAGGAATGTGATCGGTTTGTTTTTCCGACTTGTATTAGGGCATTACCCTAAAGATAGCTATCCGCTCCTAGTTCGGGCAACCTTAATTTAAAACATGATTTATTAAGAGCGAATCTCATATTTCAAATGCACTACACCATTTTTGGGAATATCCCAATTATGTTTGTTTAATTGGTAGACCTTGCAAGTCTTTTAGTAAAATTGTTATTCGGAATTTCAATGTTAGGTCTTTTTGTCAGTTTTGATTATATACCATGGGCCAAACTAGAGATCAACCATGTCTAGTTGGTTTATTGGTGTTTAATCTTGCTTGTTATGTGCTTAAGATTTTCTACTTTTGAATCGTACTTCTATCAATTTCTACATATTATATTTCTGTCTTGGAAACAGATGAAAGACTTAGTAGTTGAACTTCAAGTTCAGAACTGAATATACACTGAGAAATCAAGGTGTTAATAAAAAAGGAGATCAATTCAAAAAGATAGTATTGATATGTTAAGACCATAGGATAGTCCCAACACCCTCAACAAGTATTTTATTAATAAAATAGGTCTGCAATTGTATTGTGGATTTTTTTACAATATTTTGGATACAACCAACGTCTTCGTGTGTCCTATAAATTCCATAAAAAAATGGTGTTTTGGGGTTACGGACAAGTTACTTACTTATCTCTCATCATACCAATGAGATTCTAGATAGGTTAGTGCTTACAAGCATAAAAATAAACAAACACATAGTCATAGGCTGACCCAATAAAATTTTGAAGCCCGAGCAAACAAGGTTAGTGTGATTTTTTTATCAAATACATATAAAATAGGGGCAAAAAAGTTTTCCCGGCCGAGCGGAAGCCAAAAGGGATACTAGATCCGCCTATGCACGTAGTGTCAATTTCTATTATTTTTACCAGTCTTTAATTCAGTCTAAAATACTATATATTGGGTTTTTACACAACAACAATTAAAAGTTTGCATAATATGTTGGATATATTGAATAATAAAATTTATTTTCTAATCGGTCTTTAATTTAGTTAACAAATATAGAATTTGTATGTTATTGTTGTATAACTAAATACACCTACATTGGGTTTGTATATGGTTGTGTAGAGTTTAACGTGGTGCTCATACATTCCCTATTATGTGAGAACATGCATACTCATGGCTTTCATGGCTATCTCTAACCTCACATATATAGTTGGTAGGGCTTCTTCCTTTTGCTTCCATGCTTGGTTACATAGGAAGGTGGACACCACTGTTGATAGGATTACACCAAACAAGATAAATGCCATGTGACAACTATCCAAATCCCAATGCATAATCTTCCTAATTTATAGTATTTGTTTATAGGTTAATATCCTTGAAGACACATCCATAAAATCAAGCTCTACATTTATAAACTTTAAGTGTTCGCCTAAAAGATATCTCTGCGATTATACTTTGTTTCTTCTAAGACATTCTTAAATATCATGCTCATGTGTAATACTTAATCAACTATCGAGAGAATGATATTTAAGAACGTCTAACCCTTCTGGGTTTCACTATTCCTCTTGAAGTATATAAGTGGATTGTCTAGCCTTTCAACCAGTTTGGATTTTTTTATTGCATCAACTAGTGAATGAAGCTTAACACATGGTATCAAATCCTAAGGTCTTGAGTTTAGTCCTAGATTTTGCAATTTATTAAATATTGGCGTGTTCCCCCCTCTCTCTCGTTGTTTGTTCAAATGGAAACCTCTTAGTAATACATGAGATTGTTGTTCTTCTATTGAGATGTTGACTTTCTATTCCCAATATTGTTCTTCTTGTCCTGGGAAAGTCACTGACATTTTGATACGTCTCAAACGTATCTATAATTTTTGATGCTCCATGCTTGTTTTACACCAATTTATATATGTTTTGCTCATGCTTCGTTGCACTTTTATATATTTTTTGGCACTAACCTATTAACAAGATGCCACAGTGCCAGTTCCCTGTTTTCTGTTGTTGTATTACAGAAAAGTTATACAGAAAATATTCTCGAAATTGGACGAAACAAAAGTCGAAGTCAATATTTTTACGTAACGAAGAAAGAGTCCAGAGGGGGTCGAAAAGGAGCCACAGGGCGGCCATGCCATGCCTTGGCGCGGCTAGGCTTGGGCCCACACCAAGGGGTGGTGTGCCCCCCCAGGGATCCACCGACCTCGCCATTACGCCTATTTATTCACGATCTCGGGAAAATCCTGAACACCCGAGCCACCATTCCGTCGCGGACGCCATCGCAGACCCTAGCTTGGGAGGATTCTGAAGCTCTTCCCGGCACCCTGCTGGAGGGGGAAGTCATCGCCGGAGGCATCTACATCGCCATGCCTGCCTTCGAAGTGATGTATGAGTAGTTCATCCCTGGACTATGGGTCCATAGCAGTAGCTAGATGGTTGTCTTCTCCAATTTGTGCCTCATGTTTAGATCTTGTGAGCTGTCCTACATGATCAAGATCATCCTTATGTAATGCTACATGTTGTGTTTGCTGGGATCTGATAAATATTGAATACTATATTGAGATCGATTATATATTCTTTTCATAAGTTATTTGTGATATTGCATGCTCTCTGTTGCTAGTAGATACTCTGACCAAGTAGATGCTTGTGACTCCAAACGGTAGTATTTATGCTCGATAATAGGTTCATGCCTCTAGTTTTCTCGAATAGTGACAATAACTTCTAAGATTGTAGATGTGTTGTTGCTATTAGGGAGAAAACACTAATGTTTTATCTAAGGGTAATTATATTATTTACTTTACACACATTGCTTAAGGCGATAATCTGTTGCTTGCAACTTAATACTGGAAGGGGTTCGGACGATAACCGGAAGGTGGATTATTAGTCATAGACGCAGTTGGATTATGGTCTATGTATTATGTTGTAATTCCCAAACGAATCCATAGTAATCATCTTGTCATGTATGGTCGGTTATTCTGTCAATTTCCCACCTATAATTTGTTCACCTAGCATGTTATTTATCTTTATGGAGAGACACCTCTAGTGAACTGTGGACCCCGGTCCTTTTCTTTACACTGATAAATCCATCCACTGCAATTCTGTTCTGTTTACTTTCTGCAAGAACTGTTCTCTTTAATTATTGCAAACATCTCCTTCCACTCGATACATTTAATTCTTTGTGTTCAGCAAAATCGGTGAGATTGACAATCTCACTGTAAGTTGGGGAAAAGTATTTTGGTTGTGTTGTGTGCAGGTTCCACGTTGTTGCTGACGCCGGTAGTGTGTCCTGCCAATAGTCAGCTAGCAACACCTTCAGAAGTCATGTCTTTCTCCTACTGGTCGATTAAACCTTGATTTCTTACCGAGGAAAAACTTGCTGTTGTGCTCATCATACCTTCCTCTTGGGGTCCCCCAACGGTGTGCAATCTGCGCTCATCACATCTGCCATCATGTGATAACTTATGGGCTGGGGAGGATGTCTTCAACTGCTACCAGGAACAGGATCATTACACGATGTATCTAGGTTCAACCCGACCTACTTCCCGCTTCTTCTATTATTGATTGTATACTTTTGTTACAATGTATCTAGCGACGTAGGATAGGTTACCACTAAGGTAAGATTAATATAGGATTTCTTTCTTGTCTCTATGGGACGTATCATGTCGCCTTATAAAGGGGGTGGTACAGGGTTTAGATGGTAACTCTGGGTCGGTATGGATATTTGAGTCCTACTACGATTCTACATGCGAGACTTGTCTTCTACGACAAGCCTCTCTTGTGGTCTTAGTCTCGGACTCCTGGACCACTATTGCGAGCATGCCCAAATTTTCTCTTGTGCAAGCTATCTTAGGAGGCGACCATAAGACGGCTATGATCCTCACTTTTCCTCTAGGCCGTCTTCGTATTGGGTCTACCGATTTGCTATTCATTTCTTCTATTCATGTGTTGGGAGGGTGTTGAAATTTATACGTGCATTGCCTAGCCATTTTCATTAGTTTGTACTTTTGGCTATGTTAACTAGTGCATGAAGCTTGGCAAACATTTCGTTTCCACCTCTTTTCCATGTGCCCAACTACAAAATACATGTGAAGTGTGTGCTTAATGAGGACATTGGTGTTGATGATAGACATGTTTTTTTCTCTCTCCATGTTTTGTGTGGATCACTAAGGGCCTTTTCTTTCTATGGGCCTCTTTGGATTAAGCATTTCCATATGAGCTTTTGAGTATTTCAATTAATTCATAGAACTTCTCCATTAAAGACTTTGAACGATTGGATAGATATCACAAAATTCCAATGGAATATATTTCTACGCCAACATGAGCTCAAATCTCATTTTGTTTTTTGTACGAGAAGTCCAATGCACTTGCCCTCTAACTCCCTCTCCTTAATCCGATGAATTCTCACGCTTCCTTTATGTGCACCAATCAAAAGAACCTTTTACAAGATATATGTGATTTTGATTCATGTAGGAATTCACCACAGCTGACATCTCAATCATGTGTTTACCTATTCCTACGTTTTAAATTTCCTGTAATTAATCAAAGCTTCCATAAGATCTTTTTCTCCATTGTAGAGAAGTACTTGAAAACTATAGGAAACCAATTCCTAAGGAATTGGTACCTTCCGTGACGAGGTTTTGGACGAAATAATATCTCCTTACCACTCATCTGAAAATCTTTCCTAACCTACATTTTCATGGAAAAAGGAATATTCACTCGAAGTCCTTGTTTTTTGCTTGGGCACTAGGCAGTGGAAGGGGAAAAATCTACTAAGTCATGCATATAAGAAATAGATGCTAGATTCTTTCATCCTTGACACAATAGCAGCATTCCTGACACCATTATAATTATGCTTTTGCAATATTGCCCTTAGTTAGAAGTACACTTCTATGCATGAAACCAAATGAAGAATATTATTTTTAGCGGGATTTTAATCCAAATATATTTTGTGACTTGTGAGAAGTAATGATTACCCAAGTTTAACCAAGATGGCCATTTATCTCTGGTTAAGAACCGTTTGAAAAAAATCATTCGACAACATGAGAAACATAACAATAACATAAAAATATATTTCCTTTGCGCAAGGATATACATCAATGTGTATCGCAAGACACATGGGAATCAATTATCAACATCATCCCATACAGAAAGGAGCCCCTAATAAGAACTCTGCATTCACCGCTTGGACCATTCTATGTTGGTTGTCTCTTGTGACATTGTTTTTGGGTTCCGAGTAGTGAGATGATGCGTTGTTGGTTGATGACCATGCTATTTTAACAAACAAATATAACCTACAATCTCAAAGATATTACCTTAACTCCAGTGTTAGTGAAATTATCAAATGACATGCCACATTGTGTTACCCTTTTTCAGAACCTTGAGGTTTAATGCCCCAGAAATCCAGGTTATAGCCTGCAACACTCGTATACCGGTAGCTCTACCGTTGGATGCCACCTTTGTACAGCGATGTTGTCGATAAAAACGGAGTTAGTAAACATGTTTACTGATGCTTTCTGAAGTTTCTTGGTCTGTCACAAATTATGGTAGTGATACGCATGTTGGTTGCCTTGGGGCCCTAGGAAAGATCTTTTAGCTAGTTATTAAATGCTTCTTTAACGGCACAGACACTCCTATAATTTCGTTTATCTAGTACATTTGATTCAACATATGATCTTCTGCTATCGTTTTTATGATCGATCAGTCCGACGGGTGTCCTTTTTTGTTTGTTCGTAAATCGTTAATTAAGGTACATAGAGTAAAGTGCCTCACCTCGGAGATTCAGGTGATCACCCAGATATCTTTTTACAGCACCAGATGCATATAAATGGGTTCATAAAATTTTCTCTTTAAACAAAGTAACTGCGTTCGCTCCAGACTTCCTTTTTGGAGGCAAACTGCTCTCGTCAGAAAGAAAATCTATGGGCACAGACACCAGTGGTTAATGGGCCTGACTAAATCAGTGAAGCCACATGGGCCTCGAATTGATGAGCGCACCTCGGCCTCAAAAAGTACACCTTTTGTTTCTTGAAATTCCATTTCAACGCAAACACATCTTTGCTTAAAAGAACGTTCAGTTGCAGTGTTGGATGGGGATCCAAACGAAACCGGCCATACTCGAAATGCAGCTCCAGTAGTATTTTCGTAGAAGTCCAAGACTGACATGTGTTTATGGTTCTTTCAATCACGCCATTTGAGGTTTTTTTTTTAAAAAAATAGATGTTTTCAGCCCATTCTGGCCAAAAAACAGTCAAGTCAGGTCATTTGAGACGGCTAAGCTCCAATGATTTTGGACACTCTGAAAATGATCTCGGAAAATCTGGCCCAAAAACAACAAAGTATGCTTAAGGATCTTTAGGAGGTCTATGATCCCGTACATTCTTTCTTTCTTTCTTTCTCCAAGCCATGTTAAAGTTCGGCCGTGGAGACAACACTCCGGCAGGAATAGTACGTAGTAGTAGTACTGTTGTAGTTAAGGCTCATCTGGGAGATTCAGGCGATGATCTTGAGAGCGCCACAGATGTATGTAAATGCTTCATAAAACTTGGTCTTTAAACAAAGTAAGTGCGGCCGCATCGGTCTTCCTTTTCGGGGGCAAACTGCGCTGGTCAGGTCGAAAATCTATGGGCACAGCCGCACAGGCACGAGCCGTTAATGGGCCATTAGTCGAGCCACATGGGCCTCGAATCGATGAGCGCCCATTGCAGCACAGCTTTGCTACGAAGCCGGCCATGCTCGAAAGGCAACGTATATATTTGTCAGGAGTCAAAGCCTGACATGGCGATTGACTAGGTCTCGTCACCTGCAGTCGTCACGTGCAGTACAGGGATCCACATACAAGTAGCACGCGTGAAGCGGTTGACCTAGCTAAACCCTACGTACTACCCATGAATCCATGATACTCTTTGTGGGTGTTGAACTGTCGATGGAGGCAGACGCTGCGGCGGCAGGAGTGGTAGAACTAGTGGAGTCGTAGCTAGCTGGTGGTCGATCGATCACAAGTTGACAACGCTAGCTTATGGTGGGAACGGAAGCGGCGCAGGATGCAGTGCGTGCCGCGCACCAACAGCTCGTCGGGGAAAAGGAGCCTCAGAAAGGGATCGATCGACCACGCGCCTGTACGCTGCGAGGTCGACGGAGACAAATCAGAGAGAGTGCGGAGGCCACGCACCGTCCAATCCGGAGGGGCGCGCACTTGCCGTCGCCGACACTGCATCTGCATGCATGCCCCGGACGGCGGCTGTCGTGCGATGGTCAGGTCGCCCGGCGTTCGCGTAACGGTAGGAGAGGTGATGTGTTGTCGGCCTGTCCGGCCTCCCTGCCGGAGCCCTGGGTTCCATTCCTTTTCCAAGCTTAAACAGAGGAAGTTCAGGAGCTTTCTGCAAGAACTCGTGTGCTGTAATAAGCCTGCGATAGTGTTTCAGCTCGCTAGCACCGGCACGATCTCCATCAGGTATCGGTGCTCTGCCCCAGCGCGTTCCACTGCTTCCAAACAAAATGATGCCGTGGACGTTGCATAACTTTTTTTTTTCGAGAATACACCCTGGAAGGTGTACTAATCGTATAGAAGAAAGGGCAAGAAAGCCCGAACCACATGTATCACTACCAACAAGGGGTGGCAGCTCCCCTATTGAAGGAAAACCTAATCTCCATCTCTCCACGAAAAAGGAAAAGCCTCGGGAAATCCAAAGGACTCCGAGCGGAAAAGCCTAGCTACACGCCACCTCTGGTACTCCTCCGGTCCTCCCTAATCCTATGCCTAATGGCCGCCGCTGCGGGGGTGGCGCCATTGAACACCACCTCGTTCCGATGCCTCCAGATACACCAGAAAACCAAAATGATAGCTGTCCACATATCCCTCCTCACAGATCTGGTGCAACTGAGCGAGGACCACCAGGGGACAACCTCCGTGTCCACGCCGGGCATCCACTCCAGCTTGCCCCACCGTGCTAGCACCCAAGCCCATACCTCACGAGAGACCACGCAGCCAAGCAGGAGGTGCTGGAGCGTCTCCTGGTCCTGGTCGCAAAGGGGGCAAGCGGCCGGCCTTGGCAAGCCGCGCCGCTGGAGCCTGTCTGCCGTCCAACATCTGTTGCGAGACACCAACCAAGCGAAGAATTTGCAGCTGTACGGTGCCCTTGAGCGCCAAATCTCCGAAGAAATCGGCGCCACCACGGTCCCAGCAAAGAAAGCAGAGTATGCCGACTCCGCGGAGAAAAACCGATCCGCCGACCAGCGCCACACAAAGGCGTCCTCTTGCTCAGGTACCAGTGTGTAACTAGCGAGGATGCCCCACAAGTGAAAGAACTCTCCCACTGCAGCGGGACTTAGGTCTGGTCCGCAATCCCGCAGCCACTCACCGGCCAGGCCATCCTTGACCGAGTGGACCTTGGCCTTCCGGGCCGGGATCATGGCCACCAAGTTGGGCGCGTGGTCCACCACCCTGGCGCCCTGTAGCCAGCGATCCTTCCAGAACAAGGCTCTCTCGCCGTTACCCACAACGACCGCCATCGCAGACCCAAAAAGGACTCGAGCCAGGGCGGGGATCTGGAGGTCGCACTCCGCCCAGGCCTTGGACGTGTCAACTCGCTGCAACCATGCCCACCGGCAGCGTAGAGCAAGGTTGAGCAGCTGGAGGTTTGGGAGACCCAGCCCGCCACAAGATTTAGGGGAGGTCACCTTGTCCCATGCCACTAAGCAGTGGCCGCCACTGACGTCTGCCCTCTCCTTCCACATGAAACCCCGGCAGATCTTCTTGAGGGCTTGCAACGACTTAGCGAGAATATCCAAAGACATCATCGCGTGAATCGGAATGGCGCTGAGCGTAGTCTGGACCAGAATCGTCCGCCCCCCGCGGTTAAGCAACCGGGCACTCCACAAAGGCAGCAGCCTGCTAGCCGCACTCTCCACCACTGGCTGAAGCTGGGTCGCAGAAACCTAGCGCAGCCCCAAGGGGAGGCCCAAATACTTGCAAGGCCACCCCTCCACTGAGCATTGCAGAATCGACTGCGCCAGCTCCACCTGGTCCACGGTACAACGGATGGGATGAATGGAGCACTTGGTACGGTTGGTGCGAAGACCCGAGGCCTCCCTGAAGTCCTCCACCACTGCAGCACATGCTAACAAGTCCACCTTCTCCGGCTTGATGAAAGTCACCACATCATCCGCGTACAACGATGTACGGTGGAGGAGACCACGTGGGGCAAGCCGAGAGAGGAGTCCCTCAGAGGCGGCCTTCTGCCGGAGGAGATGGAGCACCTCCATCACCGAGTCGAAGAGCAGGGGGAAAGAGGATCCCCTTGCCGCAGCCCACGCCTGTTGTAGATCAGGTCGCCTGCCGCGCCGTTCACCAAGTGTCGAGGGTACTCCTCGCCAATGCCCTCCGATAGGGGCTTAGGGTTGATGGAATCCTGTAGGCTGACACGAGACATCGGTTCACAGACAAGCGGGGAGAGCGATTTACCCAGGTTCGGGGCCCTCGATGAGGTAAAACCTTACGTCCTGCCTGCCTGTCTTTGATTATGAAAATAATGGGTTACAATGGGGTGCCGAATAGTTCGGCTGTGATCTAGTCGAGATTGCTATTGCTAGGGTTACCTAGCTCTAAGCTTTTCCTGGCTAAGATTGCTAAGATTGTTCGTGTCCCTCGGCAGCCCCTCTCCTGGCCTTTATATAGGAGGTCGGGTCTCAAGGGGTCTAACCGAACACGACTAGATTTACAGTAGTTTAGATCCAATCTTTCCTTGTTTGTTCGCTTCCTCGCCTTGCACGTCAAGGAATCTTCTAGGGCGCCGACCTAGAGGCCCACCACGCCTTCAGGTATCTTTATGGGCCTCCAATTAGACAATACCGGATAGGGCAACGCTGGTTACTCGAAGGGTAATGCCCACATCAGTAGCCCCCGAGTGTCTAGCCGAAGATAATTCGGGTAGAGACTTAATGCATGTCTTCTCTTGATATTCTTCTCCTTCATTGTCCTTGTTCATCTTGAATCTGCTTTACCTTCTTTTATCGGGTGCGCGTCAGCGCTCCCGATGGGAGTAGCCCCCGAGTCTAGGTACGGATGCTTGCAATCCGTGCGTAGACTCAAGTTGTACTACTCAAATACTTTCCTCTGCCGAATTTTTCGCAAGTCTTCATAGGTCATCCGATACATTTTCTTTACGCAAAGGATAATGAGTAACGTGCCCAACTTTTGTTGGTTAACTGCCGATGGCAAAACAACGTTACCCTACACAGAATCAAGTCCCCGGGCATGATCCTGGAGTGTAAAAAACTTTTAACGGGTGTGCACCACGTCCTCCCGATGGGAGTAGCCTCAAACTTTTTTCCCTTCAACTGCTTATTCTGTCGAGCCTTCTTTTTATCGGGTGCACGTCAGTGCTCCAGATGGGAGTAGCCCCCGAGTCTAGGTTCGGATGCTTGCAATCCGTGCGTAGACTCAAGTCCTTCATCCGATGACTTTTCATATTTCCTTCGAGTGCCTCTATTTTTTTTTATGACGTCATTGATGACGTGTAACAGCTGCGGGCTGATCTGACGGGTCCTGACCTGACATGCTTGCCCTAGCTCTATGCAAACAGTTTTTTTAGGGCTTTACCACTATACGCGTAACGATCGAGGTGGCTCCTCGGTTTTCGCGCAATCGTGGGCGTAGTGGGCCGCCAGTTCCTCCCCTTCCTCAAGCGCCACGTGCTTACTTAACTCTTAACTTCTCCTCAAAATCTCCAAAGGGCGAAAAATTCCCAATCTTCTCCACGGTTCCCGCAGTATCTCCTCATTCTCCCCCTTCTTCCTTTCTTTGCCATTGTCGCGCCGCCACCACAGCTTTTCCATTCTCCCTCTAATCCCACGTTGGTGAAGAAGAAGAATCCTGCCGCCGCCGCTAGCTCCACCAGCGGAGGCGCCGCCGCCAAGTCCTCCTCTTCTCTTCCGAAGGGGAGCGCTCCGGGCGCCCCTCCCCCAGCTCCGGCGCCGCCAGCGCCGCCAAGCTCAATGGTCAAACCTGGAGACTGGGTTGCATCAACCGTCACCAAGCGTGACGAGAAGAGATCCCGAAGCCTGGGATTGATATCCTCCGATGCAGGAGATGTGATCCTTCCAGGTGCGATTTCTCGGCCTGATCCTCCTGCTGGATTTACTGTGATGTTCTTATCTTTCCTTCACCGAGGTCTTTCGCTCCCCACTCACGGATTCCTCCTCCATCTCTTGCGGACGTATGAAATCCAATTATGGCAACTTACCCCCAACTCAATCCTCCATGTTGCTGTGTTCATCACCCTTTGCGAGGCGTTTCTGGGTATCGAACCTCATTTCGGGCTGTGGAAGAAGATCTTCTATGTGAAGAGATACAGCAGTAGTAATGGGTACTTTGTTACCGGAGGAGTAGGTTTTGTCGCTCGCTCAGAGGTCAATTACTTTAACTTCCCAATGAGAGAGTCCGTGCAAGGATGGAGGTTAAAATGGTTTTACGTCAAGGATTCCTCGTCACCCGAGTGTCGACTCCCTTGCTATGCCGATGTTTCTCAAGCCAAGCCCAAGAACTCTTGGAAGAATATTCTCTCAGCCGACGAAAGGGCTTCAGCCGAAGAACTATTTGCCAAATTCCTTCGAATCAAAGAGGCTGACGGCCAAACTATGATTGGTACAGAGGTGGCAGCAGTATTCCTGAAGCGCCGAATCCAGCCAGTCATGGCCAGAGTTCACCCGATGTGGTTGTACTCAGGTCCAAAGGATGAGACCAGGATTAATGCTTCCGATCTATCAGAAAAAGAGTTGCTTGATGAAGTCCGCCGCCTTACTTCCTTTAACCAGGAAGATTCAATTCCGCTGATCTCTTCTTATGCTCCTCTTGACATTGATCATCCACCATCAGGGGTATTTTCCTTTCTTCACATCTCTACTATGCCTTCTCTCTTAGCCGACATAATCACCTTTGTTCTTACTTGACATTTTTCTTTGCCAGATCCCCACGGCTTCTGAAAATACACGTGACTCACTGGATAATACATCCGAGGGGAGAGGCTCCTCAATCCCCTTAGATTTTCACACCACCAAGCAAACAGGTCTAGAGGATGAATATAATGGTCCGATGGATCTCGAAGTTGCCCATACTGACCTTCCCCCCTCAGCCGATAACATTTGTGTCGCAAATGGATCAATGCGCAATGACGACACTGATCATGATACTTTCGTTGATGCAGCTGCGGAAGGGGTCAGAGCTTCACCCGCGAAGAGATCAACCGGCGGCTTTGCCGATGAAGATGATCTCTTCGACATGTAAGTAGTTTTTTTCCAAAAGTTATACTTTGCCTTTTTTCTTTTCATACCCCTTTTATAATCGTAGTCGACCATTCACTTTTGCAGTGACGAGGGCTTTATCGAGCCTCCGCCTAAAAAGGCCAAATCAGATGCTGCCTCGCCGGTCGTGGTGGCTTCCGAAGCTTCGGCTCCTAAGGCTGCCCCCATGGCTCAAGCATCGACTGCCTCTTCCCTTTCCAAAGGGAAGGATTTTTCTCCAACTGCCACTGCGGCTGCCACTGCGGCTCCTTTTTCTGTAAGCTCTCTTCTGATTGCAATACAGGTTTCTTGGAGCGTGCCTTGTTTAACTGTTTTTCTTTATCTCTTAAGGACCTGCGAGGTGTCATCTCTTCTCTGGAAGTTTTTGCCTCCCGATTCACTTCTTTAGAAGCTGACAAGATTCGGCTACAAGAGGAAGTCGAATCCTCTTCCTCGAAATTGGATGGCGCAGTCAAGATAGCTGTTGCGGCTCGCCAAGAGATCGATTCCCTGAAGGAGGAACTAGTCAAGCTGAAAGAGAAGCTAAGGGAGGAGGAAGCATCCAGGCTGGCGGCTGAAGCTCGAGCAGCCGAAAAGGATGAAGTCCTTCGCCAGTCTTCTTTGGCCTTGCTTGGTAATTTCTGTTATACTTCTGTCGAAAGACGTACTTATGCATTCGAACTTTTTGTCAATGACTGAATTTTTTCCTTCCTCTCTACTGCAGAAGCAGCGAACATCCCTGTCGATGCCCTGGAAAGGGTTCCAAATAACTCCCCAGCAAATGATGTATCAACGATCCTCGCTTCTCACCATCTTACACAAGAGCTTCTTGTAAAGGGGAAGGGTGCCTTGGCGCGGATGCACTCGATGATCTTCCCCAAGATCAAGCAAGAAAAGACCCTGGGACAGCTGATCGATACCTTCGTGGTTGACACCAAGGAGGTTATCGAGGTATTCAAGCGTACATCGCGCACTTTTGGTGCTGTCCTTGCCTTCCAACTTATGATGGGTTACGGCTTTAAGGGTGACATCGAGGAAATGACTAAGGGGCTTCCGAAAGAGCGAGACGGGCAGCTTGTTGATTTGAGCACCTTTAAAGCATCTGCTCTTACTTGTGCCCGTCAGCTCCTTGAACTGGTTTCATCAAGGAAGTCGTCGGCTGGACCCAGTTTATCAACTCAGACCCAACTCCCTTGATTTTTGTAACAAACTTGTGCCTTAAGCTGATGCGAAACATTGTTCTGCCGCAAAACTTGTGCTTGTAATAAACTCCGTGCTAGCAGTGTTGTTAGCACACTTTTGTTATGATATCACTTTCTTGCACTTCTCCCGATGGGAGTTATTTTGGATGTTCGGCTGTACCGTATCCATCATCCCTTTATAACGGTATTTTCTGCAGGTCTTCCCAGTGCCCTCGTTTGTTGACGACTCGTCGGGTGCTCTTCCTGAAAGTGATCGAATCCAGCGAATGAAGGACCGGGTCACGCAGATGGAAAAAGACTTACGCAGCACTTATGCCTTAGCTGCCATCATCAATAAAAAGAGCGAGATTGCAACCGACGTGGAGCGGTACATTCTTAGCGAGCTGCATAAGGCTACCGAAAGTTTAAACTGTAAGTTTCCTAATCCCTTAGCCTGTTTGCTAGAAACTTCTTGTCTAATTCTTTACTGATTCTTTTGCCAGTCATAGCTTTGAACCATGCGGAAGAGAACAAGCGGATACACGAGCGAGTGCATGCTTTGACTCAGCTTTCCTCATCCGAAGAGATTTTCTGGCGAGAACACTCGAAGGCCTCGGCTGTCGTCAAATTTCAGGATTGAGTGACAAGGTATTAACTTGTCAATGCCTACGGATTGTAGACTAGGGTTTAGTTGGAAGTAGAGGGCAAGTAGATCTCGAAGGTTTCAGCCGAAAAGTACTCGACGATTACAAAACTAGGGTTTGAGAACAATGATTCGATGATTTCTTTGTCCCTCGACTCCCCCTTATATAGGAGGCGGAGCCGAGGGAATCGTGTCATACAAGTTACAGAGTCCGGGGAGGTTTCTAACTCATCCCGCAAGATTACAAATAACACTTCCTATTGCAACTCTAGTTTTCTTTAATAATATATTGGGCTCCCGAATCTTCTTATTCTTCGGGTAGTGGGCCTTCAGTAAACCCTGGGTACTATCTTCGGCAGGCCCATTTGGGATGCCTATGTCAGTAGCCCCCGAGATTTTGCTTGAATCGTAGGGTCAAGGAAAATCTCCACTGTTTATTTTTATTCGCCAACTTTAACTTTTCTATATTTCTTCTCATAAACTTCTATATTGTACAGGGATAATGGTAGTTGGGGCTAGTTCATCTGACGGATCAGGTACTAGTTAACTGCTCTAGTGGCAATCCGCAAAAACCTACTTCAAGATCACATCCCTGGACATGATCTCGGGATACTGGTGTAAACTTCGACAGGTGCCGCTTAAGGTCTTACCATTCTGTCGAGTCCCAGTAAAATTTATCGGGTACCTAACGCGTCCGTTAGGATTTTTCTTCGTATCTGTTGATACGGATAAAAGTAGCAGAGCGCAGTCTTCGGCGATGCCACGCCCAGCAGAACGGATCTGGGGTCTTACCTTCGCAAATTTGCGGCATTCAGAAATTGATCGCAACTTTGGCGTTCTGAGAATATATTGTCGAGTGCTTTTTCGGCTGTTGGAATGGCACATTTTATCGAGTCAAAGATGACTTATATTGCTCTTCCGATGGGAGTATATGCAGAGTTATTTATAACTCGAAATATACTTTTTTGCTCTGCTATCTCTCTTTTTCTTTTTTCTATTTTTTTTATGATTTCATCGGGCACGCGAGCAGCGTTCCCGATGGGAGTAGCCCCCGAGGCTACAGCCAAGGACTTGTACTTGGGTGTAGGCTCCACGCCTTATGCCGCTATATTTTCTTTTATCTCCCGGAGTTTTTATAATTTCTCGGGTGCGCGAACAGCGCTCCTGATGGGAGTAGCCCCCGAGGCTATGAACAAATATTTGTATTTGGTCAAAGGGTCACGCCATTTCTATCTTGTCCTTCTGGATCTTTTTCTTTTTTCCAAAGTAGCCCCCGAGCATTTGATCAAAAACTTGTATTTGATCAAAGGCTCAGCATTATTTTTCCATGTCGCCTTTTATGAAGCTGTTGAGTCGAATTTTTCCTTCTGCCAAGGTGACGTTATTGCTGACGATAGCCACGATTGCGAACCAAAAATCACGAGAAGCCTTCTCCCACTGCCTTGCGGGCCCAATTGATCCACTATCTTGACACGTCGTGCAAGTGGGGGACACACATCCTCCGCTTTTTCTGGCGCACGTACCGTAACTTCTCCAATGTTGAATTACTTTTTTACCCTCGTTTCCACGTGGCTATCATCTGCCACACATTTTCCTTATCCAACGGTCCGCCGTTTCACCGCACCCCTATATAAGATCTTCTTCTTCCTCCTTGAGCACTTCCGCTCGCGCCGTTCTCCTGCTCTCATCTGCAAATTTCCTCCTGCGACCCACAGCCACCTAAGCTCCTCGTCTCCAAGCTGCAAACCCTGCGCCATTGTTGATGCCACCGCGTCGATTGACAAGGCACAGTACGCCGGAGTCCTCCATGGCCGCCGTGGATCTGGGGACGGCGGAGTGGGAAAGATCGAAGATTTCCACCCAGGACATCGACATGCTGAAGAAACTGGGGATCAGCAAAAAGCCCAAAGCGCTGTGCTTCCCCAGTGAGGAGAGCTAGCCAACCCCTCCAATGGGGTACCGGGTAAGTTTTGTCGACCACCTCATCCGCGGTCTTTCCGCCCCCATTCATCCTTTTCTCCGCGGACTGCTTTTTATCTACGGTCTGCAACTCCACCACCTCACGCCAAACTCGATTCTTCATATCTCCATTTTCATCACGCTTTGCGAGGCCTTCCTTGGCGTCCAGCCTAACTGGGCGCTATGGAAGCGCATTTTCTTCTGTCGCCGTAATGGCTCTCCCAATGTCGCCTATAATATAGGCGGCGTTGTAATTTCTGTTCGGCCCACTGTCGACTACTTCGACGTCAAACTCCCTGACTCAGTTCAAGGGTGGCGCAAGAAGTGGCTGTATATTCAGGAGGAGAACCACGGATGTGCTGAAGACAGCATCCCTCCTTTTGATGGAGCCGAGAAAATCTTTCGCCGCCGCTCCTGGGACGCAGAGGCTACCGAAGAAGAAAAGGCGTCGACAGAAACCTTGATGGCTCGTATCCACGAGTTGCAAAATACTCGCGGCAAAGAGTTATCAGGTATCCAAATCACTGCATAATTTCTTAGGACTAGAGTGCAGCCACTTCAGGCTCGCAAATATCCTCTCTGGAAATATGCTGGCGACAAGGACGCAGATCGGCTGTCGGTGGATTTAGAGGTCAAAGACTTGGAAAAGCTTGTCCGAAAAATCTCGTCTCTCAGCAAAAAAGATCCTGTCCCTTCTTCTTGCCGTGTAAAACCATTCAGCGCCGCCAATCCACTTCCCAAGGTAATCTTTGTCGATTGTTTTGTTATTGCATTGCTATCTTTTTTGTAACTCCTTTTCTGATATCTTCCCCTACTTTATTTTTATTTTGCACAGAACCATCCAGACCTTGTCTCGCTTCCTCCTCTTCCTGAAGGTGGAGAAGTCGAGGAAAGGGCCATTGTCACTGATGACAACCAAGAGGCCCCCTCTTTTGTGAATGAACCCGTGGATTCTCTAAAATCTGCGGGATCTTCTGAAAAAGATGCTGCCTCCGAAGGCACTGCGTCAGCACTGTCTCCTCCTCCTGCTGTTTCTCCAAAGAACAAAAGGAAGAGGAATGATGTCGAAGATTCTGGCACCTCCAAAGCCGAAGAAGTTGATCCTTCACGTCAGAAGGCAACTTATGATCCATATCTCGAATCCCTCGTTAGCTCGTAAGTCACTTTGATTTCCCCTTATTTCTGTACTCGAAGTTTTTTGTCTTATCTTGCTTTTATGCTGTCGATTTTTAATCACAGTGATGATGAGGAAGAAGTACCAACTCTTGACGTGGCTCCTCGGACGAGCACGTCACATACCTTGGTTGTTTCGGAGACGCCAGTTGAGGGAGAAGAATCCTCGCCTCCTCAACAAAACGTCGTCACCACCACTCCTCCTTCAAGCCCTCTTGCTCCTTCACCAAAAAGGACAAGGGTTGAAACGATCGTGGAGCCTACCCCTCAATTGGGTAGCTCTTCTAATCCGCTCTTAGATGATGTAAGTTTCTAATTTTCTTGCCAGTATCTATATTTCCTCTGTTTGCTTCTTTATGCCTTCATATTTTTCTCATACCGATGTTTTCTATCTTTGTTTTTCTTTGACAGCCCATGATCAAAGAGCTTGTTCGCATCGGATCCCAATTCATTGGGTACCGTGAGTATGCCAGCAGGACTGAAGGTAACAACTTTTTTGCTGCCATTGTTTCTAACTTCTTGCTCCTATTTTTGTCGCAATTTTGACGGTTCTTTTCTATTTTCACAGAGAAACTTGCAGAGGCCAACAAGCTTGCCGACACTCTTGCTCAGAAACTGGAGCAAAGTGAAACGGCTCGCAAGAAAGCCGAACTTGATGCTAGCCAAGCCAAAGCAGAGGCTGAAGAGGCCAAGGCAAAAGCTGCTAGTGTCGAAGAACTGCAGAAGAGACTTGAGGATGTCGAAACTGCTTTAAACGAGCACAAGGCCGCACAGGCTACTCGTGAAAAGGGAATCCTCAAGCGCTTGAACACGCAAAATCGACGCTTCCTCGGTAACTTTGTTGATCCCTTCTATTTTTCTTAGGACTTGCTTTCTTTTGTTTTTACTTGCTGTCGACTAACATATATTTTCTATGGCAGGTCAAACAAGCCAAGAGTTTGATCTTGAGAATCCCACCAATGATCCTCTGCTTGACGCACTTTCTTATCTGGAGTTTCATGGCCAAGAAATTCGTGAAGGCGTGGTGAATGCTGACGCAGGATTATCGAAGCTGTTCCCCTACTTCTTCCCGAAGAAAGAGGAGCCTAAGACTTTCCTTGCCCTTGCCAAGGACTTCAATCCACCGGAGGATCTTGGACTGAAAATGCGCCAGGAGAACATGAAGGTTGCTGTCGAGAACACTGTTGCCTTGGTTGCTGACAGCCAACAAATTGTTGACTGGATGAAGGTTGGCGACACCGAGCAAATAGAACAAACAAAATGGCGGTCGTTGATCAAGGCAGCCAAGCCCAACACGAAGAAAATCCTGGCCTATCTCGGGATCAAGCCTTCTGCAACTCCTAGCTCATCAAGGCCGGAGGTCTAGTTGCATGCCTCTTTTTTCTTTTCTTTGCTTTCTCTGTTTCTTTTGCCCTTGTCGCCACTTTAGTTTTGGCGACAATTATCCTGGTAGTCCTTTTGGAGAACTTCTTTTGTAATGTCTATGTAAATTTTCTAGAAATCAATGAAATTCCTCCTGGCACTATCATTGATTGTGGGACTTTCCTTTTCCAGTTAATATTTGATAACTATTCGACCAATCCTTGCTCTGCCGATGCTTCACCTGCTTCTTCCTTCTCGAAGAAAATGCTAGTCGATGATAACCCTCTCGAAGGTTCTTCAAGCAAACATTTATCGGCAGATTTGCAAGAACTTCGACAACAACTTCAATCCATGAAGAAACAAACTCTGGCAATGATGGAACAATCTCGAAAAGCATCTGAAAGAGAGAAAATCGCTCTCCAACAAGCCAAAGAGGCTATAGCTGCCAAGGATGCTGCTATGTTGGAAGCTGAGAAAGCCACCACTCGAGAAAATAGCATGCTCGAGCTGATGTCTGAAGCTAGCACGGATATGCTAGGTATGTTTTTCCAACCTCATACTGCCTCTTTTTTGCTTTACTGTGCCTCCCCTTAAATTTCTTGCCTTGTCGCTTAACAGGCTCGGTTCTTGATGCTGCCGCCGAAGACCAAAGAGTGAACGAGAGAACGAATCTTCTCGTCAATCTTTCCCTTAACCATGGGTGTCTGTTCTGGGCCACCCCTGAGAGAACCCAGCAAATTGTCAGGTTCCAAGATTGTGCTTGCCAGGTGCGCGAATTTCTCAATTTTTGCACGACAACGTTAACCCTTGTTTACAAGACTTTATTTCCTCGAAATGAGGTTCCTAAAACTCTTCCTGAATTGCTGGAGACATTTAGAGATGCTCCGCGCATTCATAATTTTGTGCGAGCTCAATTGACTGCTGGAGCAAGGTTCGCCATG
The DNA here is from genome assembly GCF_019359855.2 of Lolium perenne. Classification (NCBI taxonomy): domain Eukaryota; kingdom Viridiplantae; phylum Streptophyta; class Magnoliopsida; order Poales; family Poaceae; genus Lolium; species Lolium perenne. The sequence goes on from NC_067245.2 coordinate 312,624,743, forward strand.
ATTATGATAAACATTTGCCATCCAAAGTTTGACCTGACGAAGATTGTTGCTGATTACCTGGCCAAGAAATCGCGGCGGAAAAATGATATTGACACAATCAATGAGATGGTAACTCCTGTGGCCGAGTCGATGATGGATGAGCTTCTTCGGATGGACTCAGAATTCTTCGTCAAGGGGTCCTATGCTGAACACAAGACAACCAGAGGCTTGTCCATAGATAGTATTTTAGGCCTTGACTGAGCTGTACTATATTGCAAGACATTGTGTCTGTATCTTTTTTGATTTCTTTTTTATTTCCAAAGAAATTTGTTGTATATTGTAAAGTGGTCTATATTGTTGGAGCTCCCGAGCCTCTGGCTCGAGTTTGTACTGTTTTGCCATCTCGAAGATTTTTCCTCTTGTTGTAAGAAGATGTCTTTATTTTTCCATTGATGGGTTGCAAGCCCCCGAGTATCTTAGTGTCGAAGTTCTATATTTTTGTTGCGAGGTTTTCAGACCAAAGCAAAGAGTATACTATATTTATAACTTGTTAGCTTCCGAGTTTTATATTTGGCGAGGTATTAGTGTACCAAGGCGAAATATTTCGGTAAGACTAGTTTGTCTATATTGTACCTATTTTAAGATTTGAAGGCGTTAAGCCCCCGAGCGTGTCGAAGAATAAGAAGTATATCTCCACTATCTTTATTATATTGCAGCACCGCGAGCCCGCCTCATTAAAAACCTTTCCGGCCCCACTCGGTGCCTCGAAAAGGAAAAGAGTGCGTCTGAAAACTCGCGGGCGTTTCAGTACATTGTATTTTTACAGAGGAGGACTATATTTCAACTCTAGGCGTAGAACCGCCTGAGCTGCGCCACGTTCCAGGGGTTTTTCTCGGGAGCCCCCGTCTTCTTGTCCTTGATCATGTATGCTCCTCCGTCGATGACTTTCGTGACGATGTAAGGCCCCAACCATGGTGATTCGAGCTTCTCAGTACTTTTTTGATTTAACCGTAGGACCAAATCCCCGACCTGGAAAGATCTGGGCCTTAACCGTCGACTATGGTAGTTTTTGAGGTCCTGCTTGTATTTGGTGACTCGTGAAAGTACTTCGTCTCGAGCTTCGTCGAGTGCGTCCATATCATCCTCCCGAGCTTTTCGTGATGTTTCTTCGTCATACTCTGCTACTCTTGGAGAATCATGCTCTATTTCAATTGGTAATAGAGCTTCGGCTCCGTGAACGAGAAAAAACGGAGTTTCTTGTGTCACCGTATTTGGTGTTGTTCGGATACTCCACAAAACACTTGGCAATTCCTCTGGCCAGGTATGTCGAGCTTTTTCAAGCGGTCCTAGCAGGCGCTTCTTGAGGCCGTTGCAGATGATACCATTGGCTTTCTCGACTTGGCCGTTGGTTTGCGGGTGCCTAATTGACGCAAAGTGCAATTTAATGCCTACTTCTGCGCAGTATTCCTTGAATTCCTTGGACGTAAAGTTTGAACCGTTATCTGTGACAATGCTATGGGGCACTCCAAACCGAAAGGCGAGGCCTTTCACAAACTTTATTGCCGATGCTGCATCTGGTGAATTTATTGGCTTCGCTTCTACCCACTTGGTGAATTTGTCGACAGCGACCAGCAGGTACTCATATCCTCCTGGCGAAGCTTTATGCAACTTGCCTACCATATCTAGTCCCCATTGGGCAAAGGGCCACGACAATGGTATTGGTGTCAGTTCTGCCGCTGGAGAGTGAGGTTTTGCGGCAAATCTTTGGCACGCATCGCAAGTTCGTACTATTTCCTTGGCATCCTCAATTGCTGTCAGCCAATAAAATCCTGCCCGAAAAACCTTGGCTGCAATGGCTCGACTACTTGCGTGGTGGCCACATATTCCTTCGTGTACATCCTTCAGAATTATTCTTCCTTCTTCAGGTGTGACACACCTTTGCAGGACGCCTGAAATACTTCGTTTGTATACCTCCCCTTTGACCACTGTGAAAGCTTTGGATCGTCGAATAACTCGCCTTGCCTCAACTGGATCGTCGGGTATTTCTTTCCTGAGGATATATGATATATATGCTTGCATCCAAGGAACTTCTATCATCATCACAAGCTCTTGGTCCTCTTCGTCCTCCGTGGTTTCTTTGAGGGGCGCCGAAGTTTTTTCTTCCTTTGTTTTTTCTGCGCCTTTTTCGGCTTCGTGGATCTCTCCGCTATTTCTTCCCAAAATACTCCTGGCGGGATTGGGAGGCACTGCGACCCGATGTTTGCGAGAACGTCGGCTTCATCATTGCTCAATCTACTGATGTGATTTACCTCGCACCCATCAAACAGCTTCTCGAGCTCATTGTACACCTCCTTGTATGCCATCATGCTATCATTGACTGCGTCACATTGGTTCATAACTTGCTGAGCCACCAATTGTGAGTCGCCAAAGATTTTTAATCGAGTTGCACCACAAGCTTTCGCCATCTTCATCCCGTGTATGAGGGCTTCATATTCTGCTTCATTGTTGGATGCGTTAGGGAACGTCATCCGGAGGACGTATTTTAACTTGTCGCCTTCAGGTGATATAAGTACCACTCCTGCGCCAGCTCCTTCTACTCTCTTGGACCCATCGAAGTTCATGGTCCAAGTTCTCGACAAATCTAGGGGTCCCGTGTTTTGCAGCTCCATCCACTCTGCAATGAAATCTGGCAGAACTTGTGACTTGATTGCCTTTCTTTTTTCATACGTGATGTCCCGAGGGGAAAGTTCTATTCCCCAAAGGGAGACACGCCCTGTAGCTTCTGGATTGTTCAGTATATTTGAAAGAGGTGCTTCGTTGACTACTATTATTGGGTGTGCCGAAAAATAGTGGCGCAACTTCCTTGCCGTTGCAATTACTCCATATGCTAGTTTCTGGTATTGCGGGTACCGCTGTTTGGAAGGCGATAAAACTTCACTGATGAAATATACCGGCCTTTGCACTCCATGGAGTTTTCCTTCTTCTTCTCTTTCAACAACTAGCACCGTGCTAACCACTTGGGGCGTGGCTGCAATGTACAGCAGGAGAGGTTCCTTTTCCTTCGGCGCCACCAAGATTGGTGGTGTCGAGATTGTGCGCTTCAAATCCTCGAAAGCTCTGTCGGCCTCTTCGTTCCACTGGAATTTCTCTCCTTGCTTTATCAGAGCGTAAAATGGTAACGCTTTTTCTCCCAGCCTGGCGACGAATCTGCTCAAAGCTGCGACTCGCCCAGTTAGCTGTTGTATTTCTTTCAACTTTGTCAGCTTCCTCATTGTTACGATAGCTTGTATTTTGTCGGGATTTGCTTCAATCCCTCTTGCTGAAACTAAAAACCCCAGAAGTTCTCCTGCTGGGATGCCGAAAGAACACTTCATCGGGTTCAGCTTGAGGCAGAATTTGTCGAGGTTGTCAAAGGTTTCCTTGAGATCGTCGATCAGCGTCGCCCCCTTTTTTGACGTTATGACGACATCGTCAATGTATACTTGCACGTTTTTCCCAATCTGTGTCGCCAAACACTTCTGCATCATCCTCTGATATGTTGCTCCCGCGTTTTTCAGACCAAAGGGCATTGTTCTGTAGCAAAACACGCCATAAGGTGTGATGAACGCTGTCTTTACTTCATCTTATTCTTTCAATCTGATCTGGTTATAACTAGAATATGCGTCCAGGAAGGAAAGACGTTCACATCCAGCCGTGGAGTCGATAATTTGATCGATCCTCGGGGGGGGAAAGTGATCCTTTGGACAATGTTTATTGAGGCACGTAAAGTCGACGCACATGCGAAGGACCTTAGTGTTTTTCTTCGGCACCAACACAGGATTTGCTACCCATGTGGCCTCTGTGTGCAGCTCCTTTATAAAACCAGCTTCTCGTAGTCGATCGATTTCTGACAGCATAGCCTTGCGGTTTGGTTCCGAAAAACGCCGCAAAGGTTGTTTGATTGGTCTCGCTAGTGGATCCAAGTTTAGGTGGTGCTCGGCAAGTTCCCTGGGTACTCCTGGCATGTCAGCTGGACACCATGCGAAGATTTTCCAGTTCTCACGGAGGAACTCGACGAGCGCACTTTCCTATGCGAGGTCCATGTCGTTTGCGATGGATGTCGTCTTTTTCGGGTCTGTCGGGTGAATCTGCACCTCCTTAGAATTTTTCTCGGTATTGAAAGTTGATTCTTTATTTGGCCTTCCAACGTCTGGCAGTATGTCGTAGTCAGTCATACTCCTTGACGCCAAATACTCAGCTTGCATCCCGAAAGTTTCTGATATCCGATGAAAATCCTTATCGCACTTATCAGCTAAGGCGAAGCTCCCTTTGACTGTGATTGGTCCCTTAGGTCCGGGCATCCTCCACAACAGGTATGTATAATGTGGTACCGCCATAAATCTAGCATATGCTGGTCGTCCCAACAGAGCGTGATGCTGTGACGGAAAATCCACAACTTCAAACTCCAGCTTCTCGATTCTATAATTCTCTCGGGTTCCAAACTGAACGTCGAGATTAATCTTCCCCAGTGGATAGCTTGGTTTCTCTGGGGTGATACCATGGAACCTTGTGTCTGTTGGCTTCAGGTTTGCTAAGGATATGTTCATCTTCCTCAATGTATCTGCATACATAAGGTTTAAGCTGCTGCCGCCATCTATGAACACTCGAGAAACATCAAATCCCGCGATAACTGCTGGTAGGATAAGTGCCGATCGCCTGGTCGAGGAACTTGCTGCGGGTGATCTGCTATGGTAAAGCCAATGTCTTGCCCTGACCAATTAAGATACTCGACTGTTGGTGGAGGCATTTTTTCTGCCATGAACACCTGTCGCGAAATTACTTTCTGAGCTCTATTGGATGGCCTTCCCTTCTGAATCATTGACACCGCTCCGTTGGAGTTAGGATCAACGTAAGGCGGTGGTGGAGGTGCTGCCGCTATTCTGAGCTGATGTCGATTGTCTTCTGTAATCGCGGGAGGAGGTGGCAAGTGAATCTCGCTCCTGGGTTCTCGAGGATTTCTCTGTGCTGCTCGAGCGTTAGCATGCTCTGCCCACCTTAACATTGCCTGGAAATTGCGACAATCTTTCTGCAGATGTCCTGACTGTCTTTTCCCGTTGTTATCGAGGAAAAAGTGCATCTGACACGGCCCGTTCATCATTTCTTCGGGAGACACGAAAGGCCTTGGGAACCTTGGCCCGCTATTTTGCCTATTGTTTCGAGAATCATCTCTATTGTCACCTCGCTGCTCACTGCTTCTCTGATAATCATCTCTATTGTTTCCTCCGGTGTTTGCTCGAAAACCTGCCGAAATTTGCCCTGGAGCATCGTAACTTGGGTACTGCCGAGGAAATCGTCGCCTCGGTTGATAATTTCGACCGCGGTCCTCCTCTGGCGACCTGTGCCGTTTGTTGTGAACAGCATCCTCTCCATCTGCCCATCTGTTTGCTATAAAATCTCCACGCCTGATTCCTGCGACAAACGCATCTATCGCTCTCTCGTCAGATATATTTTCTGCCGAGTTTTTGATGATGTTCCACCTTTGGATATATTTTCTCATTGGCTCGTCTGGCTTTTGTCGGCATGCTCTCAACTCTTCTAACGACGCAGGTTTATTGCACGTGGACCTGAAGTTCTTGACGAACACGTCCTCAAAGCTGTCCCAGCTGTCGATAGATCCTGGGGGAAGTTTCTTTATCCAAGACCGTGCGGCTCCACTCAAATGCACCTGGATGCTTTGCATAGCTGTTGCTCTGGTTCCTCCTGTGAGCTTCACCGTCTCGAGATAATCAACTAGCCAATCCTCTGGATCTTGAAGGCCGTCGAATTTTTTGAAGTTATCGGGTAACTTGAATCCCGAAGGGACTCGAGTTTTTCGCATTCTCCTCGTGAAGCACGGCAAGCCGCACATATCCTCATCGTTTAACTCTGGGGACTGCCGATGTTCCCTCCTGCTTTGTCATGCTCTGTCGACCCTCGCTTGTGCTGCCGTATCCCTTGCTCCACTTGGTCCTTCAGGAGCTGCTGCTGCTGCTGCCGCAGGTCGTGGACTATTTTGCCTTGCTGTTCCTTCGGGAGGTGTTGATACAAACGCCGTCCCCATGGCTCCAACTCCTGCTATCACCATGTTGTACAGTGTTTCCCTTGGATCTCCTGGAGGTGGTTTAGATGCGAGGATAAAAGCTTGTGTCGCCATATACCCAGCCTCTGGTGTCTTAGGGATGATGTTTCCTCTTGTGTCTATCGACATAAAAGACATGTCGAGGTTTTGGACCAGGTGCTCTCTTTCTCCTTCGGGTATGTGTTGTAACCTTGATCTTGCTCTATTTCGAGCCTCCCTTTTGCTATCACCCGAAGTTCTAGACTGTCGACTCAACTCTCCTCTTCGCCTACTTGATGCAGAGGCTGCCTCCTTTCTTCTGTTTAGCTCAGCTGCCTGTTTTTCCAATTCTCTTGCGGCTCGTGCGAGTCTATATTGATATGCTTGCAATTCCTCTGGCGTGGCTGTGGTGGCCATTGGTTCTGTGCCATCCATAGCTCTCGCGGCTCTATCCCATGCTGTTTGCGGGAGTTGGACTCTGTGTCGCGGCTGTGGCCCGACGTATTTATTGCCTAGGCCTCGCCGCAGATCGGAGGGATCGACGTATGGATTTCCCAGATCGTCGAAAGCCTCAGATGTTTCCTCTTGGTCATGACTTGGCTCTCCAATGACATAAATCTGATGATATTTTGTATTCAGATCTATGTTGGGTTTGGTGACACCATCGTTGAGATTGGTGAAGACCTTGCCCACTGTAGTAGATTTTTCGATGAAGTTGTAGCTGTCGACACTGCTTGAGCCATGGCTTATATATGAGTCCGCAGATGACTCAAACGACATGTCACTGAAGATCTTGGCGAGTTTTCTCTTGCCCTGGTGCTGATGTAGCGTGACGACGAAGTTTCCTCCTCTCCTGACTCGGTTGACGATGTATAGTTTGAAAAATCGGAATCGACCGCCGACGATCCCGACGAAATCGGAATTTCGACACGATACGATCCTTCTTTCTCGACGCGAAAGTGAAACCTTCCGAACGTCATCTCCATAGGCTCCTCCAGATATGCATATGCATCCAAACGGGAGGGTGGGTGAGGAACAAAATCGACAGGACCAGCAGCGATCTGTTTACCTCGATCCATTGCGTTGCTTGCGGTTGACGATGTCGAAGATCTTGAACGTGCCATCGAGATCAGATCCTTACGCCTCTAGTTCCCACAGACGGCGCCAATTGACAAGGTATTAACTTGTCAATGCCTATGGATTGTAGACTAGGGTTTAGTTGGAAGTAGAGGGCAAGTAGATCTCGAAGGTTTCAGCCGAAAAGTACTCGACGATTACAAAACTAGGGATTGAGAACAATGATTCGATGATTTCTTTGTCCCTCGACTCCCCCTTATATAGGAGGCGGAGCCGAGGGAATTGTGTCATACAAGTTACAGAGTCCGGGGAGGTTTCTAACTCATCCCGCAAGATTACAAATAACACTTCCTATTGCAACTCTAGTTTTCTTTAATAATATCTTGGGCTCCCGAATCTTCTTATTCTTCGGGTAGTGGGCCTTCAGTAAACCCTGGGTACTATCTTCGGCAGGCCCATTTGGGATGCCTATGTCATCGAGTGCAGCAGGTCCATCAGTTCTTCGACAAGTGCTACAAGGCTATGAGGGTAGTTTGGAAGACGATGTTTCCTCTGAATGCAGTTCCCCCTACTCTTTTGACTTTGATGTCTGAGTTTGGAAATGCCAAGAAGGTTCGGGAGCTAGTAAGATCTCAAGTTTTTGCAGGGGCCAAGTGTACGCTTGCCCTTGTGCTTGCTTGTTATCCTTCAGCTTGCTTGTTATCTATTGCCAATGCAACTGGTGATTTCGAAGAGCTGTACCCGAAGGTTTTAGCACCTGCCCATATAATTGTCGACAGGCTTGAGGAGATGTCAAAGGTACCTGAAGAAAGGGAAACTCCGCAAGGATGATATGAAGGTGCAAAATTACTTTTGTAAATTGTATTGGCTAGTCCATCCGAGTGTTAGGATTGTTTAGCCGAAACGTTTTTATCTGGTTAATACATGAATATGTAGTTTTACCATGCCGTTGGCAAAAGGAGCAAAGCTTAATTGCCCGTTGGATGTATGTGTACTAGTTGGTCAGCAAATCATTATGAGTGATCAGCTCGTGTTGCAGGTTTTGCTAAACCTGTTGTATGCGCAACTTTGCTTTCAACCGATTTTAAATTTCGACAGTCATTCCCAAATATTTCTGGTGTAATGATTCTGCCGATGAGCCCGTTGCTCTCTGATATTTCCATAAGTGAAATATCGAGCGTGGGTTGTGTAAGTTTTTCAAACTCTTGCTTTGTACGGCACTCGAAGAGGCATCTGAAGCAGAGCGAAGGATTAATGTCCTTATTCTTCTTTGCAGTGCTCGTAGAGGCTTTTGCCCTGGGCGCTATCTTCTGCCGCGCGTTAAGTTATGCCGCTACTTGGCGGCAGCACGGTCATAGATGCTTTAGATTACTGCAATACTTTAACAAGAATCGAAACTTAAGTGCTTATTGATAGGGTAAATACGAAACTAGAGGGCAAAAACAAGAGGCCCTGTGTAAAGTAAAGGAAAAATTTAAGAACTAAGGGAGTGTTTTATCAAGGAAGGGGTTCTTCTCTTCTTCAGAAGCATCTTCCGATTTCTTTGCCATGCTGGAGGTTGCTGTAGCGCTATTGATTTCGCCAGGTGCCTGGGCAGCGATTGTTAGCATCTTGCCACCTCCTATCTCTTCTGCTTTGGCCACTGCCGAAACTTTGTCCGCCGATGCTTTTGCTGCTGGGTCTGCAGGAGTTGGCTTCTTCTTGGTCTCCCTGTCGAGTTTTTCCTCCTTGATTTCTTGTATCGTCAATTTGGGCGGGGGGTCGACAGTCTCTCGCCGTGGCCCAAACTTTGCAGCAATCCTTTGGAAGTCACGATCACAATTGTCCGAGCGCGAGAAGCTTCCGTAGACTGTGATGTTTGTCCCGTTGTTCCCTGGCATCTTCAGCTTGAGGTATGCGTAGTGCGGCACAGCCATGAACTTGGCATAAGCTGGTCTCCCGAGTATGGCGTGATACTGTGATTCCCAGTTCATGACTTCAAACTCGATCTTCTCCTTCCTGAAGTTGTCGGGTTTGCCGAAGACGACGTTTAGGTATGCCTTGCCAAGAGAGTACGCTGGTGAAGTAGGGAGTATCCCATGGAAGCTGGTGTCTGAGTCTTCCAACATTCTCATGGTGATCCCCATACTTTGAATTGTGTCAAGGAATATCAAGTTGAGTCCACTTCCTCCATCCATAAAGACTTTGCTCATCTTGAACCCTCCTATCTGTGCTTCGACCACTAGGGCGGCGTGCCCTGGTTTTGGTATAGTCATCGGGTGGTCCATTCGACTGAACGTGATTTCCTGAGACGACCATTCGACATATTCGGGAATGTTTGCCATGACGCTCTCTGCCAGGTTGATTTCCCGGGTGAGCTTCTTCATCTCTCTCCTTGAAACACCTGTCCTGTGGATCATACTCATTTGCCCGCGTGGTGGTGGAAACGCCTCGTTGGGTTGATGAGGTTGAGCTTGTTGGACTTGATGCTGTGACGGAGGTGGCGGTGGTGGTGGCGGTAGCTGTTGCTGGCCTGCCTGCTGGATGAGTTCATGCATATCGAGGAACTGCCGACAGTCCCTGAGCAGGTGGCTAGACTTTACTTTACCATCCTTGGAATCGGTATATGAATGCAGGTAGCAAGGGGCGTTGATCTGTTCAGCGTAAGGCAATTTGGGAGTTCTCTGTGGTCGTGGTTTATAGTTGCCACGGTTCCCAGAGTCGTTCCGATTACCGTCCTGCCGATCGTCCCGCCTGTTGTCGTACCGATCATCCTACCGATCAGAGTAACCTGCGGCCACCAAGTTATTGTCATCGTAACTGCGGTTCTTCCTTCTCTTGTTCCGATCCCTTTGACCACCCGAATCATGCTTCGGCTGATCATCCTCTTCGTCGTCACTGCGCTGTCGCGGCTTTCGGACGTTGTCTTCACCATCGGCCCAGCTGTTGGCGATTTCCATTAACTTGGTTATGGTTTTCGGCTTCTTGCGCCCAAGTTCTTCTATGTAGATTTCACGTCGGATGCCATCAATGAAAGTGTCGATTGCTCTGTCGACAGATACGTCTTCCGCAGCATTCAGGAGTTTGGTGAACCTCCCGATATATGCGCGCATCGACTCCTTCTGCTTTTGCTGATAGTGCCGTAACTCCTCGATCCCGACCGGCCTTTTGTAGGTTGCTTGAAAGTTAGCGACGAAAGCTTCTACTAGGTCATCCCATGACTTGATGGAACCCTTCGGCAGCCCTCTGAGCCAGGCTCGTGCTGAGTCCTTTAGGTAAAGCTGCAGGCATGGCATTGCTGCTATCTGATTCCCTTTTTGCAGAATTACTGTCTGCAGATAGTCCTCTATCCAGTACCTTGGCTCCTGCTGCTCATCATATTTGGCGGCGTCGGTAGGTGTAGGTTTGAACTTCTTGGGTGGCATTGCCTCCCGAATTTTGTAGCTCAAACAATCGGCTCCTCTAAGCTCGCCGTCGTTCTCCTGGGTCTCGTCCGAAGAATCACTGTCAAGTTCTTCTCTGATGGCGCGTCGCCGTCTTGCTTTGTCGATCCTGCTCTGTGTGATTTCGTCCCGAGCGTCTTTTGCGCGATGCTTTGACCCGCTGGCCTGCAGGGTCTTCTCTTTCGGTGGAACTAGATTATGTCCTAGTATCGCAAGGCTTTCCAAAGCGCCACGGTGGGCCTGAGCCATGGATCCTTCGGGACGCTGGTTAATGAGGTATGCTGCGAGGTTGGCTGTTGCTCCCGCAACGGTTTTTGGCCGTGGCATGCCTGCGGTGTCCGTGGTTATAAAAGACTTGGTCAGGTTTGTGTTATCACCAGAATTTGACCGAGTCAGAGGTGGGCCGCGATCAAGATGGGCTTGAAGAATATACATGGAAGAAATACGTGAATCGGCCTGTTATGCAAAGTTTGGGCTAGTTTGCCCGTGTATCTGTAATATAGTAGGATACGTGTCGGTTAGTTAGAGTTTGTCTCGTGCACGGTGGGGATTATTCCCACGTTAGAAAGTCTACGGACTATAAATATGTATCTAGGGTTTATGAAATAAACAACAATCACGTTCACCACAAACCAATCTAGGCGCATCGCCAACTCCCTTGTCTCGAGGGTTTCTTCCGGGTAAGCATCATGCTGCCTAGATCGCATCTTGCGATCTAGGCAGTACAAGTTTATTCGTCGTTCATGCGTTGCTCGTACTGAAGCCTTTTTGATGGCGAGCAACGTAGTTATCTTAGATGTGTTAGGGTTAGCATTGTTCTTCGTATCACATGCTATCGTGGTGCAACCCTTAGACATCTAGCCGCCCTTACGCCTATCTTAGGCGTAGGGGCGGCACCCCGCTTGATCATTATTTAGTAGATCCAATCCGTTATGGTTGCTCCTTGTTCTTCAAGGATTAGTTTAATATCTGCATAGTTAGGCCTTACAAAGGGTTGGAGGATCCAGCGGCGCGTAGGGTGTAGTTTGCTAGCCCTAGACAGGATGTTTCGGGGATCAACCTCGTGTTGGTTTTTAGGCCCTGTCTAGGATCGGCTTACGATCACCGTGCGCGGCCGCGAGGCCCAATCACGAGTAGGACGTTCCGATTATGCGGTGAAAACCCTAAATCGTCGTAGATCGTTTTAGCTTTATCTTGATCAAGCAGGACCACCATATATTCGTACACCTCGTGCGAATCATGGGTGGATCGGCTCTGTGAGCCGATTCACAGGACAACCTGAGAGCCGATCGAGGCTCGTATTTAATGTTTACGTGTATGCCATGCAGGAAACTAAGCGAGGCATCTCCATCACCTTCCTGACCAGGTATAGGTCAGGTGGCACGCCCTTGCACCAGCATTGGACGTGCGTGCCGGAGTCTTTGCGGGCCGTCGCTCGGAGGGACCAGGGCCAGCCGCAACCCTAAGTTGCTCCCGGCTCTCCTGTGTTGCCCGTCGCTGCTCGCCGGTGGGTTTCTGACCGCAACACATTCTGGCACGCCCGGTGGGACAATCTTCGACATCAACCACATCGCCATCTACATCTGAGATGGCGGACGGCACTCCAGTCACGTACGAGGATCTGACCGAGGAGCTCAAGAAGAAGTACGACGAGGTCAAAGCGATCCTCGAAGCCGACCTCATCGGCTCTTTTCACAGAACCCGTTCCCATGGCGTCAGGTGGAAAGGGTTCTCGCCTGAAGGTGCGCTCGATGGAATAGACCTGTCCACCCCGTCAGAAGAACGCACCAGGTCCATGCGTCAGGAGATTAACTACATGGTGGCTCACTCGCTGCACCGCCACTCTGAGAACCTGGTGAACACTTTGGAGCGTGTTGCTCTTTGTTTGATCCAGGAGATCATGAGGCACCAGTACTCTCCGTCAGGACCAGCTCTCGGGACATACCAAGGAGAGATGCCACTCCAGTCCCGTCCAGCGCTGCCGTTCGCGTTGGCAGCACCAGAAGTGCCGAATTCACCGGCATTCGTCGTCCACAAGATCGGTGGTGACCCTAGTGACTACCAGTTCTTGCACGAGGCGCCTAAGGAGATCCCTCACGGATACACGTGCACATACGTGCCAGACTGCGGTAACTGGGCGCTCACAAACCAGGCCGCAACAGCAGGGACTTCTGGAAAAGTAGGAGGAACTTCAGCAACAGATCTTGAGAAGCAGACGTGGCTAGCTAAGTATGCCACTCCAACAAACCTCCAGAGCTCAGCTCCTGCAGTTGGCTCAGAGCTGGAAAAGCAAGCATGGCTGGCTAAGTATGCCACTCCAGCAAATCTTCAGAGTTCGACTCCTGCAGCCAGCACCGCGGATCAAATTAGTACCATACTGAGAGACCAGTTCGGCATGGTGCCGAAAAGGAGGACAATCGGCTATTCCAAGCCGTACCCCAACGAGTACGAGTTGATCCCGCTACCACCCAAATATCGGCTCCCTGATTTCTCCAAGTTCAATGGATCAGATGGTTCCAGCTCCATCGAGCATGTGAGCCGATATTTGGCACAGCTGGGCACGATCTCAGCAGCAGATGAGCTACGTGTGAGGTTCTTCGCACAGTCCCTCACAGGATCGGCTTTCGGGTGGTACACTTCGTTGCCACCAGACTCGATCCGGACTTGGAAGCGATTGGAAGAACAGTTCCACATGCGGTATCACTCGAGGCTTCCGAGTCCGGCCTTGCCGATCTAGCACAAATACATCGAAGCGTGGAGAAAGCGTGGCGAGAATACGTCCGGCGCTTCAGAAATCTTAGGAACCGATGTTATTCGGCTCGTGTGACCGAAAAGGAAGCGATCGAGTTGGCGGTGGTGGGCCTTGCATCACCAATCAAGGACATGGCCTCCCAAGCGACTACCCTTCAACTGGCGCACATGGTTCGAAAGCTGTCGTTATATGAACAGCGCCACCGGACTTGTACCAGGGACAAATTCAAGCGTGCGGTAGTCCTGGTTGAGGCGGATGAAGACGAAGGCTCTGCGGGAGATCAAGAAGTAGCAGTGGCTGAATGGACTCGGGGGCAACCCCGTGTCCCGCAAATGGGTTAAGCCACCGTGTCCGCCCGTAGGGTTTGATTTTGACGTAACTAAAACTGAGCAAATCTTCGACCTCTTACTCAAGGAGAAGCAGTTGAAGTTACCCGAAGGCCTCAAAATCCCCACGGTACAGGAGCTGAAAGGAAAGCCATACTGCAAATGGCATAACTCGTTCTCCCATGCCACCAACGACTGCAGGGTGTGGCGTCAGCAGATCCAAATGGCGATAGAACAAGGACGTCTGATTTTCAACCAGTACGCCATGAAGGTCGACACCCACCCCTTCCCCGCCGTTAACATGGTGGAGTGCACTTACCCTGAAGGTTGCCAGCCAGGATTCTCGTTCAACATCAACATGGTAGGACCTGGACACCACTCTGGCAAGAATGGAGACGAGGGCAGCTGCTCTCGTAGCAAGGACACAGAGGAGGCCGCTCCACGCGATCGGCTCTGGCACGATGGCAAGCGCTATATCACAGAGGGAGAAGTAAGGAACGTAAGATATCAGCGACCTCTCTCTGATCACCTCCTCAACAAGTACGTGAGTCCATATAGCCAACGCCGACGATCCAGCGACGATGATGATAGAGACCATATGGCTAGGGACGCCAGAAGACATCGTCGGCATGATCGCGATGAGGAGGAGTACGAGCGCCGGGCCAAGGAAGAATCGAGGAAGCAAAACGACGAGGATAGGCACTGGGACTGCCCCTTTTTCATGCACTGCTGGGATTCAGGAATGAGCCGATTGCCTACAATCGGCAACTGCCCAGAATGTAGACAGAAGAGGAAGGATGCAGCTAACGTGTCCGTGTTCAAACGTCTAGGGCCTCTCCCACCTCGAAGCAAGCACGCTGAGTCCCCTCGGGTGGAAGATCTCGAGGATTTGGAAGACAATGAAGAAGAAGAAGACACGTACCACCGGCCAAGGTGGTGCCCTGATGGACTCAGCCGTTCCCAAAAGCGTAGGGTTCAGCGACTGCGCGGCTTGGAGGAAACCGAAAGGTTATACCTGCACACGCTAAGGAAGGCGCGGCCTGATCTGGCCGCGAAGATCCAGCGAACCCTGGATGAAGAGGGTCGACCACAAAAAATGGAGTGGCGCCCCAAGCAAAGGAAAACCGATGATGAAACATCGGCTGGCACAAACATGGTGTTCATCCTTCCTACGGAGTTCAGCGCTCCAGGATTAGACGAGGCACCTGTAGCACAACTTGACTGCGGCCCATGGCCGGTTATCTTTGAGAAGCCACGAGAAAGAAGCTACAGACATCTGAAGGCCCTGTACTTGCGAGGTTATATCGATGGGAGGCCGGTCAACAAGATGCTGGTGGACACCGGAGCGGCAGTCAACATTATGCCATACTCTATGCTACGTCGGTTGGGACGCTCTAGCTCGGATCTGATCAAGACCAACGTGACATTGAGCGATTTCAACGGCCAAGCGTCTGACGCACAAGGTGTTCTGAACGTGGATCTGACCGTAGGAAGGAAAACCATCCCTACGACGTTCTTCATCGTCGATAGCAAGAGCACCTATGCTGTTCTGCTAGGAAGAGATTGGATCCACACCAACTGTTGCATTCCCTCCACGATGCACCAATGCGTAATACAGTGGGATGGAGATGAGGTAGAGGTCGTCCAGGCCGATGACTCAGCCGAGATTTCAACGGCTGGCATGAACGCTTGGGAAACAGCAGGCCAAGAGCCACTCTCAAGTATCAATTTGGACGACTGCGAGCGCATCGACGTGACGAAGGGCAGGGTTAGGCTGGTCTTATCCACCGGCCTGACCGTGTAGCAAGAAGAAACCGATGAGCAAATGTGGCAAGGCCGATCCTTGGGATCGGCCCCAGAGATATATGGAGGGACATTGCAAAACTTTCATTGAGCGCTTCGATCAATATGGAGGCCGATTCCAGCAATCGGCCAAAATTATCCTCACCACATGTTCTGCTTGTGTTCAACATCGATCTACTTAGCAGCGGTTCTACGTTGGCTGATGAGTTAGGAAAAATCAACATTGGTCCTACCGGAGCCGACGTGCAAATACAGTGCCTTGGCTAACTACAGAGCCGATATCTGCAGTTACCTGACAGATTCGGCTCGGGGGGCACCTAATCAGACGAACATGTGCAGATGAACATGTGTGCAGTGAAGTGTTGGGGGCCGATAGAAAAATCGGCCAGTAAAAAAAAAAGTCAACATCACGATATAAAGCCCTCCATGACAGATTAGGACCTCTGCATGGTGGCCGTCTCAATTTGCCTGAGTTCAGGACTGAACTGTGCATCCTCACCGCTAGTCTCGCCTTGATTGAGGCTCGGGGGGCAGCTGGTCTGGTAGATGCTCTGTTTTAGAAGCCGATTGGGATGTCATCGGCTGATCCTTCGTCGCAACCTTCTTCAAAAATGGTGAATTCTTGCAGAAGAGGATCACTGGACCTGGTGGGAGGAGTTTAAGGGTTTTCTTGAAGACTCCACATTATCCACCAGATTTCAAAGTCATCAGTTGAAGAATTGAAGGATGAATTATGAAGGACCGATGCGTTGCTATCGGCTCATTAAGCATTGGCTAAATGGACAAATCGGCAAAATCAGTATGAGGGGAAATCGGCTAAAATTGGCTCAAGGGAAATCGGCAAAATCAAATTGGGGAAATTCTTCATTGATAAGCAAGATTTCTTACATAAAGAGTTGATTGCTCTCAAAAGGAAGTACTAGGGGATACATTGCCCCGTCTACTACTACTGATCCTATGCTAATGGTCCTATCTATGGGCCGTCGCTGCCCTCATCATCGCCGTCGTCGCCGCTGTCGGCGCTACTCCCGGCGGGCTCGTCGTCGCTGCTCCAGCGGCCGCCGGCCGGGCCCTCATTGTCCTCATCCTCCTCGTCAGCGTCGTCGTCGTCACTGTCGAAGTCGCTGAGGTTCCCCGGCCAGGGGCAGAAGCGTTTGGCCGGCGGCTCGTCGGAGGAGGTGTCGTCTTCCTCCTCCTCCTCCTCCTTCTCCTCCTCCTCCTCCTCGGGAGAGGTGAAGTCGTCGCAGGAGAAGCGATCGTCATCGCTCTCCTCCTCCGTTTCCCCGTCGGCGAGGAAGCGGAGGTCACTTTCTCCGTCGGTCAAGGACTTGTCGTCCTCAGACCAGACGGAGAAATCATGGCTAGATTCCTCCCCGGCCTCGATGGCACGGCGGGTGTTGGCCGCATGGACCTCCTCCGGGTTCTGCTCCGGCGTCGGCTCGCGGGAAGAGGAGGACTGGGTGGAAAGATCCGATGAAGCAGAGGAGGAAGAAGACATGGTGGCGCAGGAGGGCTTTTGGAGTGCTAATGCGAAGGGGATGCGGAAGCGAACTGTTTGGAGCGGTTAAATAAAAGGGGATATAGTGGAAATTCAATGCCACGGCAGTTTCCGAGGAAGTGATGCTTAACAAAAAAAAAATTGCCAGGTCACGCGGAGAAGTTGAGAAGGCAAGGCATCATGATGAAGGATACTGCGACGGTTCTGCCACGACATGACCCGACGAAGAAAAGCAGAGTGATTTTGGAATTATCAATTCCAAAACCAGGGGGGCATGTGTTATCACCAGAATTTGACCGAGTCAGAGGTGGGCCGCGATCAAGATGGGCTTGAAGAATATACATGGAAGAAATACGTGAATCGGCCTGTTATGCAAAGTTTGGGCTAGTTTGCCCGTGTATCTGTAATATAGTAGGATACGTGTCGGTTAGTTAGAGTTTGTCTCGTGCACGGTGGGGATTATTCCCACGTTAGAAAGTCTACGGACTATAAATATGTATCTAGGGTTTATGAAATAAACAACAATCACGTTCACCACAAACCAATCTAGGCGCATCGCCAACTCCCTTGTCTCGAGGGTTTCTTCCGGGTAAGCATCATGCTGCCTAGATCGCATCTTGCGATCTAGGCAGTACAAGTTTATTCGTCGTTCATGCGTTGCTCGTACTGAAGCCTTTTTGATGGCGAGCAACGTAGTTATCTTAGATGTGTTAGGGTTAGCATTGTTCTTCGTATCACATGCTATCGTCGTGCAACCCTTAGACATCTAGCCGCCCTTACGCCTATCTTAGGCGTAGGGGCGGCACCCCGCTTGATCATTATTTAGTAGATCCGATCCGTTATGGTTGCTCCTTGTTCTTCAAGGATTAATTTAATATCTGCATAGTTAGGCCTTACAAAGGGTTGGAGGATCCAGCGGCGCTAGGGTGTAGTTTGCTAGCCCTAGACAGGATGTTCCGGGGATCAACCTCGTGTTGGTTTTTAGGCCCTGTCTAGGATCGGCTTACGATCACCGTGCGCGGCCGCGAGGCCCAATCACGAGTAGGACGTTCCGATTATGCGGTGAAAACCCTAAATCGTCGTAGATCGTTTTAGCTTTACCTTGATCAAGCAGGACCACCATATATTCGTACAGCTCGTGCGAATCATGGGTGGATCGGCTCTGTGAGCCGATTCACAGGACAACCTGAGAGCCGATCGAGGCTCGTATTTAATGTTTACGTGTATGCCATGCAGGAAACTAAGCGAGGCATCTCCATCACCTTCCTGACCAGGTATAGGTCAGGTGGCACGCCCTTGCACCAGCATCGGACGTCCGTGCCGAAGTCTTTGCGGGCCGTCGCTCGGAGGGACCAGGGCCAGCCGCAGCCCTAAGTTGCTCCCGGCTCTCCTGTGTTGCCCGTCGCTGCTCGCCGGTGGGTTTCTGACCGCAACAGTTTGATGTTATCTCCCTTGCGTCATCTTCCGAAAGCCTGGACAGTCTCGATCGATGTTTGCCTCCTCCGTGGGTACTTCGAGAGGCACTTCCCTGCGAGCCCCTTCGTCGCTCGCTGGACCGGTCCGCCGCAGATAGGCGTTTCTCGAGGGTGGCTTGCTCCTTAGACAGGCGCTCCCGATTTTTCTCCAATATGGAGCGGTAAGCATTGAGTGTGCCAACCGTGGTTCCCGCCGAAAGCGGTGTGTTGTTGAGTACAGCTGCCTTGGCCGCCGCCCACTCCTCTTCTGTAATGGTGTGGTCGCTATTGTCATTGCTGGCGCTATTCTCAAAACTAGCCCGCCTGCTGGAACGGGGGGTGTGGTCTCCGTCTCCCCTGTTAGCGACGTAAACCTGGAGGGGCGCCACTCTTCGGGTGTCTCCTCGGGCGACGCTGCCGATGCTGTCCTCTCCCGATGAATAGTAGGCGTTGCAAATGAATGGTGTGTCGCTTGACCCTAGTCCATGCCTGGTGTCGCAGTTCATGCAGTAATACGAGGTCGGCTCCGAGGGCACGGGGTCATCGGATCCAACCGACATGGAAGATGTCGAACGAGGAGTCGATGGCGCGGACGGACTCGACGGGCTTGTCAGGCCAGCCGAGAGGTCGGGTGTCGATGATGCGCTTGGACTCGTCAGTCTGGAGATAGGGGATTCCAGCAACCGAAAAATTCCTTCTGAGTTGACGTTGTAGTGGACGCTCCCGAAAGCCATCTCCATGTTGCCTTGTAGACCAGAGAAGGTCGAGCGAGATGATTCGCTATGCGGGGTGAATTCGTAGGAGCCAAAACGGATCGGGCTTCCCAGATGAGGCGATGATGGTGCTGATGAAGATGCTGATGACATGAAGGGTTCAGCCGATGTCCGATCTTGTGCCGACAGGGTTCCCACAGACGGCGCCAATTGTCGAGGGTACTCCTCGCCAATGCCCTCCGATAGGGGCTTAGGGTTGATGGAATCCTGTAGGCTGACACGAGACATCGGTTCACAGACAAGCGGGGAGAGCGATTTACCCAGGTTTGGGGCCCTCGATGAGGTAAAACCCTTACGTCCTGCCTGTCTGTCTTTGATTATAAAAATAATGGGTTACAATGGGGTGCCGAATAGTTCGGCTGTGATCTAGTCGAGATTGCTATTGCTAGGGTTACCTAGCTCTAAGCTTTTCCTGGCTAAGATTGCTAAGATTGTTCGTGTCCCTCGGCAGCCCCTCTCCTGGCCTTTATATAGGAGGTCAGGTCTCAAGGGGTCTAACCGAACACGACTAGATTTACAGTAGTTTAGATCCAATCTTTCCTTGTTTGTTCGCTTCCTCGCCTTGCACGTCAAGGAATCTTCTAGGGCGCCGACCTAGAGGCCCACCACGCCTTCAGGTATCTTTATGGGCCTCCAATTAGACAATACCGGATAGGGCAACGCTGGTTACTCGAAGGGTATTGCCCACGTCACCAAGACCCTGGTAGAGGCCGTGCTAAGCAGCCCCACCACCATAGTAGTCCACCGAGGTCCAAACCCCAGCTTAGTCATGATCTGAAGGAGGAAGGCCCAGTCCACCGTGCCAAAGGCCTTGGTGATGTCCAGCTTGAGCATAAGAGCTGGCGACTTGAGGGCGTTCAGCCGCCTTGCCGTGCACTGGACCAATTGGAAGTTGTCATGCAGGCATCTCCCACGAATGAACGCGCTTTGATGTGGCCCAATGATCTGTGTCATACGTGGCGCCAAGCGCGCCGAGAGGACCTTCGCCACCAGCTTAGCCACACTGTGGATGAGGCTGATCGGCCTGAAGTCCTTCACCTCCACTGCCTCGGCATGCTTGGGGAGCAGGGTAATCAACGCCTGATTCGCCACATGTAGCCCACGGTAGTCCCCGAGCCACATGGCCCGAAAGGCGTCCATGACGTCCTGCTTGATGATCCCCCAACAGGACGTGTAGAACCTGCCGGTGAAGCCATCCGGCCCTGGCGCCTTGTCAGGCTCTTGAGACTTGATGACGCTCCACACCTCTTCTTCAGAGAAGGGTACCTCCAACTCCACAAGATCGTGCGACTGCATACCCAAGTAGTCGAGGTCGAGAGAGAAGCCACGATCGGGGGAGGAGCCAAGCAAGCCTCATAGAAGGCGTCCGCCGCCTTGGCCTTGCCCTCCTGATCTGCCACAAGCGTACCATCCACTTTGAAGTGAGCGATGTAGTTTTTCCTCCGTTGCATAACTGATAAACTGATGAAACCGTTCTTCGTGGTGTCGGTGACCGACTTCCCCGCTCCCAATGTTGCATCCGAGTGATGTGCTCTATCGACGCCCATAGTGCCATGTCATTGTAAAAAACTTCAAAAAAATGACATGCATATTATCAACTATAACTACCTCAGCTCCCACATGCTATAAAACATTTTGGCGGTTTAAAATTTAACGGTCAAAACGTTTTATGTTTGGTAACGGAAGGAGTATATGTTTTTTATTATGAAGTGCAGATCGAGCGCTTGCGCCAACGATAAATTATTGATCTTGTGAATAATACGTAGGGTAAATTTGACCAAGAAACGAGAACCCCAAAGAAAAAGATTCAAAGAAGAGATCTGAGGACACGCTACCAATTAATGCTTCATACACTCTAGAACTATCTATTTGCTTGTACCATCTTTTCTCCTTCAAAATCCCACTCCGAGTTATTTGATAGGATGGACTCACTCTAAAGCACATAATCAAGTTTTGTAGATGCTCCATTTTATGATACATATACAAATGAAAAAGGCTATATAGCGAAGGATGTACATAAACTCACCATCATACATTAAGGAAAATTATTTTATGGTCACGAACTGAAATTTCTCAAATTTATTGCCAAACCCATTGTAACAAAATATCTTAAAACCAAAGTTAAATAAATTCTAATTTGCAATAACCAACATTTTAATCTATCAGCATAATAAATATTTTCGGTGATATATATTACACTGCATGACATCTTTAATTTCTACCTTGATATATTAAAGTGCGAGTTTAATTTATTAATATTCTTGGTTGTACCTAAATATATAGTATTTCGAATGATGCAACATTAAAACAACAAACCTTTAATGCCTCAGCTGAGTTATGATGAGATGAAAAAGTTCAATATAAATAAGTAAACACATTATTACAATTCTAGCATGTGAAGGTATAGCGATTATTATTTTCCGCATGACTGGACATGGTGTCGCTCGAAGGACTAGGTGAACATAAACAAGTGTGAAATATCAAGGTCTGTTATGTAAGATGTCGCCAAACGTGTTGATGATGATGTGTGAGTGCATCTACTTTGCTCTTGGAAACCATGAATTTCAGCAGATCATGGCAGAGTACATCGTGACAAGCCGGTGTGTGTGATCAAGTGAAAAACACCCAGATTTATCATATTTACCTTTCACCCACCTGTGAAATTTTAATAAATATATATTTTTGAACTCGTAAAATAAATTTGTTTCTTTGCATTAGAATACAATTTAATTTAGTATTGTAAGAAAAATAGATTTGTATTGATAAATACTATAAAGCATGACAAATTCATACATCGATACATACAAAAATGGATTTTCCATTGTTAATGAAGTTAGTTATACCTAAAAATATCGTACTATATCAATGGGTACGTACTTGTATATGAACAACCACATTTAACGCCCAAGCATTTCTTAACCCTCCCAAAAAAATTCCTCCGTCACCCCGCCACTCATGCTATATGCTCAACGATATCGTCCGATCTCTCCTTCCCCTTTCAGCCTTGTTCGCCGCTCATGCTATCTTTCTTTTTTTTAGTTGACATGCCCGTATGGAGTCGAAAATTGGACAGCTCCGTGACTAGCAACACACAAGTCAGGTCCGATAAACAAGTCTTCATGAGCCTGACATCGTTGCATCGAGCCCCGCGTATAGCGGCTCATGACATACTCTAGTTAATATGAATGAATAAGTAAGATCAATGAGTTGTATCAACTTTACAATACTATGCAAGCTAACATGCTAGCAATACATACTGCCAAGCATGCCTCTAATCTACAAATGTCCATAGAGTGATATAGAGAGACACGAGATTTGGAATTGTCTTCTCGCTGTTGGGCATGCACAGAATCCAAGCTGCCATCGGCCATCAGTAACCCTGTCCCGGTTAGCTGAGACATCAACGTCCGACTTAATTAGTCTGGTGTTACAGTAGATTGTCTCCATCTAGTTTGATTCCACGGTAAGTCTAGTTTGATTATGTCCATGCATGGAGTATTTGCCTAATTGACATTTCTTGCTACAAGTAGAAGTAGTACTCTCCTTAGGGCATCTCCAGCGGCGCGATACAAACGGACGCTGAGCGACCGTTTATGTCCGCCGTGACCGGAAATGCGTTTGGGGCATGTTCGACGCAAAGTGACCGGGCCGTCCGCGGAGACGCAAACCTGGCCCAAATATGCGCCAGGTTAGCGTCGCGGCGGACGCTCGGCGGTCGCTCCAAGCGTCCGCTCGGGTCCCCACGGGCCCTCATGGCAGCGACCTAGGTTCGATCGGCCTCCAATTCACAACCGCCGGCGACCAACCGCCGCAATGGAGCGCCGAACCGCCGCGGAAGAGCAACCGCCGGCCTCTTCGTTTTACGCGCCGCCGTTAATCCGCGCACATTATAACCCCCGCGTCTACGGTAATTCAAGTTCAACCGCCTCCTTCTTCTTCATCTTCTTCTTCTTCTCCAACACCGGCACGCCATGAGTGACTACACGCTGCCGTCCAACTCGGAGAGCTAGGGCAAGTCGCCCGGATTCCTGCATTGGTGGGAATCGCCGGCGACGCCAAGCGATCCGGGCTCCACGCCCAGCTACCCTACCTCCACACCGAGTGAGGACGAGGAGGAGGGAGGCGGCAATGGCAGCGAAGGCCAGGAGGAGGACGAAGGCGGCGCTGCCAGCGACGCGGACGACGAGGAGGAGGGCCAGGAGGAGGAGGGCTCCGACACCAAGGCGGACGACAAGGCGGCGGCAAGGAAGAAGTCCAGGGCGCTGGCGCGGGTGGCGCGTCGTCGTCCGTTCACCGACGACGACGAAGACGCCATTTCTTCCAGCTTCAAGTCCTCGACGGGCGCGTCGTCCTCCAGTTTGGACAACGAGGTGACAAGCAAGAGGCGGAGGAGTTTCCACGACGACGACGACGCAGGGCCTTCGAAGAAGAAGGCCAAAAAATAGTTTTAGTTTATATGTTTTTAAATTTATTCTTATTTGTATGTTAAATATGTTTGAATCTAGTCGATTGACGTATCCGGTTAATTGTTTAGGCTATAATCTATTCGATTGGACCAACATGACATTATGAGTACATTTTTTCGCGTTTAAACTTGATCATTCAACTATAAAAGTAGCAAAAAAAAACAGTTGCATGTCCAAAATGCGTCGGACCGCTGAAGGTAGCCCACAACGCAAACGGACATTTCGCCTTTTGCGGTCAATTTGGCGTCTGCATGGCGACGCAAACGAACGCTCGCGACCACTTTTGAGCGTCCGAAATGCGTCGCGCCACTGGAGATGCCCTTACGCTACATGTGCTACCTGATCATAGAAAGTCCAAGTAATAATCATTGTATGTTCAGTTCTCTATCAACCTACCGAAACATGCCACATGAGGGCTGTCAGGCACAGCACCAGATGGCCATCCAGCTTGAGCCACAAACTCTTGCACTGACAACGTAAGCAAGCACAGCATGCCATGCACAGAGGATAAGCCCTTTCATCAGACAAGATAAGTCCCGCGACATCCTCAACGTGAGGCATGGGCCGGTGATGGAAGTGCAGATATCATCGGTCAATTTTGGATTTTTGGGTGAAGACTATTGGTGCTAGGTTCAGTTCAGTCTGGTTGTCATAATAGGGATCTCCGCAAGTAAAAAAGGTCGATAAGCTGCGGAAAACCATTTTTGAACTTGAGAGCACATGTTCTTGGTACCTGAGAAAACATTTTAAAATATCAAAAAAAACTCTGAACAAAAAATTGGCGCGTATATTTCCATATTATATGTATGCATGCCATGTTTGTGTGAAAATGATGAAGAAATATCTAGTGAAAAACTTTTTTAAGTACCAAAATTTATGTTTTTTACACACGATACAAAAAGTATCGGTTTACACGAAACGACTTTATGAGCATATGTAATGTCAATATGTAGGCGTCAACTTTTTGTTCAGAATTTTTTGATATTTAAAAAAATATTTCTATGTACATGAATATGACTGATCGAACACCTAAAATACCCAGCTCTGGGTTTTTTCTTAACTAGATTTTTTCTCCAAGACATCTTCATGATTATCCTTGATTTCTCTAGGAACTTCTCCTCAAATATCATCCTCATGTATAATAATTCAAAATATCAATTAGCTTATTCCAATTTTGTTACTAGCATTCTTAGAAACTCCCAAGTTTGCATTTATTATTTCTCATTATTCTCCCTAAATGCATAGTTGCATGATGAATCATTGGCACGTAGGTGTCCTTGGATCTTTTGGGTTGTGTCGCTTCTCCTTTTCTTATTTTCTTGCTACCATTTGACATTTCTCTCCCCTTCAACCAATTCCCGTTTGTCCTTGGGGTACAATTCCTAAAACCATCTATCCATTTGACGGCTGCTGAACGTGTACTCCTTAGAGTCCCTAAAATTACACATGGTATGGTGAGCTTCTCTTGTGAGAAAGAGTGCCAATTCTGGAAAAAGTGTTGGTTGATCTCAAGTAATAACCCTAACTTAAGCCATGAAAAGATAGCACTTTCTCAGCTTCATACAACTTTCTCAAGAACTTTTAAAGCAACTATACTTAGCAAGAAACTAAGACAACAAGCATATGAGACTTACTATTATGATGTTCCTCTAGTTCAACTTTATCATGGGCCAAAGACACTTTCAAAGAATACATACTCCATTTATTATGATTTTAATATTAATCTTTCTTGCATTTTTGGGTATGGTTACCTTATGTTGATGAGTCCCATTGTTCCTTACCCTCCATATAGACCAACATAAGGCAGACACCCCAATACGAATGAAGGCCTTAGATTGTCTATCAACTCCATTTAGCCAATTACCAAACATATTCGTAATATTGGTTGGAGATGGGAGAGTAAAAGTAAAATTAATCGTGCGCCAAAGTAATTTAGCTAAAGGACAAGTTATGAACAAATGCTCAATAGTCTCCTGTTCGCCACAAAAAACACATTTTGTACATCCATTCCATCTTCTTTTAGCTAAATTGTCTTTCGTAAGCAACACCTTATTGCTCAAGAACCACATAAATATTTTAATCTTTAGTGGAACTTTAACTTTCCAAAGATACTTTCGCAGAAAGGGAGTATGGTCATTCATAAGATCCTCATACATATATTTCACTGTAAACAAACCATTTGTTGACAAATTCCAAACAAATTAATCATTCTCATCAGATAAATTAATCCTCATAAGCTTTCGGCATAACTGTAACCATAAAGTCCATTTGTTTCCCACCAACAGCCTTCTAAAACCTATATTCAGAGGCGTTTGAGATAACACTTGAGCTACCGTTACATTCTTGTGATGCACAATATTGTATAAGGATGGATATTGTTGAGCTAACGGTGTTTTACCTAACCAGGTATCTTCCCAAAAACGGGTATTTACACCATTACCTATCTTGAAAAACCTCTACTAAAAAAATCGTCCTTAACCCTCATCAATCCCTTCCAAAAGGGAGAGTCCGTTGGTTTAGCTTGTACCTCGGATAAGGTCTTTAATCTTAGGTATTTATTCTGCAGCAACTCTTACCACACCCCATCTTCATTAAGAAGTTTATAAAGCCACTTAGCCAATAAACATCTATTTTTTAGTTCAAGAACTTCAATACCTAGACCTCCTTGATCCTTGGGTCTGCAGACGATATTCCACTTGGTAAGTCTATACTTCCTTTTATTTTCCTCAGATTGCCAAAAAAATCTAGACCTATAAAAATCCAATCTTTTCCTTACCCCAACGGGTATCTCCAGAAAATATAGCATAAACATAGGTAAGCTTGTTAAAACTGAATTGATAAGGACAAGTCTGTCCCCGTAGGACAGTAATTTGCCTTTCCAGCATCCCAATTTGCTTTCAAATCGGGTTTCCACTGGGTACCAATCAGAATTTCTAAGCTTTCTAAAGTGAATAGGAATACCTAAGTATTTAAAAGGTAGGGAACCAGCATCACATCCAAAAATCTATTTGTACTGATCCACCTCATCATCTTCCTTACCAAAACAAAATATCTCACTTTTGTGGAAGTTAATTTTGAGCCCGGAAATTTCTTCAAAAAGACATAGGATTAATTTCATATTCACAGCTTTCTGAAGG
Source organism: Lolium perenne (assembly GCF_019359855.2). Lineage (NCBI taxonomy): Eukaryota > Viridiplantae > Streptophyta > Magnoliopsida > Poales > Poaceae > Lolium > Lolium perenne. The sequence goes on from NC_067245.2 coordinate 312,651,506, forward strand.
TCATGTTCCAAGAAAAGGATAGTATCATCAGCATATTGTAAAATAAAGATTCCCCCCTCAACAAGATGAGGAATCAGCCCCCTACTTGAGCATCATTCTTTGCTCTCTCAATTATGATGGCAAGCATGTCCACCACAATGTTAAAAAGAATAGGAGACAAAGGATCACCTTGTCTCAAACCTTTTTTTGTCTGGAAATAATGACCAATGTCATCATTTACCTTTACTCCTACACTTCCCCCTTGGACATATTGTTGGATCATCCTGCACCATTCAGGGGCAAACCCCTTCATTCTCAAAGTCTGTTGTAAAAATGGCCATTTCACTTTATCATATGCCTTTTCAAAGTCAATCTTAAATAAAACCCCATCCAACTTCTTATTATGTAACTCATGAATAGTTTCATGGAGAATGACCACCCCTTCTAAAATATTCCTTCCCGGCATAAAAGCTGATTGTGTTGGTTTTATAACCCGTGGGGCAATCCCTGTTATACGATTGTGCCAGCTTTGGTAAATATTTTAAAACACACATTTAGCAAACAAATAGGTCTATATTGTTGTATTTGCACCGCATCCTCTTTCTTTGGAAGTAATGTAATGACGCCAAAATTCAATTTATAAAGAGGCAAGTCCCCAATACTGAATTGATTAAAAAGCGCCATCAAGTCATCCTTTATTACGACCCAAAATTTTTGATAAAACTCAGCCGGGAAACCGTCAGGCCCCTGGTGCTTTATTATGTTCCATCTGAAAAAGTGCCTCATGGACTTCCTCCTCAGAAAAAGGAGCTGTCAAGATCGCATTCTCAACAGTCGATATCTGTGGAATGTCCGGCATGTGGTGACCCTGCATACCACTGCATGTTATAGTATGCCAGTCGTTGATATAACATTCATGAAGTACCATTCCGCAAATATTACATCCCTTAGAGTAGTACAGCAGAACATAGCAGGTCCATAACTCATTCATTTAATATTACAAATATCATACACATATCGTCTCGGAGCTCCTCTTGGGTCCTAAGAGGAATACTCCTGGGTTCGAGGCGAACCCAACTTAGCTTACAATATAGATATCTCATTAAGTGGTACATTTATTCTCTCGAGCAGCTAAGTATTAAGTGTTCGGGCTGCTCGACTACTACTACTACTTGATGCTTCTAGGCTTGATCTCCTCCGGAAGCCTCCCCGGTTCCGTAGACTATGAGGTAGTCTACGCCTTCAATACCTCCAGAGAGGTCTGGTTCTTCATAGCCGATGATCTTGGCTCCTTCAGGGTTGTCGTAGTCCTCCTCCAGACGATTCAGACAATCTAAGCAAGGGATTTAAGATTGGGATGAGTACGAGCGTACTCAACAAGTTCATTATAGAGAAGAGGTGTTTAATGCACTAGCTACGATATTAGACCAGAAAGTCTAATACCAATACATGTTTTGATAAACATTTCTTCAAGAGGTTGCTTTTATTTCAAGGAGCTATGTTCGTCAGCCTTCACCGGTTTACTAGAACTTCATGGAGCTCCTTTCCGGCCGCGTTCGCAGTTCCATATCCCGGAACAGGGAGTGACAGGTCACAGTTCTTTACACTCTGCAGAGGTGTGTTGCTTTACCCATAAGAGATCTTAACCTTGGTGCCAACCGGGCAGCTTTCCCGTCCACACTTCCTTCGGTGTGAGGCCCGGTATAAGGTCTAGCCAATCATGTTCCTCCGCTACCTCGAACACCCACCCTTTGTTGCATGCCCCGACCCTGGGTCCTCGCCGGTCCCATTATTCCCACTCACGGGTGGACCCCGACCACGACGATAGTTTGGGATCGAACCAAACTCCTTCGCCGGTAGCTGCAACCCATCATAGACCGCAATACCGTGGGGACTTAAGGCTTCCCCAGCCAACCGCTTGCTCTTCGAGCGACAAGTGTCTACGGACTATGCCGTGGGGACTTAAGGCTTCCCCAGCCAACCGCTTGTCCTGACAGATACAAGTGTCTACGGTAAAGCGCATCCGTTGATGAACGAGAGGTGGAAACACTTTTGACTACTCCGTCCCACTCCGGATCTTATGGTTAACACGGGTATTACGGCACAAGAATCACTGGCGACATTTGTTGTTTAATCCTAGATGGATATAAACCCTTGCAATGGAACCTCCACCATATCAACACAATCCATGGTTCCATTTCCCACCACATAGTCATATTCATAGTTATGAAAGTAGTGGTTTTGGTTTTTATGCAATAGTGATAACCATAGTACTTTGCAAGTAATTTGATAGAAATACTCAAATGACATGAGCAAGTGATGAACTTGCCTGAACACTGCAAAGTTTTGCAGTTGGATGGTGTGGACTGACCCTTTTCCTCTGTTTCTAAAAAATAGCATCATTGTCCGATAAGGGCAATGGTTAAAGAAGCAATTATGCATGATTCCAGATTTTAGGGTTTGTTCCCCCCTTCCGATGTCGTTATTATTTAATATGAGAGGTTAATACTAAGAACAATTTGGAGATACTTAATTTAGGGTAAAATACAATCTTGAAATATTGTCAAGATGTTTTTAAAGTCCAATGGCATTAATGGACTTATTTTCTTTATTGAAAATAATATGTGTGATTTAAATCCTTATTTAAATCATCAAATTAAGACTTATACTTATTTGTCTTTAAAAATTCTCTTTGATATTTTATTTAGATAGAGAATTTTATGCTGATCAATTTTCATATTTTTAATTATTTTTTTAGAGTCATTATCAATTTTCTATTTGGTTTCAAAGTTTCTGATTTTTAATGAAATTGTGAAAAGACCAAATTGCCCTTGGGCCCCACCTGTCAGGGTGGCCCAACGGTTTAGGTTGGCCGACCCACCTGGTCCGGCCCAACCCACTCACTCTCTCCCTCTCTCTCTCGCTCGTGTCCGAACCCTAACCCTAACGAGCTCTGGCGACACCGTGGTCGCCGCCGTCTTCGCCGATATTTTCCGGCCGCCTCCGGCCATCGCCGGCGGTGAGATGGGGCGCATCTGCACCGCCACGTGACGGCGCACCAGATCAACGGCGTCGATCTGGTCCTCGCCGCCCCCTTCGCCGGCCCCCATCGCGTTCGCCCGCTCGGTGATGCGGTGCTCACCGGCGCTTCTGGTGTGATGGCGTCGCCGTGGCCTTCGCCGCCGTGGTGCGGGGCGCTGCGGCGCTAGTCGGAGCCTGGCCTGGCCTGGCCGGGTGCTGCCGTGCTCTTGGCGCGCGCCGCCGTGGCCGCCATGGCTGCGCCAGACGTATGCTCGCCCCAGGTACGCGCGCTACCTTTCTCTTTCTCCTGTGCTTGATCTTCTTCCTCCTCCACTAGCTCTGGCCATGGCTTCCCTCCTCGTGGAGAGGCCTGCCGTGCTGTTGCTGCTGCTCTGCTGGCCATGGTTGCTGTGCTTGCTTGCTTGCTGTGTGCATATTGCTGGCTCTCTGCTTTCTGGCTTTGGCCATGGTCGCCATGGCCATGCCAGAGCTTGCGTTACTGCTGTGTGCAGCCCTGCTATGCTATCTATTTCTTGCTTAATTTCCCCTCTGTGGCTCTGTTCTTGTTACTAAGCTCGCCAGATACTCAAGTGTGTTCCTATAGGCTTGCTCATGAGCATCTTGTAATGCTCATGGACTGCTAAATGGCTACTGTCATGCTACAATTAAATCAATTTGCTTGCTTAGTGGCTCTGGTTGTTGTGATGGCTTAGTTATATGTGTGTGCCATCTATGTCTAGCTTGATCCAGTGGTACATCATGTATTTGATGTGCTTCTGGATACAATTACAGTTCATCCATTTGTTTATCTGTGAAGCAATTGTTGATTAACTGTGGCCATTTAATTATCTGGTCCATGCTCTGTTGCCCAGTGATGCTCTAACATGCACTGGCATGCTATAGCAAGCTCTGATGATCATATGATCATCAGCTGCTAGTAAAAGGTGTGGTGCTCCATCTTGTGCCTTACCAGTGCTCAATTTGAGCTGTGTGTGGTTACAGACTAGTGCTGGTGTGTGTAGTGGTTGGCTCAAGCAATTGTTGTTGCTTGCAGTGATGATTCTTGTAAATAGCTTGATTGAGCTAGAGGGATGCCAACAGTGGTTGGGGACCCTAGCTCCTCTTTGAACCCAATCTGGGTAATGATACAATTGCTTGGCTTGGTGGTTTGTCTGTTTTAGTGGTTGAGGTGACCCTGGCAGTAATCATATGCTGCCCTAGGGTAGCTCCCCTCTTATTGGCTTGTTGTGGCTCACTAAATGCTTTCTGGGTGATCCATTTATTGGATTGCCAGTAGCTCTTGATGTTGAAATCAAATAGACAATGATTTGTCTAATGTCTGATGGCCTTAGCTAGCTGTAGGTGCTAAGTGTGTAACTGGGCTAGCTGTGTCTTCATCTCTTGCTGGATTTCTTCAGTTATGCATTGATTTTCATAGCTGCTGTTCCCATTAGATGATTTCCTAGTGGCCTTACTACCTTTGCTTGCACCATATGGCTTAGTAGCCAGATGATGACACAAATTGGGTATCACACCCTTTTGCTTGTGTGTGATTGGTGCATATGCTTATTTATGAACAAAACCATCTGGTTTGTTCATGATGATTTGTATACCTCACTCCAGCTCCAAGAATTTCAGTTGATGTAGAGGATTAGCTGCTGTGTTGATCTTCTGGTTTGGTTGATTTGCTTGCTCTGCTCCTCCTGGTGAGCTTGTGAAGCTTGCTTTGATTCTGTGGGGTTTTAGGCAGGTTGAACAGCTCTGGTTGTTCTTCCTGTTCTTGCTGTTCTTGACTGTTCTTGGTGGCTTACCAGAGCAATTCTGTCGATGGCATGGCTAGGGTTTACTGTGGAGACTTTATATGATCTCCACTTCCTTCTCTGGTCGACAACAAGGCCTGGCAGCCTGTGGTGACTCACCAGCTATGTGTGTGTGGTGTGATGCATGCACACTGCTGTGTGAGCAGCCTAGCTGTGTGTGTGTGTTGATGCTGTGCACTTGGACTTGGTTCTGACTGTGAGATGGATCAGCTCGGCAGATACTTGATCATATCCTCCCATCACAATTTATTTGCTAACCTACCAAGTGGCAATGCCACTTGGCATAATGTGTTCTTTGTTGTGTTTGTGTGCAGGGAGCTTGGAGATGATCAAGATGGAACTCAAGATCATCTTGATCAAGGAATTCATGAAAATCAACAATGTAGTTTAGGTCATTTAAATTCCTTGTAATTTTCCTTTTTCTTTTTGCATTTATTCATTTCATGTAATGTGTTGTAAATTCATAATTCCATTCTGAATATTGTAAAGACAATGTATTATGTGTGTGATTATCAATAAAGCTCAAGTTTTTCCTTAATGAGCTTTATGTAATTGTTGTATTACTTATATTCTTGCTTAATGATAATTGTTTGTTAAATTATCTCAAATTTGAATTATGTGATAACCATTTGATGTTTGAATTTGAAATTCAAATTCAAATTTGGTTTGAATTCATTCAAACAACTTAACTTGTAATTCAATCATGCAACTTATGATTTCAATGCAATTTCACTTCTCTCTTCTCAAAACCCTAATTTAGACAAGTAGGAACAACTTCATCGCACTCTCGAAACCCTAACCCTGTAAGGTGTCGAGAGAGAAACCTGTCCCCCTTCGATGCAGTTTTGTTTTAAAAGCGCGAAATTTCCCCGTAATTTACCATGCAATGCACATCCCTTTCTAAAATCTACCCCTCGATCGTCTCTAAACCTGGGACATTACAGCCTTTCCCCCTTAAAGAAAACTTCGTCCCGAAGTTGTGGTTGTAATACCTGAAGAGTTCGGGGTATGTTTTCCTCAGGTCTTCTTCCTTTTCCCAGGTGGCTTCCCTCTCGGGATGATGCTTCCATTGTATCTTGCAGTATTTTATAGCTCGATTCCTGAGTTGTTTCCAATTCTCCTCGAGAATCTTTGCTGGCTTCTCGATGTAGGTTAAGTCTGGTTGTAACTCGAGCTCTTCATGTGATACTGGTTCATCTGGGGTCTTTAAACACTTTCTGAGTTGCGACACATGGAATACGTTGTGAACCTGAGATAACCTTCCCGGTAGTTCCAATTCAAAGGCTAACCCTCGGTTTTGACTCAGAATCTTGAAAGGTCCAATATACCTAGGGCTTAGCTTTCCTTTTACTCCAAACCTCTGAAGTCCTTTCATCGGGCTCACCTTAAGATATACCATGTCTCCAACTCGTGGCTCCCATGTTCTTCTTTTCTGATCGGCGTAACTCTTTTGCCGACTTTGGGCTATCTTCAACCTATCTCTGATAATGTCAATTATTTGTTGCTTTTCCTTGACATAATCAGGATTGAATTCTTTGCTTGCTCTGGCTTCATACCAACATATCGGTGATCTACACTTTCTTCCATACAGAGCTTCGAACGGTGCCATCTTGATGCTACTTTGATAGCTGTTGTTGTATGAAAACTCTGCTAATGGTAAATGTTCTTCCCATGATCCTCCGAAGTCTAAGGCACAAGCCCTGAGCATATCCTCTAGGATCTGGTTAGTTCTCTCTGTTTGTCCACCTGTCTGGGGATGATAAGCGGTACTATAGTCCAACTTGGATCCTAAAGCTTCGTGTAGTTGCTTCCAAAATGCTGACGTGAACACGGATCCTCGATCCGACACGATCTTCTTGGGCACTCCATGTTTACTCACGATCTCTTTGATGTAAAGATCGATGAGTTTCTCTCCTTCATCCTGCTGGTTTACCGCTAAGAAGTGTGCACTTTTCGTCAACCGGTCCACGATTACCCATATCATGTCCTTCTTTTTATTGGTCATGGGTAGTCCGGTGATGAAATCCATTCCTATCTCCTCCCATTTCCATTCTGGAATGGGTAAAGGTTGTAACTTCCCTGCCGGACTCTGATGTTCAGCCTTCACTCTTTGGCAGGTGTGGCATTCCGCCACGTATTGAGCTATTTCTCTCTTCATGTTGTTCCACCAGAATAGCTCCTTTAGATCCATGTACATCTTTGTACTACCCGGATGAATGGAATATGGTGTTTGATGGGCTTCCCGGAGTATTACTTCCTTGATTTCAGCAATATCCGGAACACAAATTCTCTTCTGGAACCATAATGATCCCGATTCTCCGCGGTGAAATTCTGATGGTCTTCCTTCATCTATCCTTCTCATCTCCTCCACGATGAATGGATCGTCCAACTGACCCATCATTATCTCATTCTTTAGGTTAACATTTAGCTCATCGGCTACTTGTAAAGCCGATAGTCCTTCATGAGCTTCCTTCTCCCAAAGTTGTATTTGGGCTTGGCTTATTTCCTTCCTCAGTTCGGGTGATATCTCTTGTTCCACTCCTCCGGTGCTCTTCCTACTCAAGGCATCTGCTACAACATTAGCCTTTCCTGGAGTATAATTGATGGTCAAATCATAATCCTTGATTAGTTCAAGCCATCTTTTCTGCCTCATGTTGAGTTCCTTCTGAGTGAAGAAATATTTGAGACTCTTATGATCTGTATAGAGCTCACACTTGGCTCCATAGAGAAAATGTCTCCATGTTTTAAGTGCAAATACGACTGCTGCTAATTCTAGATCATGTGTTGGATAGTTCACTTCATGAGGTCTGAGTTGCCTCGATCCATAAGATATTACCTTCCGATCTTGCATGAGTACGCAACCCAATACATGCTTGGATGCGTCACAGTACACGGTGTAATCCTTGCCAACTTCAGGAACTGCTAACACCGGTGCTGTGGTGAGTTTCTCTTTCAGAGTTTGAAAACTTTTCTCACACTCCTCTGACCACACGAATGGTGTGTTCTTTCTTAACAGCTTCATCATTGCTCCTGCTATCTTGGAGAATCCTTCAATGAATCTCCGATAATATCCTGCCATTCCAAGGAATCCTCGTATTTCCTTGACAGTCTTGGGTGCTTCCCATTCTAGAACTGCTGCTACCTTGCTCGGATTAACAGCTATTCCATCTTTGCTGATGACATGACCAAGAAATTCCACTTGATCCAGCCAAAATTCACACTTACTGAATTTGGCATAGAGCTGATGTTCTCTTAGTGTTTGCAACACTAACCTCAGATGTTCAGCATGTTCTGCTTTATCTTTGGAATAGATCAAGATATCATCAATGAATACGATGAAAAACTTGTCTAGATATGGCATGAAAATCTTATTCATGAGATTCATGAAAATTGCTGGGGCATTGGTTAATCCAAAAGGCACTACAAGGTATTCATGATGTCCATACCTTGAGACAAAGGCAGTTTTCGGAACGTCTTCTTTCTTGATTTTTATCTGGTGATAACCGGATCTTAGATCAATTTTGGAAAAGACTCCCGCGCCTCTAACTTGATCGAATAGATCTTGTATTCTTGGAAGTGGATACTTGTTCTTAATGGTGACGTTGTTCAAATTCCTGTAATCTCCGCACATCCTTCTACCTCCATCTCTTTTATCAACGAAGATCACAGGTGATCCCCATGGTGAAACACTTTCTTGTATAAATCCTTTCTGTTCCAAGTCATCTAATTGCTCCTTATGTTCTTTTAACTCCTTAGGCCCCATCTTATATGGTGCTTTAGCAATCGGAGCTGTTCCTGGAATTAGGTCGATAGTGAATTCTATCTCCCTATCTGGTGGCATACCAGGTAATTCCGTAGGAAACACATCCTGGAATTCATTTACTACGGGTATATCTTCCAATTTCACCTCCTTCATGTTGTTCAGCTGTAGCTCGACTTCTATCTGTGTATGCTTGTCACCTTGGTAGATCATTCTACTTCCATCGGGGCTTTTCAAAGATACCGTCTTGTTCACACAGTCGATCAATGCTCCATTAGCTTCTAACCAGTTCATACCAAGAATGACATCAATGTCCTTCATCGGTAAAATGAACAGGTCCGCGTCAAACGCGCACTTATTGATCATGATGATTTGTTTTTGTTTGGTATGGGTTACTACTATCGTTCCCCCCGCAGGAAGTATGGTTATGGGTGTATCTAACTTAGTGCAACTAATCCCATGTTTGATGATGAATTGCTGAGAAATGAATGATGTAGTTGCACCAGTATCAAAAAGTACTTTGCCAGGATGAGTGAGTATCTGGAGCGCACCTATCACTGCCTGATCGGAGTTAACCACCTCTTCCAGGCTGGTGCAGTTCAGCTTGCCGAAGGGTTTCTTGTTCTTCTAGTTCCCTCCGGTGTTTCCTCCACGGCTACCTCCTTCTCCTGACTGACCTCCTCCATTATTTTTCTTGGGGCAGTCCTTTAGCATGTGCCCCTCCTGGCGACAACCAAAGCATATTATCCTTGGCTTTCTACAATCCTTGGCAAAATGCCCTGGAAGTCCGCAGCTTCGGCAAACCATTGGATTAGCAGTCTGAAACGCTTGGTTCCTCCTGCTATTGTAGTAGTTGCTGTTGTTGTTGTTGTTGTTGTTGTTGTTGTACCTTGGCTTGAAACTCAAGCTGGTGTTGGGCTTGTTCCTAACAAACCTCTTAGGCTCAAACTTGGCCTTTTTCCTCTTCTCTTCTTGCAGCTGTTTAAAGTCATCCTCAAGAGTGATGGCTGCATCCACCAACTCTTGGAATTCCGTCGCTCTCATCATACGGAGCTGTACCTTGAACTGGGGACTTAACCCCCTCAAAAACCTCTTCTTTTTCTTGTCCTCGGGGTTGACTTCATCAACAGCGTACCGGGACAGCTTTGAGAATTCCCTGACATAAGTCAGGATGGCCTTGTCCTTCTGCTCGAGACTTTCAAACTCTCGACGCTTCAGTTCCACAATACTTTCAGGGACATTGGATTCCCTGAACTTCCTCGCAAACTCCTCCCAGGTAAACACTTTTCCAGCCGGGTAAACGGCTACGATGTTGTCCCACCATGATGCGGCAGGTCCACACAATAAATGTGTAGCATAACGGACCTTCTCCTGGTCATTGCAACCAACCGTGTTGAGCTTTCGCTCAGTGTCCATAAGCCAATCTTCCGCGTCCATTGGCTCGGGCACGTATGCGAAAGATATAGGCTTGGTATTCTGGAAGTCTGATAAGGTGACTCCCTGGTTTTCGGGTCTCTCTACCCGGTTCTGTTGCAGCAACTCCTGGAAGAATTTATTCTGCTGCTCCAACGTTATGCGTTGTCTCTCCTCCACCATCTGCATGTACTGAATGAAGTTTTGCTGCGTCATGGGTGGTGGTGGTGGTGGAAACTGATTCCTGGCTGCTTCATCAGCCTCTTCCTTTTGCTTTGCTTCGCGCTCCATGCGCTGCGCTTCGGTCTCCTCTCCTAACACTCCCGACATAACCCCCTAGTTCTGCAACACAAGATGATACTCATAATTACTCCATGCGCAAGTTTTCTGAGCTCAACTTTATGCACAGAACTAGTCACGCAATGGAAATCAAGAAGAAAATCCAAATCATACAAAACATATACCCTGTATATACATACTTAAGTGGTCTTATTACAATACTCAAGTCGATGTGAGTATGCAAACTCACTTATTAAAGTATATGTACAAATTCTACAAATATTACACACTACAATACAAGTGGTACTTGTGTATTGTAGTCCCGCCTTCCTTGGTGGACTCTAATCGATCTTCACTCCCGGTACATCCCAGGCTTCCATCCGGTCGAACGTGTCGTCCTCCTGATAGAACCTGGAACATAAGGTCTCCCCGTAGGCTGGTAGTCAGAATCAGATGATGATCCTAGGGAGAAATCAGTGTTCACAAACTGGTCGTTAAGTGCATCATAGTCCACCAATCGGGTGTACTCCTCTGTAGCTCCACCATAGGTATTTCCAACATTCGTATCCGACTCAATCTGTGTAGGATACCCTCCATCAACTCCTTCATTACTAGGATAACTCTGGTTCTGGGTTGTGGCGTCCTCATTCATCTCTCCGTCATAATACACTGAAGTACTATGAGTTCCCGTATCAGATCCCCAACGCCAACCCGTGGAGTTTTCTATAGGAGTCTCGGAACGCTGATTGTTTCCGGATTCCTCTCCACCCTCATATCCCCCATAGGAACTACCCAGATAGTTCCCAGGTGTAACGGGTGTAGTTTCACGCTCAAGAGGATCAATACTAATGTAGTCACCAGCTGAGTAAACTGGTGTGTGCACCACATTCTCCATGGGTTCTTTCCCCCTAGTCTCCTCCTTGGGTTCAGTAAACTCCACTAGCATCGTATCAATTGCTCCCGTCAAATGATGGTTCAACTGGAAGAGCAATGATAGTAAATTGCGGCTATTATCCATGTATTTTGCAGCTGCTATTGGTTTGCGTTTTGCATATTTGTAGTGGTTGAGCATGGGATCCTCTTCCTCCTGCTTGTGAGGAATGTGGGTGAATTCGGAACCCAAAACCTCTTTCGTCTTATGCTCCCGAATATCAGTGATGGCTCTCATAACGGCTATATGGTAGGCTGTGTTGATAGTTCTGGCTTCTCTTGCTGGCATTACTACGCTCATTCCCAAAGATTCGGGAAGTCGCAGTCCTACCCTACACTTTGCCAATACAGTACCATCGTAGTACACGTATTTCTTTACTTGGATCTGGGGATCACACCCAAATTCAAGTAACATGGCACGTAGAATATCTGCAAGTCCTCCTTCATATTCACTCAGTGTGGAATCCATCACTTTCACGTTTCGTCCCGGACGTGAACTTGCCATTGTTGGCTGTAGAAATAGAAAGATTATAAGATTAGTAATAATACATCATAATAGAGATAATAAAGAATTATCGCACTAAAAGATATGATTGTTGTATTCTCAATTGAATATACACCATATTTTTAGAGAATTCTTTACTAGTCCTATTTGACTCCTAACGTTTGGTCCCATTTACTAGGTTCCAACCTAAGGTCAAAGCTTTTGCTCTGATACCAACTGTGGTGACCCTGCATACCACTGCATGTTGTAGTATGCCAGTCGTTGATATAACATTCACGAAGTACCATTCCGCAAATATTACATCCCTCGGAGTAGTACAGCAGAACATAGCAGGTCCATAACTCATTCATTTAATATTACAAATATCATACACATATCGTCTCGGAGCTCCTCTTGGGTCCTAAGAGGAATACTCCTGGGTTCGAGGCGAACCCAACTTAGCTTACAATATAGATATCTCATTAAGTGGTACATTTATTCTCTCGAGCAGCTAGGTATTAAGTGTTCGGGCTGCTCGACTACTACTACTACTTGATGCTTCTAGGCTGATCTCCTCCGGAAGCCTCCCCGGTTCCGTAGACTATGAGGTAGTCTACGCCTTCAATACCTCCAGAGAGGTCTGGTTCTTCATAGCCGATGATCTCGGCTCCTTCAGGGTTGTCGTAGTCCTCCTCCAGACGATTCAGACAATCTAAGCAAGGGATTTAAGATTGGGATGAGTACGAGCGTACTCAACAAGTTCATTATAAAGAAGAGGTGTTTAATGCACTAGCTACGATATTAGACCAGAAAGTCTAATACCAATGCATGTTTTGATAAACATTTCTTCAAGAGGTTGCTTTTATTTCAAAGAGCTATGTCCGTCAGCCTTCACCGGTTTACTAGAACTTCATGGAGCTCCTTTCCGGCCGCGTTCGCAGTTCCATATCCCGGAACAGGGAGTGACAGGTCACAGTTCTTTACACTCTGCAGAGGTGTGTTGCTTTACCCATAAGAGATCTTAACCTTGGTGCCAACCGGGCAGCTTTCCCGTCCACACTTCCTTTGGTGTGAGGCCCGGTATAAGGTCTAGCCAATCATGTTCCTCCGCTACCTCGAACACCCACCCTTTGTTGCATGCCCCGACCCTGGGTCCTCGCCGGTCCCATTATTCCCACTCACGGGTGGACCCCGACCACGACGACATTTTGGGATCGAACCAAACTCCTTCGCCGGTAGCTGCAACCCATCATAGACCGCAATACCGTGGGGACTTAAGGCTTCCCCAGCCAACCGCTTGCTCTTCGAGCGACAAGTGTCTACGGACTGGGACTTAAGGCTTCCCCAGCCAACCGCTTGCCCTGACAGATACAAGTGTCTACGGTAAAGCGCATCCGTTGATGAACGAGAGGTGGAAACACTTTTGACTACTCCGTCCCACTCCGGATCTTATGGTTAACACGGGTATTACGGCACAATAATCACTGGTGACATTTGTTGTTTAATCCTAGATGGATATAAACCCTTGCAATGGAACCTCCACCATATCAACACAATCCATGGTTCCATTGCCCACCACATAGTCATATTCATAGTTATGAAAGTAGTGGTTTTGGTTTTTATGCAATAGTGATAACCATAGTACTTTGCAAGTAATTTGATAGAAATACTCAAATGACATGAGCAAGTGATGAACTTACCTGAACACTGCAAAGTTTTGCAGTTGGATGGTGTGGACTGACCCTTGTCCTCTGTTTCTGAAAAATAGCATCATTGTCTGATAAGGGCAATGGTTAAAGAAGCAATTATGCATGATTCCAGATTTTAGGGTTTGTTCCCCCCTTCCGATGTCGTTATTATTTCATATAAGAGGTTAATACTAAGAACAATTTGGAGATACTTAATTTAGGGTAAAATACAATCTTGAAATATTGTCAAGATGTTTTTAAAGTCCAATGGCATTAATGGAATTATTTTCTTTATTGAAAATAATATGTGTGATTTAAATCCTTATTTAAATCATCAAATTAAGACTTATACTTATTTGTCTTTAAAAATTCTCTTTGATATTTTATTTGGATAGAGAATTTTATGCTGATCAATTTTCATATTTTTAATTATTTTTTAGAGTCTTTATCAATTTTCTATTTGGTTTCAAAGTTTCTGATTTTTAATGGAATTGTGAAAAGACCAAATTGCCCTTGGGCCCCACCTGTCAGGGTGGCCCAACGGTTTAGGTTGGCCGACACACCTGGTCCGGCCCAACCCACTCACTCTCTCCCTCTCTCTCTCTCGCTCGTGTCCAAACCCTAACCCTAACGAGCTCTGGCGACGCCGTGGTCGCCACCGTCTTCGCCGATATTTTCCGGCCGCATCCGGCCATCGCCGGCGGTGAGATGGGGCGCATCTGCACCGCCACGTGACGGCGCACCAGATCAACGGCGTCGATCTGGTCCTCGCCGCCCCCTTCGCCGGCCCCCATCGCGTTCGCCCGCTCGGTGATGCGGTGCTCACCGGCGCTTCTGGTGTGATGGCGCCGCCGTGGCCTTCGCCGCCGTGGTGCGGGGCGCTGCAGCGCTAGTCGGAGCCTGGCCTGGCCTGGCCGGGTGCTGCCGTGCTCTTGGCGCGCGCCGCCGTGGCCGCCATGGCTGCGCCAGACGTATGCTCGCCCCAGGTACGCGCGCTACCTTTCTCTTTCTCCTGTGCTTGATCTTCTTCCTCCTCCACTAGCTCTGGCCATGGCTTCCTCCTCGTGGAGAGGCTCGCCGTGTCGCTGCCGCCGCTGGCCATGGTTGCCGTGCTTGCTTGCTTGCCGTGTGCATATTGTCGCTCTTCTGCTCGGCTTTGGCCATGGTCGCCATGGCCATGCCGTAGCTTGCGTGCTATCGTGCAGCCCTGCTATGCTATCTATTTCTTGCTTAATTTCCCCTCTGTGGCTCTGTTCTTGTTACTAAGCTCGCCAGATACTCAAGTGTGTTCCTATAGGCTTGCTCATGAGCATCTTGTAATGCTCATGGACTGCTAAATGGCTACTGTCATGCTACAATTAAATCAATTTGCTTGCTTAGTGGCTCTGGTTGTTGTGATGGCTTAGTTATATGTGTGTGCCATCTATGTCTAGCTTGATCCAGTGGTACATCATGTATTTGATGTGCTTCTGGATACAATTCTGATTCATCCATTTGTTTATACGTGAAGCAATTGTTGATTAACCGTGGCCATTTAATTATCTGGTCCATGCTCATTGCCCGGTGATGCTCTAACATGCACCGGCATGCTATAGCAAGCTCTGATGATCATATGATCATCAGCTGCTAGTAAAAGGTGTGGTGCTCCATCTTGTGCCTTACCAGTGCTCAATTTGAGCTGTGTGTGGTTACAGACTAGTGCTGGTGTGTGTAGTGGTTGGCTCAAGCAATTGCTGTTGCTTGCAGTGATGATTCTTGTAAATAGCTTGATTGAGCTAGAGGGATGCCAACAGTGGTTGGGGACCCTAGCTCCTCTTTGAACCCAATCTGGGTAATGATACAATTGCTTGGCTTGGTGGTTTCTCTGTTTTAGTGGTTGAGGTGACCCTGGCAGTAATCATATGCTGCCCTAGGGTAGCTCCCCTCTTATTGGCTTGTTGTGGCTCACTAAATGCTTTCTGGGTGATCCATTTATTGGATTGCCAGTAGCTCTTGATGTTGAAATCAAATAGACAATGATTTGTCTAATGTCTGATGGCCTTAGCTAGCTGTAGGTGCTAAGTGTGTAACTGGGCTAGCTGTGTCTTCATCTCTTGCTGGATTTCTTCAGTTATGCATTGATTTTCATAGCTGCTGTTCCCATTAGATGATTTCCTAGTGGCCTTACTACCTTTGCTTGCACCATATGGCTTAGTAGCCAGATGATGACACAAATTGGGTATCACACCCTTTTGCTTGTGTGTGATTGGTGCATATGCTTATTTATGAACAAAACCATCTGGTTTGTTCATGATGATTTGTATACCTCACTCCAGCTCCAAGAATTTCAGTTGATGTAGAGGATTAGCTGCTGTGTTGATCTTCTGGTTTGGTTGATTTGCTTGCTCTGCTCCTCCTGGTGAGCTTGTGAAGCTTGCTTTGATTCTGTGGGGTTTTAGGCAGGTTGAACAGCTCTGGCTGTTCTTCCTGTTCTTGCTATTCTTGACTGTTCTTGGTGGCTTACCAGAGCAATTCTGTCGATGGCATGGCTAGGGTTTACTGTGGAGACTTTATATGATCTCCACTTCCTTCTCTGGTCGACAACAAGGCCTGGCAGCCTGTGGTGACTCACCAGCTGTGTGTGTGTGGTGTGTTGCATGCACACTGCTGTGTGAGCAGCCTAGCTGTGTGTGTGTGCTGATGCTGTGCACTTGGACTTGGTTCTGACTGTGAGATGGATCAGCTCGGCAGATACTTGATCATATCCTCCCATCACAATTTATTTGCTAACCTGCCAAGTGGCAATGCCACTTGGCATAATGTGTTCTTTGTTGTGTTTGTGTGCAGGGAGCTTGGAGATGATCAAGATGGAACTCAAGTTCATCTTGATCAAGGAATTCATGAAAATCAACAATGTAGTTTAGGTCATTTAAATTCCTTGTAATTTTCCTTTTTCTTTTTGCATTTATTCATTTCATGTAATGTGTTGTAAATTCATAATTCCATTCTGAATATTGTAAAGACAATGTATTATGTGTGTGATTATCAATAAAGCTCAAGTTTTTGCTTAATGAGCTTTATGTAATTGTTGTATTACTTATATTCTTGCTTAATGATAATTGTTTATTAAATTATCTCAAATTTGAATTATGTGATAACCATTTGATGTTTGAATTTGAAATTCAAATTCATATTTGGTTTGAATTCATTCAAACAACTTAACTTGTAATTCAATCATGCAACTTATGATTTCAATGCAATTTCACTTCTCTCTTCTCAAAACCCTAATTTAGACAAGTAGGAACAAGTTCACCGCACTCTCGAAACCCTAACCCTGTAAGGTGTCGAGAGAGAAACCTGTCCCCCTTCGATGCAGTTTTGTTTTAAAAGCGCGAAATTTCCCCGTAATTTACCATGCAATGCACATCCCTTTCTAAAATCTACCCCTCGATCGTCTCTAAACCTGGGACATTACACTGCACCTCCTCTTCTACCAAGGAAAAGTTATTTGAAACCGGTGCCCCAAATAATTTTTTATAGAATTCAGTGATGTAGACCTTCAAATTATCTTCCCCAACAATAGTTCCTTCCTGCTGTTCTAATTGAAATATTTTCTTTCTTCTATGTTTCCCATTTGCAATCAAATGGAAATATCTCGTATTGCTCCCCCCCTTCTTGTATATGTTTAACTTTAGCTCTTTGCGCCCATTTAGACTCTTCCTCTCTTCTTAATTTATTTAGTTTTTCATTCGCATCTTTAAGTGTTTCTCTCTCTAACACCGATAAGCTATTCGTTTCAGCTTTCACATCTAACATCTCAATAATACCCAATAACCTATCCTTTTCTTTCTTGTATCGCCCGCTTTGGTTCTTTGCCCACCCTTTAAGAAATTGTCTGATATGCCTTAGTTTATTCAACCATACATCCATCGGATTCAAACCCACCAAAACTGAATTCCATTCCTTCTCAATCATTTCAAAAAAAACTTCTTGTCACGCCATTCATATGGCTAGCTCAAATAACTTAGACATTTTCAGCACAAATTTTGAAAAAACATGCCAACCAAATCGGTTTGTACTCTAATTCAGATAACTCATCCAACATGGCGTGAACATAAGGGGTCATAGATGTTTCAAGGTTTTTTGGGAGGCATGAGATGAATAAAAGTTTGCTTAAGGGTCATTTAGGTCAAAGAAGTCCAAAATTTTAGCCAAGAAATTATAGCGTATACCAGGGAATTTATATCCCGGTTTAGGTCATGTGTGCGGTGTGCCACACTGGCTATGTTTGTGTGGGTATATCAAAGAAATTTGATTAGCCTGAAAAGTATTTTTATGTGTGGGGCCTATCACATTTTTTTATTAGACGCAACTTCTGTTGAACTGCAAACTTGTACAGTTGTACTCCCTCCGTTTCATAGATTTTGTCGTGATTTTAGTTTAAATTTAAACAAAAAAATTATAGGCCTAATGTACTTTGAAACGAACAATTTTTTTTCCTACTTTGCAAAGATGCAGAAGCCGGGGGCGATTTTGATAGAAATAACTCTTTTCTCAAAGAAAAGCACAAACTGACCCTTTTGTGTGGCGCTCCTCCCACCGGTGCCACACCTCACTGTGTGGCGTCCATGCGAGCGGCGCCACTTATCCATCCGACGTGGCGTGGTCGACGCTGACCAGCCGATGTGGCAGGACGTGTGGCACCGCTCCCACCAACGACACACATTGAAAGTGTGGCGCCGATGCTAAGGGCGCCACACATCCACTTATAATTGCCCAAAACATACTGTAAGACAATTCTCTAGGGACTTAGTAGTTTTGGCGACCCTGTTTATGTGGCGCTGACGTCAAGGGCGCCACACAGTGCAGTGTGGCGCCGACGCCTTGGGCGCCACACAAACAGGATCGCCAAAACGGCTAAGGACTAATCGTCCAGAGCCCCTGGATGTTTTTGACATATAAGTTGACATGTGTGGCGCCGATGCCATGGGCGCCACACCAGTGTGGCGCCGATGCCATGGGCGTCACACATTGACTTGTGCTAAACCATGAAAATTTCTACCATATTTCAACATTTTTTAATACAACATTGCACACAACATGTACGAGGCAACATAGTGGTTCAAATAACACATAAGGTTCGACGACATCAAGGTTCCAATTACAATAAGGTTCGACGACATGAAGGTTCGAGAAGATCAAGGTTCACACAACATAAGTTTGACAACATAATGGTTCGACAACATGAACCTAGCCAAACGGACATCATTGCGTGGCAAAGGATCCCTCCCCCTTCGCCTTCTTTTTCTTAGATTGTTCAGCCAGTTCTTCCTTCTCCCTTATGTCACGAGCCAACTGAACCACCGAGTCGAAGAAATGGTGGCGCTCCTCCATCTTTGAAGTTTCCGCTTGAGCTTTGTCCTCCCTTATGCGCTCAGCACCCTTAGCCACCTCCTCTAGGTGCATCATATTTTCCCTCTCCCTCGCTAGTTGAGCAAGTTGCCAGTTCCTCTGGAAATTTTTCCCTCCATAGACGGTCTCATTCGGCCTGGAGCTTCTCATTCCTCTTCTTCTCGCGTCATAGGTATCCCTCATACTCCCTTTGCATACGGGAACGCTCGGCCATCTTCTTGCCGTGCTCCTCCTTCTCCTTCCTCGCAACTTCTTCCTTCTCCCTCTTCCACACCGTCCTCAGAGCCTCCTCCCAAACAGACTCTCCTTCTCATTTCCCTCCCACGCCCCTTCTTTTTGGTGGGTTGAGTTGCCATAACTGAAAACAAAATTGAAAAAACCAAAGTGAGTCACGGAGTAGGAAAACAAGAAGTACAATACAATTAATATATTGGAGACACATACGGATAAGACCCCGCTAGGTATCCTAGCATACTACCACCCGATGTCCACCATGGCGACCTCTACTAATCCCTACATGAATCCTTGGTTTCCTTGGAGCTTGTCTCCACTGTGATTGATGCCTTGGGGCTTGTTGACTTGGAGCTTGTTGCCTTGGAGCTTGTTGGCTTGGACCTTGTTGCGAAGGAGCTTGTTGCCTTGGAGCTTGTTGCCGTGGGGCTTGTTGGCTTGGAGGTTGATTTGAAGCTTGTTGGCTACTTGATTATTGGCTTGTGCTAGCATCATGCCCTTTGACTTTTTGTCGGATGTACATTTTCTTCTATTGTGCCCCTTACTTTTGCATGATCCACAATTAGTTGGCTCGCGAGCCTCTTGGAATAACTTGTTTCCCGAATGACCCCATCTATCCATATCTCCGTGATACCTCTTTGTCTTTCTTCTTCCACGTTTGATGACGCGTAGAGCACACGCCCATTGGGAACCCCAAGTGGAAGGTGTGATGCGTACAGCAGCAAGTTTCCCTTAGTAAGAAACCAAGGTTTATCAAACCAGTAGGAGTCAAGGGCCACGTGAAGGTCGTTCGTGACGGAGTGTAGTGCGGCGCAACACCAGGGATTCCGGCGCCAACGTGGAACCTGCACAACACAATCAAAATACTTTGCCCCAACATAATAGTGAGGTTGTCAATCTCACCGGCTTGCTGTAAACAAAGGATTACACGTATGGTGTGGAAAATGATGTTTGTTTGCAAAGAACAGTAAAGAACAATGATTGCAGTAGATTGTATTCAGATGAAAAAGAATGGGCCGGGGTCCATAGTTCACTAGTGGTGTCTCTCCAATAAGATAAATAGCATGTTGGGTGAACAAATTACAGTTGGGCAATTGACAAATAGAGAGGGCATAACAATGCACATACATATCATGATGACTACTATGAGATTTACTTAGGGCATTACGACAAAGTACATAGACCGCTATCAAGCATGCATCTATGCCTAAAAAGTCCACCTTCGGGTTAGCATCCGCACCCCTTCCAGTATTAAGTTGCAAACAACAGACAATTGCATTAAGTATGGTGCATAATGTAATCAACACAAACACTAGTAGAAAACCTCTCATCCATCTAAGCCTTTAGTACCGGTTCCCTTACGAACCGGTACGAAAGACGTTATTAATACCGGTTCCAGGGGTGGGACATTTATACCGGTTCGTTATGGACCTTTAATACCGGTTCGTGTTACGAACCGGTATTAAAGGGTTTCTACCCAGTTTCCAGGTGGTGGTGGGGCCAAGGCTGCACCTTTAGTACTGGTTCATGTAAGGAACCGGTACTAAAGGGTCCATGCCATATATCAGCGCGCGGCGCGCGCCCGAGCTCCCTGCATATCTCATTTCCTTCTCATCCTCTCTCACATTTCCAAATATTTTGCACCTCTCACACTCCAATAATTTTCATTTTTCTCCACCATTTTAACAAGATTAACGGCATACATCTATCCAGGGTTAGCAATATCATCCTTCCTTCCGGCGTTTCTAATTTAGCTCATTTCTTTGGTAGTTTTAACTCGTACTATTTTTCTAGTGCAAGCAAGGTGTTCGATGAAATGTCTAAGTTAGTGATTTTTTTTATGTGCAATTTGAGCTGAAATTATGGTATGTTTTGTAGGTTTTAATTAGTATCATCCCCGTCCTTACCGCCGTCGATCGCCAGCGTCGTCCCCTAGCCGGCACGGTACCACCTCGGTGAGCCCCTCTTCTTTTTTATAAAAACAATTCGTTTTATGTGATGAACTTGAATATTAATTAAGTTGGTCACTCATATATCCATGATGTTGTGTATTTAATGATTTTTGATATACATATAAAATGCAGATGAGTTGACAATGGATGTACGGTGACCGGTGCCATCCCAAGTTCATTAATGGCATGCATTATTTTCTCAACGTGGCTGAGGCAAACAGGCGGTCGAATGGTTTCATGTATTGTCCATGTAGTTCCTGTAAGAATATGAAGGATTACTCTACCTCGAAGACCCTTCACGTCCACCTGCTGGAGAACGGTTTCATGCCCAGCTATAATTGTTGGACCAAGCACGGAGAAAGAGGGGTTATATTGGAAGACAACGAAGAATAAGAGGATAGTGACAACTATCCCTTATTCACTGAAGACAGTGATAGTAGAATGGGGGAAGACGAAGCTGAAGAAGAGCCCATTTTCGATGAGCCGATTTTTGATGACCCGGATGACGAATTGGGTCGGGCCATTCTTGATGCGAAGATGAACTGCGGAAATGAAAAGGAGAGGTTGAAGTTGGAGAAAATGTTAGAGGATCACAAGAAACTGTTGTACCCAAATTGCGAAAATGGTCAGAAAAAGCTGGGTACCACGCTGGAATTGCTGCAGTGGAAGGCAGAGAATGGTACTTCTGACAAGGGATTTGAAAAGTTGCTGAAAATAATAAAGAAGATGCTTCCAGGGGAGAACGTGTTGCCCTCTAGCACGTACGAAGCAAAGAAGGTTGTCTGCCCTCTAGGATTAGAGGTGCAGAAGATACATGCATGCATCAATGACTGCATCCTCTACCGCGGCCAGTACGAGACTATGAATGCATGCCCGGTATGTAGTGCATTGTGGTCTAAGATCAGCGAGATGACCCTGGCGATGTTGAGGGTGAGTCCACCCCAGTGAAGAGGGTTCTGCGAAGGTCATGTGGTATGCTCCTATAATACCACGGTTGAAACGTTTGTTCCGAACAAAGAGCATGCCAAGTTGTTGCGATGGCACAAAGAGGACCGTAAGAAAGATGTGATCTTGAGACACCCCGCCGACGGGTCGCACTGGAGAAAAATAGACAGAGAGTTCAAGTCAAATTCAGATGACTAAATGAACTTAATATATGGTCTAAGTACATATGTCTATAATCCTTTCGGGGAGCAGTAGCTCACCATAGCACCTGGCCAGTGACTCTATGTATCTATAACCTTCCTCCTTGGTTGTGCATGAAGCGGAAGTTCATTATGATGCCAGTGCTCATCCAGGGCCCGAAGCAACCCGGCAACGACATTGATGTGTACCTGAGGCCATTGGTTGAAGAACTTTTAGAGTTGTGGCGTGACGAAGGTGTACCTGTGTGGGATGAGCACGAACAAAAGGAATTTAACCTACGAGCGTTGTTATTTGTAACCATCAATGATTGGCCTGCTCTTGGTAACATTTCAGGGCAGCCAAACAAGGGATACAATGCATGCACACACTGTTTAGGTGAGATCGACATTAATTATTTGGGAAACAAGAATGTGTACACGGGGCATCGTCGATTTCTTCCAAAACAACATCACGTAAGAAAGAGAGGAAAGCATTTCGGAGGTGAGGCAGATAACCGAACGAAGCCTACCCGCCCTACTGAGGAAGTTATATATGATATGGTCAAGGATTTAAAAGTGATCTTTGGAAAGGGTCCCGGCGGACAATCTGTTCCGCATGATGCTGACGGACACGTACCCATGTGGAAGAAGAAGTCGATATTTTGGGAGCTACCCTACTGGAAATTCTTAGAGGTTCACTCTGCAATCGACGTGATGCACGTGACGAAAAATCTTTGCGTGAACCTGCTAAACTTCTTGGGCGTGTATGGGAAGACAAAAGATACACCGGATGCACGGCAGGACCAGCAAAGTATCCACGAAGGAAACAACCTGAATCCAGAGAAGTATCAAGGTCCCGCCAGCCTACGCTCTTACCAAAGAGGAGAAGGAGATCTTTTTTGAAGTCCTGAGTAGCATCAAGGTCCCGTCTGGCTTCTCGTCGAATATAAAGGGAATAATAAACATGTCGGAGAAAAAGTTTCAAAACCTAAAGTCTCATGACTGCCACGTGATTATGACACAATTACTTCCGGTTGCATTGAGGGGGCTTCTGCCGGAAAATGTTCGAGTACCCATTGTGAAGCTATGTGCGTTCCTCAATGCAATTTCTCAGAAGGTGATCAATCCACTTACTCTACAAAATTTACAGAAGGATGTGGTCCAATGTCTAGTCAGCTTCGAGTTGGTGTTCCCACCATCCTTCTTCAATATTATGACACATCTCCTAGTTCACCTGGTCGAAGAGATTGGCGTTCTCGGTCCTGTATTTCTACACAACATGTTCCCCTTTGAGAGATTCATGGGAGTCTTAAAGAAGTACGTTCATAACCGTGCTAGGCCAGAAGGAAGCATCTCCAAGGGCTATGGAACAGAGGAGGTCATTGAGTTTTGTGTTGACTTTATTCCTGACCTTAAGCCGATCGGTGTTCCTGAATCGCGCTATGAGGGGAGACTGCGTGGAAAAGGCACGCTAGAAAAGAAATCAGCAACGTGTATGGACGGACATTCTTTCACTCAAGCACACTACACAGTTCTACATAATTCCATCTTGGTGGCTCCGTACAAAGAGGAACACAAGGATATCTTACGCTCTAAGTACCCGGAGCAACGTGAAGATTGGATTGATGGAGAACACATGAAGACTTTCGGCGGTTGGTTGCAAACACGTCTCATGAATGTCACCGATGACGAGCAGCTGTACTTGTTGGCCAAGCAACCATCTTCTACTATATCGACTTTTCAAGGGTACGAGATTAATGGGAACACATTTTACACTTTCGCCCAAGACAAAAAGAGCACCAACCAAAACAGTGGTGTCCGCTTTGATGCAGAAGATGGCAATAGGAACAAGGTCACATATTATGGGTACATAGAGGAGATATGGGAACTTGACTATGGACCTAATTTCAAGGTCCCTTTGTTCCGGTGCAAATGGTTCAACCTGAAAGATGGGGTACAGGTAGACCCGCAGTACGGAATGACTACAGTGGATTTCAAGAATCTAGGGTACGACACCGAACCATTCGTCCTAGCCAGTGAAGTGGCTCAGGTTTTTTATGTGAAGGATATGTCTAGCATACTGAAAAAAAAGAAAAGAAAGGCAAGAGGACACATCATACGATGAGCCAAAGCGGCACATAGTTCTTTCAGGAAAAAGAAACATCGTGGGAGTAGAGGACAAGACAGACATGTCAGAAGATTATAATAAGTTTGACGATATTCCACCCTTCAAGGTAAAAATTGACCCAAGCATCATCTTAAACAATGAAGATTGTCCATGGTTGCGTCGCAGTAAGAAGAAAGGGAAACGGACGAAGAAAACTCAGAAGACTAGCTAGCTACATATAGGGATCATAACTTGTGTATCTCAATATGGAAATCACTTTTGTGTAATGATGTTACTGTATGTAAGATATTAACAATGGAGATGGTTGGCTTGTTTTACTAGTTAAGTAGCTTTCACGGGCTTGCAGGGAAATTTTTCCGAGGCGGAACTTCCGAATATGCCATATATAGGGCATGTGCACCAAGGGCATATTCGAGAAGTTCCGCCACGGGAGATTTCCCAACCCTTTCCCCAACATTGTTAGAGGAGATGGAGTCTTCCACGGGCTTGCAGGAACAAATTTTCGAGGCGGAACTTCCGAAGATGCCATAGGGCGTGTGCACCAAGGGCATCTTCGACAAGTTCCGCCACGGGAGATTTCCCAACCCTTTCCCCAACATTGTTAGAGGAGATCGATGGAGTCTTCCACGGGCTTGCAGGGAAATTTTTCCGAGGCGGAACTTCCGAAGATGCCATAGGGCGTGTGCACCAAGGCAGTGGCGGACGCAGGAAGAAAACAGAGGGTGGGCACACTAAATTTTTTTTTTGGCCATCCCCTAATTGTGATAAAAAATTGCCAAAT
This sequence comes from Lolium perenne, assembly GCF_019359855.2. Lineage (NCBI taxonomy): Eukaryota > Viridiplantae > Streptophyta > Magnoliopsida > Poales > Poaceae > Lolium > Lolium perenne. Next base: position 312,676,487 of record NC_067245.2, read on the forward strand.
ATAAAATATATTTAGTTAAAGTGTCGATTTTTACTTTTGATCTTTGTGGTTGGGAAAGCATGTTCATATGGTTGGCATGGGCTTTTTCAATATATGCTCTCCGATCATCATTTGGAGCATTAACATCATACTTTAAAATAGGAACCCTTTCCCTAGACCGTATTACTTTTCATTTCCACAATTATTATAAACAAAAACCATCAAATTCTAGTCTACGCACTAGTATAATCAATTTTAAGAGTGAAACAAACTACACTGAATAGACAAACTACAGACAATATGGGCAGTTTTCAGTTTCACGCAAACTGCAGAGAAATCGAACTTCAGAGTTCAGACTACAGAGCGCAATAAGACCAAACTACTGGCAGGCAGTAGTGCAGCGGCTGAGCGGCGGAAGGAGCTGGCCAGCTGGGGTCTGGGGAGGGCAGACACCGACGGGCGGCGGGCTGGCGGCCGAGCATGATGGCGATCTGCGACTCTGCGTCCGCCACTGACAGAGGCACCAAGCCACCGACATGAAGGGGATGGGAAGGCGAGGACGCCGGCGGCCGTAGTCGGGGTTGGTAAGGCGAGGTGGTCGACCGCCGACGGCCGGCGTGGGGAAGGTGGATGCGGCGGCGGCGGGTCTGGGGTAGGGCCGCGGTTGTCGAGTCGATATCTCGAGGGACTGGGGCGGCACTGCGGCAGGGAGGGGTCGAGTCGAGCTCTGGAAAGACTGGAACCGCTCTCTCGTTGACCACAAAGCAGCCTTATTGAGCTTTTTTCTAAATTCAGATTACGGGTATGTAGAATTTTTCCTGGAATTCTGGGTGGGCCACGGCCCCACCGGCCCACCCGCTGCGTACGCCCATGCACCAAGGGCATCTTCGACAAGTTCCGCCACGGGAGATTTCCCAACCCTTTCCTCCATCCATGGTGATGAAACTCTCCATCCATGTTGGCTTGTTGAGCTGCTTCCCATGGTGTATCGATGCTCCTTTTATAGGCACGGGCGCCGCTTCTACTTTGTCTTCTTCTTCCTCCGACAGGGCGTCGTGCGCTACATACTTTAGCTCATCGAGCAGAGCGTCCTTATCCCGCCGACAGCTTTAGTACCGGTTGCACCCACCAACCGGTACTAAAGGTTACCCACGCGTCCTTATCCCACCGACAGGGCGTCGTGCGCTACATACTTTACCTCATCGAGCAGGGCGTCCTTATCCTGCCGACAGCTTTAGTACCGGTTGCACCCACCAACCGGTACTAAAGGTTACCCACGCGTCCTTATCCCACCGACAGGGCGTCGTGCGCTACATACTTTATCTCATCGAGCAGGGCGTCCTTATCCTGCCGACAGCTTTAGTACCGGTTGCACCCACCAACCGGTACTAAAGGTTACCCACGCGTCCTTATCCCACCGACAGGGCGTCGTGCGCTACATACTTTATCTCATCGAGCAGGGCGTCCTTATCCTGCCGACAGCTTTAGTACCGGTTGCACCCACCAACCGGTACTAAAGGTTTGCCTCTGTCTTCCCGCCTATTTTCTTCCCGCGCTTTCCACCGGTTCCCGCACCTGTCTTCCCGCCATTTTTTCACTATATATATGTAGGCTTGGCCACCATTTACATATCACATCTAGACTCATATCTGTGGTGGCGCGGCCGGACTCTCCAGGGCGTCATGGCCTACCGTGGCCCCCGCCTGCGCTACCCTCAGTCCAAGCCCACGCGTGCTCACCCGCCGACGTTCGAGTACCGCGACCCCGATGCCAGCGACGATGATGACGGCGACTACGACGACTACAGTGGCGACTAATACAGGGCTAGGCACGAGTATGACTGAATGACTCCAACAATAGAATTTGGCCATGTATCTTTAATTTTCAGTTAAGCTATGTACTTTTAATTCGAGTTCACTCGTAATAAATTTTTATTCCCGCCCTTTCTTTCCCGCCTTTTTTCTCCCACGCGCGGCGTCGTGGCGGGAGTAAAGAAAACAAATAGAAAAGAAATATAAAAGAAAAGGAAAGAAAAGAAATAGAAAATAAAAAGAAAAGCAATAGAAAATAATAAAAAGAAGAGAAATAGAAAATAAAAGAAAAAGAAACAGAAAAGTAAAAAAAGAAACAGAAAAGTAAAAAAGAAACAGAAAAGAAAAAAAGAAATAGAAAAGAAAAGGAAAGAAATGAAATGAAATAGAAAAGAAAAAGAAAAGCAATAGAAAACAATAAAAAGAAAAAAATAGAAAATAAAAGAAAAAGAAACAGAAAAGTAAAAAGAAACAGAAAAGAAAAAAATAAATAGAAAAGAAAAGGAAAGAAAAGAAATAGAAAAGCAATAGAAAATAATAAAAAGAAAAGAAATAGAAAATAAAAGAAAAAGAAACAGAAACAGAAAAGTAAAAAAGAAACAGAAAAGTAAAAAAGAAACAGAAAAGATAAAAAGAAAAAGAAAAACTAAAAAAAAGATTTGGTACCGGTTGGTGCCACCAACCGGTACCAAAGACCTTTCTAAAAAAAAGATTTGGTACCGGTTGGTGCCACCAACCGGTACCAAAGGCCCTCTCCCCTGTGTTATCACTTAGGCTCGTGGCAAAACTTTGCCAAATTCAACAGCTCCTCCGCGCGCAGACAGGCCCGAGCTCGCCGTCGCCATCGCCGAAGCTCCACGCGCCGCCGCCGTCGTCGTTGCCCGCAGCAGCGGCCACCGTCGCGCGCAGCAACAAAGGCCGGGTCGCCGTCGTCGCCGCGTCGCCCGCCGCTCTCCACCTCTCCCCGCGCCGGCAACCGAGGTGAGCACCCCCTCCTCTCCCTCTCCTCGCCTCGCCTCCCTCGCGTCGCCTCCTCGGCCGCCGCGCGCTCGCCGGGAGGAGCCCGCGCGTGCGCCGATCGCCGCGCCGCGGTCGCCGCCGGCCTCCTCACGCACGCCCGCAGCGTGCTCGACGAAATGCCGCGCCGCCGCCTCTCTTACAGGTCGGTGCGGCCCGGCGCGGCGTTCGCCGTGGTCGACCTCGCCCGCCTTTGCTCCGTGCGGGTCACCCGGGGACCGCCCGCCACCGCGTGGGTGGACTCCGGCGCGACGCTCAGGGAGCTCTACCACGCCGTCGGGAGGGCCAGCGACCGTCTCGCGTTCCCGGTGGGCCTGTGCCCGAAGGTGGGCGTTGGCGGGCACCTCAGCGGCGGCGGCTTCGGCATGCTCCTTCGCAAGCACGGCCTCGCCGCCGACCACGTCGTGGATGTCGTGCTGGTAGATGCCAAGGGGCGGCTCCTGGACAGGACCTCCATGGGGCGCGACGTCTTCTGGGCCATCCGTGGCGGCGGCGGTGGAGGGAGCTTCGGCATCGTGCTGTCGTGGAAGGTGAAGCTCGTGCCCGTGCCGCCGACGGTTACGGTGTTCACCATTGCCAAGTCCGTCGAGGAGGGCGCCGTAGACATCCTTGCCAAGTGGACAGGTGGCCAGCTTCCAGTCCCTGTACCTGGGCACCTGCGACGCGGGCTGGCTGGGACGATGACGACGGTGTTGGCGGGGCGGCAGAGTTGGTTGCGGAGGCGCTGCATGACTGACGAGAACGAAGCGCACATGCGCGCGCTCGCGTGTTTGTTGCCGGCGTGTTCATTATGATGCAGGCGCTACGAGTGTACGAGTGTCGCGGTAGGCGGTGATGATGGCATCGCGGCGCGTGATGGCGTCGCGGTAGGCGGTGTTCTCGTTCTTAGTTTGCTACATTTTTAGCAGGAATCTGACATTATCTTAAGCCCCTTAATTAATTTCAAGTCATTGTTCAAGATTTCTTGTTCTTATGCTAGATGGCTATTCAAATAACTAGAATGGAAAATGGGCAAATCGCAAACGAGCAGCAATATGATGCCATTGCATTATCACTAGGTGTTCCGGCACTCTATGGTTTCGCTATTAATCGGTATACATAGAGAGAAGAGCGAGAGGAGGAGCGCCGAGTGTTAGGGTTAGGGTCCGTAGCGGTGCCGAGTCCGTGGCGGTGCCGCCGTGACATAGAGAGAAGAGCGAGAGGAGGAGCGCCGAGTGTTAGGGTTAGGGTCTGTAGCGGTGCCGAGTCCGTGGCGGTGCCGCCGCGACATAGAGAGAAGAGCGAGAGGAGGAGGGGGAACACCGTGTCCGTGGCCGTGGCGGTCCGTTAGGTTTTTTTTGCTTTCTTCATTTCAATTGTTATCCATCTAGCAATCTGTTATATGATCATGACATGATGAATGAAATACAATTGCTTTCTTAATTTTGTAGTGACATTGAGGTATGGAGGACGGCACCTTCATCCGAGATGAGGAGGGGGAAGAAGCGGTGCAGAAATTGATCTATGAGAGTGCCCGTGGTCCGGAACCCGACGATGGAGATGACAACGAGTTCCAAGACTTTCTGAATGATTTTGGCGAGGGACTTGAGTCTGAACAAGTTAGAAAAGACAATGAAGTGTCCATCACAAACTCCGGCGAGGTGTATATCTATGTATCAATTAGTCTGTGTTCATCCCTAGATGCATTCATTTATTTGTATTGCACTTATTAACGAATTTTTTTTTCTTTTAGCCTTCTGGATCATCGAGCAAGTCTGTTAGAACAAAACGAGGCCCGACGCGGTTGCTAAAGGGCGAGGGCAGGTTAGCCCTCACGGCATTCAAGGATAATGGTGAACCAGAGCATCCCAAGGAGTTTTGCCGCAAATTTACAAGTCAAGCCGGAGTTATTGTTAGGGACCATGTACCGATCAGCATTCAAGAGTGGCATAAGCCGAAGAACCCGGAGAGTGGTGCTAGTTATGTCAAAGACGCGATGAAAAAATTTCTTTGGGACACGCTACTGACAAAGTTAAGCCTACCGGAAGACATGACGGAAGGCCAGAAGAATAAAGTCAAGGAATGGACATTGAAGAAGATGGCCACACAATTCCAGAGCTTCAAGAAAAATTTATGGGACAAATATAAGAATGAAGATCCAGTATTCGATGATAATCTAGTGAAGATAAAAGATCACTGGGCCGCATTTAAGGAGTATAAGAAATCGTCTACTTTTGTGTCCCGATCGAAGAAAAATACCGAAAATGCTTCAAAGAAGAAACTTCCGCATCATTTGGGGTCAGGTGGCTACAAGAGTGCCATTCCGAAGTGGACATCGTTTGAGAATAAACTGATGGATGATGAAATCACTCCACAGACATGGGACTGGCCCGAACGGTCCAAGTTCTGGTTGTTCGCTCATGGGGCAGGGTTGGACCCAAAGACAGGGTTGATCGTTGCGAAGGGAAAATGGAAGGAAAAAATTGAGGCAATTGTACCGAAGCTTGTAGATGCAATTGAAAAGGTCAGAAAGGGAGAGTACATTCCCGATCGAGAGAATGACGAGCTGACACTCGCTCTGGGGAACCCTGAACATGTTGGACGGGTACGAGCTCGCCCAGGTCTCACCATGAAGGAAGCGTGGCCGGACAGCGCTGACACTTATAGAAGCCGTTCGCGAAAGAAGAAGAAGGACGCCGACATTGTAACGGAATTGTTAACTAGGGTGGAGGCTCTTGAGAGAAATCAGAGGTCACCTGATCAGCCGCTGTTTCTACAGGATCCACAAGCCGATGTTGCCCCATCTCAGCGAAGAAGCAGTGTCGGTTCCCCGCATCTTGACAGATGTGGAGGAAGCTACCCCGTGGATTATGTCACGGAGAAGACAGATTTCGAGCTACATATGTTATTCAGGACCGCGTCCGTTAAGGTGGAGGTCGGCTATGTGTACCCAAGTGAAGATGGAGCAATGCACCATCATATGCCCATTCCACCTGGCTGTGTTCGTGTCGGGGTGGATGAAGTTGTTCCGGGTTTTGAAACAGTGGAGCTTGATATTCCTAGAGGTGAAGATGAGAGGACACTGGCCGATGTCAAGCACGGTTTCGCCCTATGGCCGAAGAAGTACGTCGTCCTTTTGCAAAGGCCACCGACTCCTACACATGAGCAGCAAATGCCATCGACTCCTCCTGGTGGCAGTCCTGGTGAGCAGCCAAGTCCACACCTACCTGAGAGGGACCCCAGCGTGAGTCCACCATCTCAAGATCCTCCGCGTAAGACAGCGTCCGTTAAGCGGAACGGTACGCCGCCTAGGAAGAAATCTAGAAAGGAGAAACAAATGCCGCCTACTGAGAAGTTACCTTGGGAAAAAACTCCAGAGGAAAACGCGGAGGCCGTTCAGGCCGAGTTGAAGAAATTTTTTGCACCGAAAGTGCCAGAGATACCTTTCGAGAAGACACTAGATCCGGTGAAAGTTGTGCGTGCCGTTGACAATCTATATGACCCTGTACCATCGCCGCCATCTGACTATGCGCGTTCTATTGAAAGGTCGTATGACAAGATGATCGAGGCGACAAAACCCGTTAAATCGGGTATCAGGAAGATAAAAGGGATACACCAAGTCTACCAGCTCGGACAACAACCCGTTCAATCGGTCGCCCCTCTCAAGGTGTTTGACGGGAATACCGTTCAAAGTTCTCGACAAGACGCAACTGATTACGCCTTCGCTGAACGAGCATATCAATTTGTTCAAGGGAAAGATTTGGTCGAGAATCTCAGGAAGGTACCAACATGTATGCGTAACTTGCATTCGTGGTACCTTAATGCCTCAAAGGAAGGGATCGAGACTATCATGGTGCGAGTTAGGGAAGAGCACTACTTCCAGGAGTACTGTGTGAACGTTGACTTCGCCGAACTCTTTCAGTTATACAATCTCCGGGCCCTCGACAAATCAATCATCGCTTTGCTATTGTCTGTAAGTGATTTATTTATTTAATTTGAGAAGTCTTTAGCTCAGCTCGTTCATTGTCTGCAGATTATAATCTTTTGTGCGCTATATTATGCAGATCGAAGATGCTCGAATGCAAAAGGGACGAAATCACAGACATTGGGTTCATTGACCCGCACACAATGCATGTTAAAACCATAGAGAATCCCCTCTATAACAAGGATACACCGCAGACTTTGCTAAGGTTTTTGAAGCGACAACGTGACAAAAAGCTAATAATTTGGCCTTACAACTTCGAGTGAGTCTTACTGTCTTATAACACATTATATTTTGCTCACCGTTTGTCAAAATTTTAACTAATGACTTATATATATGACACTACATATTGAAACGTGCGTAGGTTTCACTTTATTCTTCTCGTCATCAATATGGAAATTGGAGAAGTTGAAGTCTTTGACTCACTAAGCAAAAAATCGGAACTATACGTGTCTTGTTTTTTAATGCTCAGAAGGTAATTTTAATTCTTATCAGTTTGTTTCGTTAATTTCCTGCTTTGAACTAATCGATGACTCTTTTATGCATTTTCTTTTGTCAAGCAGCGTATGGCAAACTTTCATCAAGGAAGATACGTCCCGTGAATGGACACCGAAGCTGCGATGGCGTGCGAAAGTAAGTAGTACTACCTAGGTCCACACACCTTTTAATTATCATACTTGACTATTGTTTGATTGAATTATATTCTTGTAAAGAAATGCCCGCAACAACCACAAGGGACCGATCTCTGTGGATTCTTCGTTTGCGAGTACATCCGCAGAATTGTCAGCGAGAGAACGAACAATGAAAGAAATAAAGAGGTACAAAAACAATCTTCACAAATTTGTTTTCTTATCATAAGTTGTGCTGAGTTTCAGTAATAGTTGTTTCATGTATTCATTTGTATCTTATTCTTTTATAGTTGGCAAGAAAGCGGAACAAGCTCTCAATCGATGACCGCTTCATAGCAATAGGCGAGGAATTGGCGGGATTTTTCCTTCGGGACGTCATACGACCATTCGCAGAGTACCACTATGAATGAAGATGTACATGTTACATATATAGTTGACTCGAAGAGTACCACTATGCTACATGTAATAGACATATATAGAGTACGCCTCGGAGAGTACCACTATGCATGAAGATCGATCTTCATGCATAGTGCTACTTAATTTGCGATCTTATGCAATTACATGTGTGTTATATTATATGCACCAACTTGCTATGCATCATCTTGATCTTCATGTACTACCTAAACCCAAACGCGTTTCTGGTGCATCGACGCGATATGAAACAAACCGATATCCCTAAACCCCTCCAAAAACCCTAAAAATCCAATTCTCTGCCGCGGCAGAGATTTGGGCAAATTCCCTGCCGCGAGTGGGAACCTTTGGTACCTGTTCGTATTACCAACCGGTACCAAAGCTCCTTGGCCCTGAGCTCTCCTGGTGGCCCACGTGGAGGCCCCTTTTATACCGGTTCGTAAGCAACCGGTACGAAAGGGGGGGCCTTTAGTGCCGGATAATTAATACCGGTTTCTCAACCGGTACTAATGCCCCTCTGGAACCGGTATAGATGAGCGTTTTTCTACCAGTGAAATATCCTTAGACAAAGCATCGATGTTTTATCCCTAGTGGCAACAGCACATCCACAAGCTTAGAACTTTCTGTCACTGTCCCAGATTCAATGGAGGCATGAACCCACTATCGAGCATAAATACTCCCTCTTGGAGTTACAAGTATCAACTTGGCCAGAGCCTCTACTAGCAACGGAGAGCATGCAAGAACATAAACAACACATATATGATAGATTGATAATCAACTTGACGTAGTATTCCATATTCATCGGATCCCAACAAACACAACATGTAGCATTACAAATAGATGATCTTGATCATGATAGGCAGCTCACAAGATCTAACATGATAGCACAAGAGGAGAAGACAACCATCTAGCTACTGCTATGGACCCATAGTCCAAGGATGAACTACTCACACATCAAACCGGAGGCGATCATTGTGATGAAGAGTCCTCCGGGAGATGATTCCCCTCTCCGGCAGGGTGCCGGAGGCGATCTCCTGAATCCCCCGAGATGGGATTGGCGGCGGTGGTGTCTCTGGAACCCATACAACCTAGCAATACCATTTCTCCTACTTCAACAAACCCTAACATCCAACCAAATCCACATCCACCCTCAAATCAACCTAGGGTTTCACATCTAGGGTTTCACATGTAGATCCAACCAAATACATCAAATCATTGGATGAAAAAGAAGGGGAATGGAGGAGATTACCTCAAGGAACGGATTGGGAACGATCTACACAAATAGATCTGATGAAATCCAAGAGATTTGGGTAGAGATTTGAGGGGGAGAGAGAGAGAGTCCCGCTTCTTCTTCACCGACCGAAACAGAGAGAGGATAATGACTGGGTCGGGCTAGGGCGGGCTCGCGTGGCCACACATAAGTGGATGCGTGGCGCCCTTGGCATCGGTGCCACACTTTCAATGTGTGACGCCGATGGGAGCGGCGCCACACGTCTTGCCACGTCGGCTGGTCAGCGTCGACCACGCCACGTCGAATGGATGAGTGCCGCCGCTCGCATGGACGCCACACAGTGAGGTGTGGCACCGATAGGAGGGACACAACACAAAAGGGTTAGATGAGTGAAATAGTTTGACCAGTGGCTCAGTCTGCGTTTTTTTTTTTCCAGAAAAAATTATTTTTGTCAAAATCGCCGAATCTGAGGCACCATGCTACGTCTTGTCGACCGTCACCGCTTTATACCGAGGAAAGACAAGGATGAGAGAGCGTGCTACACGAGCATCCTCCACTCCTCGCTCTCTCCATTATTGGCGGTTGCCACAGCCACCATCCGTCATGGAAAAGCTGCTCACCGTAGTGCTTGCTTCAAGCCTTCTTCTCTTAGCCACTCTTGCAGGCCATGCCTCCTCTAGATCTTTTCTTCACCCCTCCGCTCTTGACACTCAACGAGGACATGTTCTAGGTCGCAAGGGCAGAGAGGAACCGGCATACCCTCATTACCGGCGTGAAGGCGAGCTCAAGGAGCAGCATGAGGTCAGTTCATATTTCCTCCAAAAAAAATTCAGTGTCGCGAAAAACAGAGTTTCTTCTGCACTTTGTGCAAAGACTCTTGACTCTTGAGGCTCAACAGTCAACAGCTGAAGCTGTTACTGTCTCTGTACACACAATTGTTTGTTCAGTTCTTCCCAGAAGAAAATAGTATCATTTCTCATGATTAATTAATATCTTAGGCAAATGCACATGAGAAGAAAAATTAAGGAGAATGTGATTTGATTTGTAGTTCGTGAACTGTGCATGTCCAGGTAGCAGCGATGGAAGTGAAGATCGATGCGGAGAGAAAGGACGGAGGGGGAGAGGAGGAAGATGAGGACGCCGGAGCCGTCACGGAAGGGCTGATCTCCAGCGAGGACTACAGCGGGGTGGCCATGCACGACCGCAGCTCCCCGCCGGCGCACAAGAAGAAGAAGCATCCATAGGCCGTCTTTGGGTGTTCAGTTCGTGTACAATCAATCCTCTTATCTACTGTAGTGTCCTGGTCTCCCGCCCTCTGTATCTTCCGTCACTGCACTGTTGTTGCTGTTGTGCCCTTTACCACAACCAAAAGGCAGACATAATCAAGTCCATGAATGATCTTATTATCACAAAGAAATTCATGATTGATCTGCATGACTCCGGTCTGCGGAGGCATTTGCTTCTAATCTATTAGACGAGTAGTAGAACAACGTAGCACGCAGCCACGCACGCCAGACACGGACATTCCATTACGCCACGGTGCGTGTTTGTCCTGGGAGTACTTCGGCACATTTTTGTTTTTTGACAGTCGGAGTACTTAGTGTACTTTGGCACTTGATAATGTGGTACTAGCATTTTTTAGAAGTAGTTAAATGTTTCCGAAAAATATTCCTGAATTGTGTTCGCAACATTGACATAGTGTTGCTCACAGAAATCGGTGGTTGTTGCTCCTGTTAATATACACATCGGTTTTGGTTAAATCTTTCCAGGGAAGTTCACCATATCCTACTCCACCTCATTTTAAGAATTCAGATTTCTTTTTCGTGATTATTTTCACAGGGTAGAGCTTGAATACAGTTCTCGTGTTCAAACGAACCCAGTAGAAATTCAGAAATCTTCATTGATGTAGTTCTTTACATTGCTCATTACTGAAAAATTACACCATAAACAAGATAACTGGCCCTACTGGTCAGAATCTCTAGCTTCACCCTTGATTTTTAACTTGTGTTAGTATCATGGCATTATATTGGTATGGCTATAGATAAATTCATTTTTTTAGGCTAAACAGTGAGTTTCCCCACTGTATATTTTTTATTTTATTTATAAAGGCTTAAAAGGTCTACAAAAGAGAACAGTTGCTTGAGAGGAGCAAATAAAAGAGGCCATAAGCCCAAAGAGAAAGAAAAGGCTATCTAAAATTTCCACCCAAGTGACTATGCCATGATAAGATTTTCTCTTCGCTTTGTGAACTAGAAGGGCAAGACCATCCTTAAATCTCTTCCGACATATGTAAACACTTGGAGGAACAGCCTTGAAGATAAAATCATTGGAGGAGCAGCCTTGAAGATAAAATCATTGCGGGTGAGCCATATAAACCATATGATCAACATTATCAGCTCCATAAAGAAAGACTTGAAGATAGCAAGCTTAATCCTTTCAAAAGAGATAGCAAGCTTAAGGACATAATGTATCTTGAAGATCAAACTAAGATAATGTATCTTGAAGATCAAATTGCCCCAAAGCAGGGGTATCCAAAGAGGACAGAGATATTGCCAGCACAACACAACAAAAGGACATTGGAAGAACAGATGATCTCTTATCTCGAGATGCTGCTGATTACACATGACAGAAGAATAATCATTCATCAAAAAATTCTTTCGATAGAGAAGGGCCCTAGTGTTGAGGCAATTATGAACAAGTGGCCAAAAGAAAACCTTGTGCCTCTGTTGACAACAACCATCCCACATCCATTTAATTGCAGGAATAGCACCAACATTCCCCATCAAAGCTTTATAAACATGAGAAACTTTAACGCTATAGATAAATTCTCGAGATAGACGAACCACCGAGGAAATCACTAGAATACATGACACTTAAAGATGAACCATTCAAAGGAAATAAAATAGCTGAATCAAAATCCTGTGTGTTTCATTATCCTTTAACGTAGTTCCAAGTGGAATCAGATACAGACCCAGATCAAATGTGAAGTTCAAGCGAAAGGCAAAGTGGTTCTACAAACTGTAAATTTTGTACAGACAGTGCCCCGATGGAACCACAAGATCAGGAAGAATGGACGGCAAACAGTGTCGCTGTCGATTTATTTTCCCAGAAATTCATCCTTTTCAGTCCTTCATACGTTCATCGCCAGCTTCTTGGCAGCAAGAGCCTCTGCTTCAAGGGTCGGCTCCCAGAGAATCGTGGTTTCAGCCAGTAGGGCAGTCACAGTGTATGGGTCCATGTTTGAGGCTGGACGACGGTCCTCCAGGTATCCTGTTGGCATGAAGATGAAGTCCTTTTAGTTTCAGTCAGCAGCGCTGTCAGTGTATGGCTCCATGCAAATTACCATGTCATAATGAATGGGTACTGATAATAGTATAGTAAGATATCGATTTGGTGCCAATGTATTTTTCTTTCAACTGTGAGCTAGGCCATAAGTTGGTGACTGGATATGTATGAGTGAAGGAACATTTTTCATATTGATAACAGTCAATACGTAGAGGGTGCAGAATAGCGAATTTAAGGGCGTGGATTTGGGCCAGAACTATTCAAAATCATCAGAATGGCATCCATATTTGTTATATGGCCATGTGGGTAAAATGAGCTAAAGAACCTAAGACCCAGGTTAGACAGTTTAAGGGCTTTCTACTCCCCAAGAATTATGCTTGCATAATGTCCTTGAATTTTATTTCTGGGTAGAACTCTTTCCTGCATTTCCAAACAGTGCAAGTAGTTTCAGGAACCAAGGGAGAGCACATACCTTTCCCTTTTGCCTCAGTGTCTCGCCCCACCCGAATAGAGCAACCGCGGTTTGCTACACCCTGATAGATGATGTATTATAATTAGTATAACTTGCAAATAAACATGAAGTAAATTACAGCTGAAAAATAATGAAAGGCTGCTCCACCCGTACCCATGAAAAGTCTGATATGCTAGCTGTCTCATGTAACCCTGTCAATCTCCGTTCATTTCCTTCACCATATTCACTGATGTGCAAGTCGTGACGAAGTGAAAGGTTCAGGATTGCTTTCTTAATCACTTCAAAACCTCCATCTTCACGCATGCTCTTTGTGCTATATTTGCAACAACAAGAAAAGATAGTTTGTCACTTGCACATTAAGGACAAACTGTATCGTGTATTGAGAAAAACAACTAACCAAATTTAGCGATTAACTAATGTGAATAAATGCTTATTCTGAATCATGCTCAATAAAAAACCAACGACTAATAATGGTTTCCCATTTATATCCAGTTTAAATGTGTATTTCGAGGGTTTTTTCTATTAGTCCCAGCATACATTTACTTCTGACGTGAACCCCACAGCATTTACTAAAGAGAAGCTATATTAGGTTTTCTGATGTATTGTTAATATACAACAATATATTCTGTAAATGTTAAGCAGGAAAAATGCATTATTTAACAGAAGAGACTGGAACCTGTAATTTGTGTGGCAGCCAGCTCCATTCCAGTCACCCTATATCAAATTAATCTTCAGTTTACTAAGTTCCAATATATAAAGTGCTTCCAACAACTTACAGGGATATACCTGGATTGGTTTTGGGTCCAGAGTGAGCACTACACCAGCTTGCTCCGTGATTCTCTGATTAAGGTCAGTACGATGATAATTAGAAGGCTTTACTGATGGGAAATATGATTTGACCAAAGGGCTGGCCAGTTATAGGATTTGGTTTCATCATATTTTGAAGAAAAATGGTCTGACGGTTTTCAGCAAATGAATTAAAACTGAAATTTCAGAACAAATCACAAGTTCATAGTGCATGCAGCTAAAGGGTTAACCAACCAACTGATTTATTGACCATATTCTGGTCATCAAAAGAAAATAACCAAAGTTTCATCACATTACGGATTATTGCTTGAAGTACCTCGAGAAGATATCTTGAAGCCCATATGTGATCTCCAGCATCAATACCCACACTAGGTCCAACCTGGTACTCCCACTGCATGGATAAGGTTTGTGAAATTCCACTTATTAAACACTTCGATTTTCATTTGAAAGAAAATGTAAAAAACATCTCTGGTTCACACAAAATAAGAATACATGCGCACATATAAATATAAAGGCTCACCTGACCAGGCATGACCTCCCCGTTTGTTCCACTGATTTCAATTCCAGCGTAAAGGCATGCCTTGTAGTGAGCATCCGATATGTCACGGCCAAATGACTTGTCTGATCCCACGGCGCAGTAGTATGGACCCTGCAATATTTCAGCACAATATTACTACTCAATAGTGTTTAGCTAAAAAGTGTATTTCAGGCAGCCTAAGATTTATTTTTTGTATAGTAAATGAAGCTTCTTGGTACAGTACCTGGGGGCCAGGGTACCCTCCAACAGGCCAGCCAAGAGGCCAGTTCACGTCTCTCTGCATCAAAGTGTACTCCTGTTCGATTCCAAACCTAGAAAAGAAGATTTTTCAACTCTACAGTCTGTAGGCGAATAAAGGGAGGTAAAAGAACAGCAGGCCTTTGCACGGCATACAGGTGCTCAACGCATAATTACCATGGCACTTGCGAAGAAACCTTTGGGTCACTGAAAATTTGTGCAGCCCTGGCGCGTTTGTTGGTAGGGATGGGTTCCCCTTGTGGTGTGTACGTGTCACACATAACCTGAAAGGCAAAAAAAAATCATTTTAACTCACATGGCACTTGGCACATGTAACAAACAGGTAAAAGTGTCCACTATTGACCCTTTCAGTATAGCTGCATAAAAGCAAAACCAGAAATGAATAATGCAAGTGGGAAAATGGACGGTACTATGATGTTGTTGCCTCCTCGGAATGGGTCCTTGAATATAGCCTGTGGGCTGAAACAGGATAGGAAAAACATAAATGGAGTAACACATTTATAAATCTAGGATTTTTATGTGCAAGGTTGAAGAACACATGTACTGTAATTCCCCCCTTACTATAGGATGACTTCACTGTCTTCTCCAGGAGCCTGCCCTGTGCTCGATCCATCGTAGTTCCACTTGGGTAGCTCGGAAGGGTCCTCCACCGGTTTCGATATCGTCTGAAATGCAAGCATTAAATTTTCTTGTCAGGAGCCGAAAAGGTAGTAAGAAAGGAGTACTCTGCGTACAAAACCAACTTCTCATCCCCTAAATCCTTTCAAAAAACAAATCTAATGTCAATTCCATGAAGATAGTGGGCTGCGTACCCTTGATTTGCTTCTGATGTCAATTCCAGACCCTCCAACCCTGCGGAATGTGAAGAGAGAAAGGCAGAATTGTTAAAATACTAGTAATATTACATGTGTCCCAAAAATAGGCTACCAAAGCGTCTTATATTTTGCCACAGAGGTACTAGTACTTAGTAGATGCCAGGACGAACTGTTTGACCCTTATTGCTCCCCCAAAGTGTGATGTGCATTTTCCTAAGCTTATTCAAGTGCTGGAACTAACAAAAAGCAAGCACTTTTGAATTCGTCACTCATCACCCACCATGCCCAGGAAGCTTTAGACAGAAAATTAAATAACCACTATCATCAAACCTTAAAAGGGGGGGCGAATCTGCTTGCCCCGGCACTAATCTAGTCCCAAAAAGTGCGGGTTTGGCCTATCTGAAGCTACTGGTGGTGTTCTGTCGGGGAGAGTCAATGGAAGCGAACAAAGCCCACTCCGGCGCAACCGAGGAATGCAACATTGGGAGGACGTACGTACCAGATGTACTCTGCGATGATCTTGTCGGTGAAGGGCGTGGTGTCCATGTCGAGCAGCTGGTTCATCCTCTGCACCACCCCGGTGGTCTCGGGGCCGAGGGCCAGCACCTTGAACCCGGCCGTGCCGCGGGCGGCCCTCCTGACGCCCCACACCCTTCCGCCGGCCCTGGCACGGACGGCCGACTTGCCCAGCGCGCCCATCTGGCACTGCATCGCCGGCACCACCGCCTGTGCCATCAGGCTAGCTAGTAGGTAGCTACTCTGCCGCCGTGTTCCTTGTCAACGCTAGCTGATCAACCAAG